>NC_133216.1:30762124-31086291 GCF_040436345.1 Pagrus major | reverse complement strand
TCAAAGAATCCAAGATCACCATTTTCAAAAATATTTTACACACAAAGTAAACAGTCAGTCTTCAAGATGCAGTATGAAATTGCACATTGTCGTCATGCCACAGAGGGGGCTGTTTCAAGGCTTTGGTACATAATGTCCTGATTGGAAGAAAAAGCTCTGCCTGGGCCCTGGATTCCCCCGCCGACCCTCCTCCATCACCATGGCAGCAGGGTAGCGGAGGGGGAGAGGCTGTAGCGAGGTACATCCACACCACTGCCCGTTCCTGGGATCAAACTAGCGAATCAGAGAGCCGGATGACTACAGTACACTTCAGGATTGGGGAAGACTCTTGGCACTTGAATCACAGGTGCAGGTCCGTGCTGGATGACCAATCATATGCAGCCGTGTCGGACATTTAAGGAGGCGAAGAGGGTGGAGATAAAGGGTCACACTGATGAGGGGGAGTCGAAAGAGTATCAAAAATTTCCCTTTAGATACAAACATGAATATGCTGTCACTGTTAAGCCAATCCTAATACTGACTCATTTGAACACTAGAGAGAGTTTGGCATTAAAAGCAGCTTCTTCTCAGGTATTTTATTTTGTAAAACCTGGAAGCACATCTGTTAGTTGGACTAATCGAGTCCGAGCACATCTTCATTTTCTGTGGCTGGACTTCAGGCAGGAGGAGAATCAGGTTCAACATGGACAATTGCAGCCACTTTTCCTGACAGTGCTGCTAAATGCAGTATGAAGATGAACAGTGTTCATGATGCCTTCAGATCAGTGAGCATGTTTGACTCGAGTACCCGTTTCAAGGATAAAGGTGCTACTATTCAATATTTCTCTTACTGTCAACCAATCACATGTGCAGACCCAAACCAACAGTGAATGTAAGCTACAAGTATTAGTCGTAGTTTGCCAAAACATTTGCAGTTTAAATAAAAATCTTAGTGTCACAATCATCAATTATCAGAATAATCAGTGACGGAATGTAACTAAGAGCAATTTACTCAATTACATCACTAAAGTACAATTTTGAGGTACTTCATGTGACTACTTTATTTTCCACTCCACTACATTTATTTGAACTTTAATCAGTAGTTACTTTGCAAACTCAGATCAGTGTTGATAGGTTATTAGGTGTGTGACGTGTAACCAATCAGATAGTGTTGTGGGCAGCACACTGGGTGAGACCACAGAGTGGTGAGCCAAAGTAGTGCATTTTTAATGATTTTTAATAATGTATCCACCTCTGAAAATAGTCCCGTACAAATGCATTATTTACTGTTGTTCATGTTGTGTTTGTTAAAAACGACCGGCTGCTTTTGTAAATTACTGAGCCTCTTTAAAAAAATGAAACTCTGTATTTGAGATCCAGTCTCTCAGTAGGTCCCGGTAGGCTTGGGGTTGTTGGATGGTTGGCTTTGGTATTTTCATGGGATTTGTTGACATGACTAACAAAAATATAGAATAATACCAGCCTTTATTCTTAAAAGGAATATCCACCTTTAGACAATGGCAAACAGAATCAATCTGTTACTTTCTTTCCAACATCAAAGATTTTTCTCGATCATGTTTCACGTCTTACATCGTTTTTCTCTCAGCATGTCACGTCTGCTTCTTCTAACCAGCCTCATATCTATAACACCCATTCATTTATCCTTTCAATGTGCTCTCAGTCACTGTGATTTTTCAGCTCAGTGTCCTTGAAAGTTTAGCCAACCTCGCAGAAGCTGGCAGCAGCCAGGCTTTTACAAATACTGAGGTCAGGAGTCCAAACCTTTTTGAGTAGCTACGAAATAAACTCTTCAAGAATAAGAGTAGGGGGGAAATCATAACATGCGAGTTAGTATTTGTTAATGTAACTTTTTTATGTTTAAAAGTTGTGAAATTTAAATGTTGTTTGATAATACATCCCTTAAATTTAAGAACGATTTAAGAACGATTTTTGCATAAAAAGTGTTAGATTTTAAGATATTTACAGTCTTAAAAACCTTATATGCGTAAAACATTTGTTATTCCCTCATTCACTCATTAAACGCCTCCACTTCGCAGAAATACATGCCCCCTGTGGTCGCTCTGATCCTGTACTGAAATCATGGCATTACAAAATAGAGATAGAAGTTTTACATTACAGGAATGAGGATGGCCTGTGTGCTTTTGTCTTTACTGTTGTGCTCTGCTGTTATGTTTCCTCTGACTTGGAACAAGGTTTAAACATGCTTTAACACTGACTGACATGCTCAGGAAAGTTGGCTGCAATTCACTCTCTCTTCTTCAGTTTCTCAACAGTGGCCTCTTGTGGTGCCTCCGGCCCCCACCGACTCTGGTGAGGCCTTCACAGGCACCATGAAGGAAACCATCACAAAAAGTGCAACTAAGTACCTTGGGCTGTTACTGATAAAGGCAACATTTGTGTGACAATATACTCTTGGACAAAAAGAAAAAAGGGGGAGGGGGTATAAACACACATGCTTGTTGTAGAAAACACTCATGAAAAGGTAGTTGGCACAGTCCATTTGGTCACTAATGAAAACTTCTTCGTGGCTAAGTCTTCTGCTCCTCTGACAGTGTTGTATGTAAATCCTGCACTCCCACACTCTGGTGTCCTCCGCTGACACTGCATGGAGGAACACATCTGTCAAACACTGACAATGCTTCAGCCTTCCTGACAGGCATCCATTATGTTCTGCCTCAGAGTCAGGACAAGGATGACACTCTAGAGTACTGATAGAGCTAATGTTGTTTCTGAGTGTGTGTGTGTGTGTGTGTGTGTGTGTGTGTGTGTGTATGTATGTGTGTATGTATGTGTTTGTGACTGGTTTCATGCACGCACACAAGCTCTGTACGACTGGGGAGACTCAAGAATGCGTTCACAGTGTGATCAAACTCACAAGCATGCAGACAAATCCACATGTCTGAACAGACACCATGGGCATTCCATGTGAAGGTAAATGTAAACAGATTGAGGCTGAGCTCCAGAGCCAGGCCGCCTCAGCAGTACTCCTGCACCACTCCCAGGGCCTTCATTTGGGCAGGGAGGAGACCTGGACACCCTGGACCTGCTCTGGATAGGTGGAGGCCTGGAAACACACTGTCTCTGAGGGATGAGGAAGAGCTGAGTGTCCTGTAGGGTTGGGCTCTCCTCCTCTTTCTTCTCCTTCTCCTTCTCCTCCTCCTCCTCCTCCTCCTCCTCCTCCTCCTCCTCCTCCTCCTCCTCCTCCTCCTCCTCTACAGTCACTTGTTGTCCATCAGAGACTGGACTTTGTGCACCAGCTCACGAGCTATCTTCAAGATATGTTGGACATCATGACGCTCAGCCATCTCTGTGGATCAGACACATTGTCAGAGAGGCAGCTACAGAAATACACATGGAAAATACAATTTACACATCACATGTTTGCTTTGCTACACGGCTAATTTGATGTTGAATGATGCTTCACACAGACTCAGTGTCTTTGCATGCAGCTAACCATCTTCTCTAACGTGGCATCATGTCACACACACACACTCCTTCAGCCTGGAGCATATCACACCCACATGTGATATCAGTGAGCACCACCATTGTTTCTTTGTTCTCTCCTATTAATGAAACAAGTTGTGATCCACCATCTTGGACCTGAGTCCAACGCTTCAACGCCATCTTGTAGTCCCTTTTGATCGGCCATTTTGTTTGTAGTCTTCTTTTGTCCATTCCGTGCGGCGTGGTACTTTGAACCCTCGCCACAATTTTGCTTTTGTTCTTCCAGACACACACACACACACACACACACACACACACACACACACACAGACACACACACACACACACACACACACCTGTATATAGTACATATAAGTTAGATTGTGTGTTTTCATCTTTGTGTTAAATAAAAGACTTTTTGACCTTCATGCTGTCAAGGACTCCAGAATCCTTCAACCATTACAGCTGTTATGGTAATTTGGGTTGTAGTTATTAAGTTAATTATTAATCAGAGTAACAAAGAGTTTAGTACCTTTTTATGAGACTGATTTGGTGAACTGGCTATCTTTTCCCTTCTTCACCCGAGGTGATTTAATGGAAATTGGATCTTATTATTAATCATAATTAATAATTATCCTTGATAATCATTAAATATTATTGATTGCCAAACTTAACCCAAAACTCCCTATTAATGTTGCATTGAGCACTACAGCCTGTAACTCCAAACTCAAAGTACTTTTTCCTCCAAACTGAACACAGCATAAGTTTACAGTAACTGAATGTACTGAAGTACTTTAGCTGTCACATTAAACTGCAGTTCACAGTTTAACACTTCATGTTCTTCTGAACAGAAACTCTCAGTCCTGCTGTGTGTTTAGCTCAACTGTAAGAGGTTTGCTCAGTCAGCTGTTAGCTCAAATATAAATGCATAAATGGCATTGGGTCATTCTCCCCCTCGGGGATGACAGAATATGTACTTATTGCGAACAATCCCAAATGATAAATTGAACCGACTACTTCAAACTACGAAGGAGCGCATCTTACCACAGTTATCTCTCTCTCACAGCACTGTGTCAGTGCATGACCTTGCTTACTGTATATGTTGTACTAGTTAAACCAAGAGGGCACTGCAAATCCATACTGATATTCATAGCTGGAGCACCCTCAGAGATGCACATACTGTTTCTGCTGCGAGGGGATCACTGCAGGTAATGTCATTAATATGTTCCTCATTCATTCATTTCCAATTCATTTTTGTTGGATCCAAAACACACCCATGACTAATGAAGAGACTAAATACAACCAGATTACCCACTGTTTAACTGGCAAAATGGAGTTGGACACACCCTAAATGCACCTGCGCCATGGACTTTAGACAATGCACCATAGATGGTTATATAATATAATATAATAATAATAATAATAA
Organism: Pagrus major; assembly: GCF_040436345.1. Taxonomy (NCBI): domain Eukaryota; kingdom Metazoa; phylum Chordata; class Actinopteri; order Spariformes; family Sparidae; genus Pagrus; species Pagrus major. The sequence goes on along the minus strand of NC_133216.1, from coordinate 31,081,421 downwards.
TAATAATAATAATAATAATAATAATAATAATAGGGACCCATATATCCTCATGCTCCTCTCCTTTGTGGGGTCCCCCAGTGGCCTTACTGGGGCCCCCTTTTATTTGCTTATACTGTACATGCTACCCCTGGGGCAAGTTATGCATAGGCATAATAGTGATTTTCATTACTAGGTGAGCAACACACAGCTGTACATTTCTTTAAAGCCTGGCATCACGGTATTATGTCCTGCCTCGCTGACAGTAAGAAATGGAGGTCCAAAAAGTTCCTGCAGACGAAGATCTCCAAATCAGATGAAATTATGATGGACGCGTCTGACACCTCAGCACTAGCAACATTAATGAGCTCTAATCAATTCTGGGTGTCTAATATAATAATGTTAACAAAGAGTTCTTTAACTTTGGACTCAGAGTTGTGTTATGATGCTCAGGTGGCTACAGTGATGTAGTCCCGCTTTGTCCAACTGAGAGAAGTGACCACATCACACCAGTTCTTGCCATCCTTCACTGGGTACTTGTGAGAATTGATCTGAGTTCTTAAACCTGACCTGGCCTTTGCTGTTCAGGCTCCTCAGCTGTGATACTCCCTGCCAGGGGATCACTAAACACATTTCACTACAAAATATATATCGTCACAACAAACTAAGAAATACACTAAATGTACATACACACTATACTGAATGTGAACGCCTCTTACCATTGAAGAACTTGATAATGTCAGTGAAGTCCATGTTGTTGTCGATGATGATCTCTCTGTAAACTGTGACCAGAGCCAAGGCCAGAAACAGGACGAAGTGCTGTGAGGAAATCCTGGGAGCCACCCAGATCACCTCCCACACTGCAAACACATCCTCGTACAGAAGCTCTGCACACACACACACACACACACACACACACACACACACACACACACACACACACACACACACACACACACACACACACACACACACACACACACACATTTTTATAACTCCCCTCAGTAGTGAGATCCCCCCATGCTGATGTCTTAACTAACCATGAGGAGTATGTGGTGCAGTTCAACAAGGACAAGAACTCAGCAAACCCTGCAAACTGTGTGAGTGTGATCAGCAGTCTTTTGGCCCCACAGTAGTCAAAATGACTAAAATCAGAGGTAAGTGAGATTGAAGGACGTGTTGTTCACCTCTCTTGAAGTCCAGCAGGAACCAGCGGTAACAGAAATAGAAGTGAGTGTAATCTCCATTCTGCTGCATCAGTTCAAACAGCTCTGAGTCCAGGATCTGACATCAGAGTGAGAGAATGGACAACGTCAGTGGGTTTTAATAGAAGCGACACACATGCACACACAGTAAGAGTTATCCATCACCTGGATCAGTGACCTCATGTTGGCAAAGTGTGTGTCCATGGCTCCGCCATTAGGGAAGTTCTGACTCATCCTCTTCATTAGCTGAGTGAAACAGCTGTATGCCAGGCACTCTGTCACACACACACCCACACCCACACATACACCCACACACACACACACACACACACACACACACACACACACACACACACACACACACACACACACACACACACACACACACACACACACACACACACACACACACACACACACACACACACGCGAACAGGAAGAACATAGGTTTATGTTGCCAGGACAGAACTTAAACTGTTGCTTTGTCTGGCACACAACCACACACAACAAACACTATTTCCCAATTTAATTTCAAACATGAAATGATAAATAAGTATTTTACTTCTGTGTCAGCCACTGTATATGTAGGGTTATTGATGGCTTTATAAGCAGACAGTTCACCCAATCACCCAAAAATAAAAATCCAGTCATCATCTCCTCCCCCCATGCCGATGGAAAGTCAGGTGACGTTTCGTAGTCCACAAAACATTTCTGGCCTTCACAGCAAAACAGTGTTGCAGCATTCTCTGAAGTAGCTGGGGACTTGTTTTGAAATGTAGAAAACAACAAAAAAAAACATCAAATGGCTCCGTACAGCTAAATCACGAGATCCCAAATTGATTTGAAAAGATGTTGATTACCCCCTCAATGTGCAGTCAAGCTTGTCAACCTGCTCAGACGAGGTGCAAGCTAACACTTTTAGCTTCGCAGCTACAGTGAAGATTTAAAATCTATTTGGGATCTCCAGAAACTTGTATTACAACAGATGAGCTATATGGAGCTATTTTATGTTTGTTTTTGTTTATTTTAGTATTTTATTTTACATTTTAAAACAAGTCTCCAGCTACTTCAGCAGTTTAGCAGAATGCTGCAATGCTGTTTCACTGTGGAGCTCCAGAAATGTTTTGTGGACTATGACTATGAAATCTACCTCCCAGACTGTTCACTTTAAGTTACCTGACCTATATACACATCAAACAGTCCTCCCTGTGTGTGATGTATGATTTTGTTATAACTAAGCTTCACAGTTGTGCATAAAACCGCACATGGCTGCTATTACATTTGTAATGCAAGTGTGAAGTTGATTTATTATTTCTTTTATTAAATGAGGCATATTAGCTTCAATTCTGCAATGACTACTAGAGCTATTTTTAGTCTGTGCCATTTACAATAATTAAAGTCAGGAGATAACAGTTGTGTGATGATTCTTTCTTCTCACCATCATCCAGTATGACCATGAGCGGAGCGAGCAGGTCACACATGCCCTGAACGTAGCCCATCTCTAAATGCTCCCACACATAGCTGCGGACAAGAAGGAGACAAACCAGAGCAAACAAATCAAACCAAGAGATTTAATGTTCATGTCACTGTGGGTGGGCTGCTTGTGGGTATATTTGCTCAAGTGCCATAGTGGAGGGCAAACTTTAAACTATGGGACCTTTTTCTACTTAGTGCTTTTACTCCACTAAATTGTATTAAAAAAATATTACACATTTGACTCTACTTTATCTTTCTGACAGATATAGTCATTAGTTAGTTACTTTGGTGATTTTTTATTTCAGATATAAACTTGCCACCTGGTGAATGTAGGACCAATATTTACTCTCTTTCAGCTTGATTCAACTGATGGGACAAACATCTGACTCTGCTGAACGTCCACATGCTAGTTGCTAACTCTCTCTGCCTGCTGTTTGGTGCTGAGCAGGTAGTGTACTGTGGCTTTATCAGAGCCACCTACTGAAACTGACAATGATGAGAGTGGTGAGAGTGAATCAAAACAAGTTGTGGGCTGTAAAATTAAACCCAATAGCTGAAAAACGCCCCAGAGCACCACAGAGTTGAGGGGAGCAGCACAGCTGGCCAACAATAATTGGTTGGTTTGTAGCTACAGGTGACATCTTACTATAAAGCAAGGAATCTCTGTTTGTCTGTTTGCGGTTCACACACCTCGAGAATCATTCATCAGATCTACTTCAAACTTGGCAGGTTTGTTGCTGAGGACCCAAAGAAGTGTTTAAGGTTTACAATGGAATTCTGTCCATATTTTACAAATCAAACCTTTAACATCTTAGCATGAATGTCAGAGAACAGGAAGTTAATTATTCCTTTAGCTCAGTGTCAGTTATCGGGTTCTTGGTGTCTAGTCAGGATGGATATAATTTAACATTTTTCAACACCTGTGCGTGTTCAGTACCTGAGTTTCAGTAGTGACACCAAAGCAATACTTTATTCAATTTTTCACTTTGAGAACTTTGAAAACACTTTGAGAGCTATAATTATGATCTTCAACAAAACCCTTTTTACCATTTAACAAAAGAAGCAAAAGAACTTAAATGGCCAGTATTATATATGAAACACAAGCAGCTGTACAAGAACACAATCAGAAATTGGCAAAACTTTGAATTAAATCAGGGAATGTCTGATCGAAGAATTAAAAGAAAAACAAAGTATGAATCTAACCAGATATTTGATGGCAACTTTCAGTACTTGACAGTTCTCAACACAAAAAAGCACTAAAATCAGCCACTAGGCTGGAACATCAGGCCTGAAGGCAGCGCAGTGGTTCAGTAGTCCTGACAGACAGAGGCCAGCTCGCTTCTGTCTGTCAGGACTTGCATGTCCTCATCATGTATGAATAGGTTTACCCCGGGTGCTCCGGTTTCCCTATCCACGATAAATTGGAAAAATTTATCGTGGTAACATAATGTAATTTGCATTGTTATTATTAAATATATTATTACTGATTGTTTTATTAAAACTTCAATAAATCCGACAAATATATGTGCCTTTTCTGAAATTTTTTTTTTTCTGTAGAGCACTGTGAAGTTTTCATACTGTTGTCTTGTTCACAGTATTAAAGTGTGATATAATCCAATACTGTGATGAAAAGGTTGATGTTCCTTCACAAATACAAACTGCAGGTTTATATGTATTATCAGTTAAATGTTGCACTATTTACAACTCTGTGAGCTTTAGACTTGTGTCACTATAAAGCACAGAATGTCAATAATCAATACCACATTTCAAGCAATCTAACAGGCACATTTAACGTGCGTTGCACTAGTACAGTTATAAATGAAGCACTGTGGTGCTACAGAAACAAGACACCTTACAAATCACATTCTCCACATACCTGCACATGATGTTGCGTAGCTTCTCCAGGTTGGCCGTGGTGAAGTAATAATAATTACGGTCGCAGCGCTGCACATCTTTGTCTATCCTGTGCAAGTTGAGGGCGACTGTGTCCAACAGCTCGATCTGCACAGAAAAAGAACATTGCTGTCAACATTAGTGAGCAACAAAGTGTAAATCATAGCTTTTAGTCTCACTTTGGGCTTTTTATGTGTCTTACTATCAACAACCTGAGCCTGTCCATCTGCTACTTTGGCTCATAGCAAGATGTCATATGTCTTCCCCACTTGTTGTAGACTCACTCAGTCAGATTCAATAAACAAACATATTGTCATACTGTACATACTGTATATGAGGAGAGTGAAGGCGATATTCCCTCTGCAACCGCTCCATTGGTCACCAGTTTGTCCAGCTGACTGCAAAGCCTGTCTTCAGTCAGAGAGTCCTGTCGCCCCCCGAGCACACCCGGAGTGCTGCCCTCCTCCCCTACCCCCCCTTCCTCCTCCGTACTCTGACCATCGTCTATGCTGGACAGGATCTGGGAATGAGCAGAGGTCACTGAGTAGTTTCTGGAGGAGGGGAGACCCGAGTCGGGGGAGTCAAACTCCACCAGAGGGCGCTCCTCTGGGGGCAGGGCTGCAGGGGGAACCAGGGTGGTCATGGTGGGGGTACTGTCCTCTCCACTGGGGGTCTCCTGGCTCCCAGCATCCGGCTCATCCACAGACATAAACACCTGAAGAAGGATGGAACTTTAGAAGTGATAGAGGAGGACAGTGCTGGCGGTGACACAGGGTGGGACCATAAATCAGATGGCTTATGATTTCACAAAGGAAATCAGGAATTTTGATTTCTCATTTAGCATTTCTGTTAAAAATTGCAAAAGCTCACCCTACCTTTTTTACTGAATGTGTGTTTATATACTGTACCTGTCAGGACCATATGATTAATATTATTTTATATTGGTTGAATCTGGTTGCTGATGCTAATTCATGTCAATAATATAACATAATCCAGCCTGCAAAATTGTTTTTTATTTAATTATTTTTCTTAGTTGTGTGACACTAATTTAAACTACTCCTTCATATGCAGTTGAAATAAAAACACTAATCAATCAATGTCAAGCTTATGCCAACAATGTACATCTGTTGAGTCAGACTACATTATCCCACATTTTTCAAACAATGTTAAATCCATATTTTTGTTAAAAGTAATGGTACGTTTCACTTGGTCGCCTGTCAATGGCGTCATATCCCCTTTACCCAGATTCAAGTTATGATCTGAGCTTTGTGGGGATCTTTAAAATAATTAACCCTAACCCTAACTAACGGACTGAAATAGATAAGTAAGACATAGCTGAACGTGTCAATTCACACCTTGCATTAAATGCGTCTTAACATGTGTCTTGACTGACCTCTTGTGATCAGATTTCACTTCCCCACTCTACAAGCAAATATACACCTATATCACTAGAAAAAATAAATATCTTAAAAAATATCTTAAAGTGTAACGTTTGCCGAATTTACAAGTAGGCCCAAAAAGTTAATAACGTGTTGTATACACCGTTTCAAAAAGTGTATACAGAGTGTTTTTTTTTAACAAGACTGGTGACTTTCTCTACGGACGACAAGAAGTAGCCTGTATTAGTTATTTTTTACTGTATTTGTAAAATTTGACATGTTTGCTGTCAATATGTTATGTTCTTAAATACATTTGTTGTAAATGGTGAAATCAGTTGAAACAGTGCGTCCAAACACTGCTGGGAGGTATGACACACTTCAGACACAGAGGCAGACAGGATGCACACGGAAATATAGACCTTTAACAGCGATGAGGCTACAAACTGACATCTTAATGTTTTATATTTGATGCCGAATTTACAAGGAGGCACCAGTGATGAAGAAATTGCTGTAGCTGTTACACAAAGTTTGTGTAAAGTTTCTCCTCGCACAATGACTCTTAAGGGAGTCTGGGATATTGCCATTACTTCACAACTTCACGGTCCAAGTTCATGACTTTCACACACACGCACACACTCACAGCTGCCCCCTTCTTGCAACAATTATATCAAGTAGATTACAACAACAATCAGTTTAATCTTAATTATGAAAAGGTATGACAGTGCACACCTCAGGGAGAGAGATTTACATGGTCATTGTCACTGTCATTCACAAAAGAATATGGTGCGTAGTTCCTCTGGAAAAAATGTTTCTTTTGACCTATTCATATTATTAATGTAAAAAATAAATCATTATTTCTGATGTTTTTTGGTAATGCATTAGTGACCCCCACAGATCTGTGATTTAACAGCTTTCATGGAAGCTCAGCTCCCATTGACTCCCACGCAACTTGAACCCTGCCCTGTTTTTACCCTCTCTAGTTGCTATAACTTCTGGGGAAACACGGGAAACACCAGATGATACATCACAGTGAGTGAGAAAACAAAGCAAACTAGTCAGTTAGCCACTCTGTTTAGCATTGTTTGTGTTGCTCACTCACAGAGAGATTTTCATCAGCAACTCCTACACTACTTCACCACATCATCAAACTACAATTTTCTGGTATCGTTTTGAGAGACTGGCAGAAATGTCATACTGTGTGTTTAACAAAGCTCCAGCAGGGCCACAGAAGACATTATATAACATCTTATCAACTAGTTCCAACCAAGCAATCTGATTGGTCAACTAGACATTTAGAGCGTTCAGGATCCCTCATCAGCTGTGCCGGTGAGCAGGCTGCATGGAGCTACTAGCATAATAATACGTGTGAAGTTTACAGATGCAGGAGCTGAATCTGTCTGTGGTAAACAAATTCAGCAGGTGTCTTAGTTGTAGCAAGTGTTTATAAATGCAGAATTTATTCAGTTTGGTAATATTGCTTAATTATTTCACAGGCTGAGTAGAACAGATTTTAATGTATAAAATTGATGACAGGTGTAAGATTGTGAAGTTGTCCTGAAGGAGAACAAGTTATTGATCGGTTATCAGCCATGTTACCATTGCTGAATGTGAACTGTAAGGCACAGTGTGTTCTATATAAAGCTTAGATACAACGAACATGAAACAAATAATAGCATGCGTGATAATGTCTGAACGATGCTATTTAGAACATTTGGGTTAGGTCAATTATATCGGTATGAGCTTTAGTCAGGCTCAGTTCAATATAGCATAACTCTCTATATTATTAAGTCTAATAAGGAGTCAGATGCTTGTTGGATGGATGTCATATGGGTTTCTTCACCTCGTTGCTGAGTGTGGAGTCTCTGTGAACGAGTCGCAGCACGTGGCTGTCGATGCTGCTGCCTGATGAGAGCTTGGCAAAGATGGCCGACTGCATCTCCTTCTCCCTCTGCCTGACGATCACCTCGCAGGCCTTCCACTCCCGCATCACCTGCTGGTAGCGCTCACTGATCTTCGCATCAATCTTCACAAGAAACAGAAAAGACAATCACACATTGTTAATTTTAAAATTAAGTGAAAACTTAAGACAAGTAATGTGTGTGTGTGTGTGTGTGTGTGTGCTGTACCTGACTCATGTCCTTTTTGCCCATGCCGAACTTGTAGTGTCCCAGCAGGAAAGGCCAAACTTCCTTCCTGATGTCGTGCTGCACCCCACCATAATAAACCAACCTTAGCAGTTCCAGCTCCTTATAGTTCTACACACACACACACACACACACACACACACACACACACACACACACACACACACACACACACACACACACAGAGGAAGTTAATAGCAATATAAACCAAAAGAGGAAGAAAGATGGCAGGAAGAAGCAGCCTGGTGTGAGTGGTGAGAGGAAAAAGAGGAAGAGGAAGTGCATCAATAATGGAAGCAGAGAAAGAGTGATTGCGATCCATACGGAGGAAGATGTAGATGAGTGCAGAAGATAAAGGACACAGATATGAATAGAGTGTAAATTAGTAATGATGACTTTGTCAGAGTTGATGAATGATTACAGTGGCTGCTTTAATAGCTACGATGGTATCACACGGCACTCTGTAATGAGACTTCATTTCACTGAAACTCATTAAATTTTCATTAGAGAGTGGAGAGGGGTGGAGACTACAGGAGCGGTACACCATCCCTGACTTACAATTAATATACAGCAAAAGAGGTTAGACTATATAATGAGGGAATGACAGAATAATAGAAAAACAGTTCATTAAGAGGTAACTGAAGTTCAATTATGAAGTAAAACAAAACTTTTATGAAGTTTAAACACAATTAACAGTGTGAACTTTCAAATTTAAGGCAACAACAGGGAAGAAATAACACAGAGTAATACATATAGATGTGAACAGAGCACTGTGAGGCCTCACAACGCTCCCAAACAGTGGTGAGGAGTTCGGGTGCTTGGGTATTTCCATGTTATGCTACATTCTATTTCTATTATGCTGCACTTAAAAGGGAAATTTTGCATTTTCACTCCACTGAATAGTAACGTTCCAGATTATAAGACCATCTTATTTAAAACATGAAGAATTACTGTAAATTCATCCAATTCAGCATCAAAAACACTGATCCAATAATAAAATATACAGTGATGCTTCTAAATGTTTTATAATTGTTTTCATTGGGCTATTTTCTCTTGCTGTAATGTTTTACTCTTCTCTTTATCCTTTTGTCCTTTTGTAAAGCACTTAAAATCTTTCAAAATTAGTACATTACAATATAACACTCCATATGGTGCCATGTACATATTTAGTCCATTTTTCTGCTAATATATTTGTACACTTACCTATGTAAAATGCTGAGTGTAAGCCATCTACTTGTAATGAAGTATTTCTACATTTAAGTATTACTGCTACTTTTACTTGAAAAAAAAAAAAAAATCTCCAGACTTCCTCCACCTCTGTCCAAACAGGGAAGCATGAATATCAGAAGCCCAGGTAAAAAAAAAAAAAAGAAGAAGCTTCAGATGGTTCAAGGATAAAGCTGTCATTGTCATATGTCCTTCATTGTAAAGCAACCCCATGAGAAGACCAAAACCAAAAATGTGTTTCTCCTTCTCTCAGTCCGCTCTGACCTGTCGGCTCTACTGCTGTGGCTGGTTTTCACCGTAGATCTAAATCTTTATAAACAGGTGACAATTACAATGACAGTTTTAGCAAAAGTACTAAAACAGGAGGAAACAGTGCTTCTGTTGGGGACTGTTTTCCTCCATGGATAAATTCACATTTGGTGCTCGAGTGAGTATTAGGGGCAGCAGGACGGTGTGTGTTGGACTGATTCAAAATAAACTACAGTGTGTGTGTGTTCATGGCAAGGAAGAACATTTTGGCTCACTGATTTGTTTTTAACAAAAAATGGAGGATACGTATAGTAGGCTTTGGATATAAGCACAATAAATAAAATGCTGAATATCATCGGTTTCATTCTTTACATGTCGCAGGGGGAGAAGATTATAAAATGATACACTGTGCCAGCAAAGAGGGACTGATTCAGTTAAGGTATCATTTCTAAAGATGGACAGAGTTCACTGTATCGCTGCTGTAGACAATAACCTGGTGGAGGAAACAATAAACCTGTGAGCCCTGAAATACAGCCAACAGTACATTCTGATGAAATTCTGTTCAACACTTCATTACTGTGGTTCCCAACCTGGGGGTCAGGATGGTTGTGAAATGATTAACAGTAGAGGAACGTAGAAAAAATATGTATTTGCTATAGTACAACACAGAGTCACTCTGTAGTTGAACTGTTCACAACCACTCAACAAATACAACCGATAATTCTGGTCATGCCCTTGGGTTGCTGGATTTTGAAAATCAGTGTTTGAAACTTTCTCTGAAATCTTACAATGAGCCTGAGCCTCTGACTGCTGTCAGTCCTCCACACAACTGACCAAAGTGTGGAAAACATATACAACTGGTGACAGGAGGTGCAAAGAAGACGTTACTTTAGAGTTACAACCAAAAAGTGTGTTAACGTGTGTTGTATAGGCTCATCTATCTACAGAGTCACTACAAAGCTGCTGTGTATGCTTTTATTGTGTTAAACAAACAACAGGTCATGGGACCAGGGGCACCACAGGGTGCTAACACTGACTCCTCATGGTTTTGCCATGTAGTGATGAAGACATCCCTCTGCCCTCACTGAACAACATCTCTGGGACTCAGATTTTCTCTCTTTCGATCACACAAAAACTGGACTCTAACAGGCCACTTGAAGCTGTTGTGCTCCTTATATAGCAGATGCTTCATTCACATCTGTTAAAAACTTCTTATGTGGTGCAGAAATTGCACTGTGATGTCTTACGGTCCAATCCAAAGATTGACAGCAGATTTATAGACAGAAATATTTGCTCCTTGTAATTTTCATAAAAAGATTCCTCACAGGTTGCATCAGCTTATCTCACTTTATAAAGTATTGCTGTAAATAAGACTTGCACAGCATAAGATGACCATGACATATCTATAGGGCTTGATCAATACCAATGACTCAATGATGACTAGGCAATCTGCTGTGATTTACGGCTGTTAACTGCAGGTGGAGGTTTGTCAGATGGTGCAGGAAGAAGATTAAGGCTCTTGTTATGTTGCTGTAATTCCTGCTGCTTGTTGGCCTATATTTCATTTCTCTCTCAGCCTCACCGTTAGCTGCTGTACAAACTTCTCTGCTCTGTACCCACCTTGCAGTCTTTCTGGTACTTGCTCCACACCTCTTTGCTGAGGCCCCCGGACGCCTCACAGGGTCTGTCAGGAGGGACGATGTTGTGGTTGACCAGAGCTGACAGGTGAGTCCGCACAGTGGACAGGTGTCGACAGTAGGCCAGCCCTGACAGGACAGGTGTGACACGGACAGACACACACAGCTGAGACCAAGTCTCCGTAAAGTCAAGTCAATTTTTTTTTTAGATCACCCAATATTACAGATTTGTCTCAGAAGGCTTTCCAATGTGTACAACAAACAACTCCCTCTGTCCTCTGACACTCAGTGTGAATCATTAAAAAACAACCTATACAGCTCAGAGTTTGGGTGAAAAACCTCACAAAGGCTCTTCCGAGGCATTAACATTGTATATACAACATTGAAAAAATTACAATATGCAGATGTAAAAATACAATATTAAACTGATAAAGTAAAAACATGTTTAAGTAATGAATGTATGCACCACTTATTTAGGCCATGTATTTAGGCCATGTATTTAGGCCATGAGTGACTAATAATAATTCATCAAAATGTAAATGTTGAAATGTGTTAAATGTGATAAACCACCTGAATGTCTGTTCATAGTTCAAAATGATGATGAATGACTTTTAATCAGTATTTACAAAAACAAAACAATTCTTAGTTGTTTTATATTAAGCTAATACTGTTGAACTGAAGTTGTATATCAATAAACTGACTAAATTATTGGTATTGTAAAAAGATGTTGCTGTAATTCAAACTAACTCTCCTTTAGTAACAATATTTAATAACACTAAATGCATCGTGTTACCCATCAATCTATTACAGTCTTTATAATATTCAGAGGGATATTTCATTAGCCACTACTTTGTCAAGCAGCACTCTGTAGTTTTAGTGAAGAAAAGTTAATGAGCATAGAAAGATTTTCATTGGCTGATTAAACAAACTGACCTTAAAGGACAACACAATTTATGCTGTTTTTCTTTGCCTATATGTGGCGGACCCTGCCACCTTTCTAGCTTTAAACACTGATCTGGGACCTTATTTTCCTCTGAGAACAGCTTGTTTATTCACTTATGGAAAATATACATATACATTTCTGAGTGTGTATCATCAATATTGTAAATGTTAAAATTCTGGAAATTCTTTCCTTAAACTACGTAGTCCTCCTTTAATCACTTCAGATGGTTTTAAAATGACTTGTGCCCTGAACTGAAAGCCAGCAGTGCAGTGTTGTTACTCATTCTACAGGCTGCAGCACATCAACCTAAAGAGAGAACATTGGGAGTTGCTGCTGTCTCCATAATAGTCTATAATGTTTATAATTAAATGAAATGCAGGTGATGCAGGATTACCCTTTTCCAATAGATGAATAATTAGGTTTTAGCATATTGTTAGGCTAACTTGAATTATATTATACAGTTTGTGTCTGCATAAAAATGTCCCCACGCTACACACCAACTAAAACTGAAAATAGTAAGTGGTGTTTCACTTGTGTAAGTAAGAATTAATATGTGTTGTATAACACAATTAATGTCACAATCATAATATTCAGAAAACAGCTGGAAATGAAAGTATGAGCACTGTGCAGAGGTAACGTGATGGACTTACATCCATAAAAGGCTCTGGAGACTATCTGCCTCTTCATGTTCTGGCAGAGCATCTTTAGAGGAACACTGGTGGGAAAAAAAGAAATCACCCATGACTACCAAGCCGCCCTCTGGTTTGTAGAGGTGTCTTTTTTATATAGGCTCTTTGCTTTTAATGAAGAAACCACAGCCATGGCTGGAGCTTAAGCAAAAACTTCAGTGACTCAATGTGTTTTTACTAATGGATAGATGGACTAGATGTTGCCTGCATGGATTCTCACACTGCTTAAGATTCTATGTAAAAAATGTCAATTACTATCTTAAAACGCTAAGGCAATTATAATTAATACATTGCAGCAGCACTCACAAAGACAGGAATAAAATACAAATTGGTGTTTTGGGTTGCATTTGACTGACAGGATGTTTTGATTCTCTCAGAAAAGATTCAGTGCTTCATAAAATCTCATGACATACGTGTGAATGTCTGATGGCTCATGGATGCAGGTACAGCCAGCCGGGTAGTCGAATGACACGTTGCTACCGGCCGTGGAGCAAGACTGGCACAGCGACTCGTGAGTGGTTACTTCAGCTTGTTGCCACGACGACGGGCTGCCTCCAAAACCCTGCATCTCCATCATCTCCCCGTGATCTAAACCAGAGAGAGTGGAAGTGAGAAGACAGAGAGAGGTCTCAGTGCTCTGAGACAAAATAGACACTGCTGTTTTAATCTACTACACTCTTTGTTGTTTGTTTTGTCTTTAACTCAGCTTCACACTGGCTCTATTCTAGGCCTTACATATTATGACATAGGTCCCTCAGCTCAACCATAAATACATCTTTCCATGTATTGTTCTTTGTTATTCATGACATCAAGAGATGAGTAGATGGATGGGAATTTTACACTCATGTTACATGTGAGAGCTGGAAAAACAAGCGTAGAGAGGAAACCAAAAGTGGAGGGGGACGGTTTAGGAAGCAGGAACGGTGCTGTGGGAGAGACAAGCAGAGAGGATGCAGAGAAGCCATGCTGGTTCAGTTCATTCACAGGGGAGGCAGAGGAGATTGCAGAGCTCAGGGATGCTCCAGACAAACAGGAGAGAGGAGGAAGTAGAAGAGGACAAGAGAGGAAGTGAAGGATTGATAGAAGAGGAGAAGGCGAGGACTAGGCAAATGCTCAGGCCATGCAGGATGCATAAAGCCAGAACAAGACAAGAGACATCAAAAGAAATTATCTCAAACAACAGAAACAAATGGACACCAGTAAAAGGGCACACAAAGGGGAGGAAAAATCATAAAAACTTCAACATTAAATAAATGCTCTTCACCTTAATTCTTCAGGTTGGAGCTGATGACCTGTCATAAATATGAAGCTGCGCTTTGGTTGTTCAATAACCCCAAAAAACAAATAATAATAAGAACGAAAAAAGCGAACAGAAAAAATGCTGGAGTGAGACCGACATTTGGCCTCCCCCTCTTTACTTTAGGACTAGACGTGATCAACAACTGTTTTTGGGATCAGTAATGCAACCCTGCTCACACAAGGACTCCACGTCTCTACTACTGCGGAACCCCACAGGACCGTAATGAGAGGGGTGGAGGAGGGGGCGAGGGGAGGGGGAGGGCGGTGGCGGGGTTAGTGAAGAATTACAGTGAACAGCATCGCAGCAAACGACTGCACAAACAGAGGAGAAACAACTGAGAGAGAGAGAAATCAAAACGAACAGAGGAGGAGACTGTGAGAGAGGATTTTCCATCACAAATACGCAGAAACACATAGTCGTTCTTAAAAAACAATGAAACGGGTGCATATCTCCCATGCAAAAATTGTCAAGCATGTTGCAAGTGAGAAATGAAAGGACAAAAAGTAGGAAACAGAATTAAGTCAAATCAAAGGAGTGCAAAAAACTAAGCAAATTATCAAAAGCTTTTCTTGGCCACAACAGTAGAAACCCAACAGTGCTGAGGCATGCTTCAAAAGCTATACCCTTTCATAACTGTAAGGCAGTCAGCACTGCAAATCCCAGAATGCAAAGCAGCCAGAAAGGCTTTGACCTAGACAAGGAGACCTGGGGAAGTTTGAATCTGTTTACAGCGATGAAACCAAATGACAAATGTGTCTAGTCACTGTCTTGACAGCAGTCTCATTATACAAGTCTGTTCAATTGACAGTGTGTGTTTCCAGAGTGTGTTTCACAGACTTGCATAAGGATCCCTGCCAGGAAACTGGATTAAAGTGTGTCTCTGAGTGGTGGGAGGAAAAGGAAGCAACGGAGAGAGAGAGAGTGAAATTAAGCAGGAAGGGCGTAGGGGGAGTCTGCCAGCGGCTGCTGTGGCATTAACTGAGAATATCTGGGACGAAGCCATTTTCTAAACATGTTATTGTGTCAGATTACAATGTCCAGGGGCTTTCAACTTCCAGCTGTCATTTATGTGACAACAAAAGGACATACATACTGTTAAAAATCCAGCCACCAAAAAAGCTTAAAAAATGTATTTTATTGTGTTGAGTAACAGAATAGTTGGATTAGGCTATCAATGGCTGAGACTGTTTGGTTTGGCTCCAAAGATAATACCTAATTAAAAGGAGTCATCTCGCTGCCGACTGACATATCTGTAACTGTTGCATCAAGATGGCGTGGATGTGATGAAGCCTCCTGTCCTTTACTGACACGCTGGAGAGTCTGCTGACAGCTCACTGCAGATCTGGCATTCAGGTTTGATGATGCCTTAATACACAGAACAATACTTCTGTCTTTGATAATGGATGCTGGGCAACTGATAGAGCTATGAAGATATTGAGTGACATTATTATGAACTTTAAAGCCTCTTTTGCCACTGACACAACAATATCCAATGGTATGTGGCTGCAAAGTAACACAGCAAGCAGGACTTTTTTGTTTTGTTTGTAAAAGATGCAACATATAGCATTTTTAAAGGAGTAATATGCAAAAATTGGCTCCCCAAATATATAGTGGCAGCAAATCACCAGAATAACCGCTAACTGCTGCTCACTATACTCTTTGCTGTAGCTATCTATCTGTAACTTCTAGCTGTGGTTAGCTAGTTAGCTGTGCAGCTAGTCGCCCTTTTAGCCGACTGGAGTCTTCCTGCCTAGACCACAACCTCAATTCACAGGGGCAGTGTTGGTGTTTACATTGTGGGCAACCAGGCTCAGCAACCTCCCGATGAACATGACGGGACACTGGACTAAGACTGAACACAGCCCCTGAGACGGAAGGAGGCCAGTTAGAAGACATGGGATATAGTGGGACAGGACAGGCATGTGGCGCAGGAGGAGTAAGGGGGAGCCTGGGCAGCAGCAGCATGTAGAGCCTGAGTATTATACATCTGGCACGGTAATTTAAGGATTTATTTATTACAAAGAAATATGGAGTTGGTAATTGTTGGAGCAGTGGAACTACAAACCTATATGTTTTTGGTGAGTTTAATTTTGTCGAGTTTTAATGAAGTGTGTTTTACAAAGAGTTAACAAGGCAATTAAGAGAGTAAAATAGGTGTAGGAATAGCTTTTACCATCCATTTTTATTCAGTGTAACACTGGCCAGAAAATGTGTGTTTACACTGAATAAAAATGAATGGTAAAAGTTACCTCCTTTGTTCTTTGTTTGCTATAATGAAAGTGATGAAAGTTGACTTCCTATGCAAAAAGGCAGCAGAGGTCACCTTGTTACTGCATCTCCCTTTGCGCTAGAAAACAATCTAACAGATTATTTAAAATAAATCAAACCTGTTGGTACAAATTTAGAGGCTGTCAGTCGTCTCAGAGATTGTTGGACTGTTTTGTGTCTACTGTATCGACCTAATGTTGTCTCAGTTTTAATGTGTATGTCAATATGGCTAATAGGCTATATGGAGTGCATAACCCTATCATTAAAAATATTTAAAAAGTAACTTTGCTTTTCAGTTTTGTGTTGATCAACCTGGACTTCCCCATGTCCTTGTGAACATAGCCAACCCCAGCCCACTCCACCCTGTTGGACTCGGCCTCGGGAAGCACACACACAGGCAGATGAAGCTGGGGGGAGGTGGGGTTGGGAGGGGAGAGGGACGTCTGAAGCCAGGGTGAGGTCTCAGGAGTGGGGGGGCAGTAGGGTTGGGTGGGTGTGTTAAGGTGATAAAAACCTTTCATGACATTAGGGTCTGTGAGGTTCCGCGAGCAGATCATTGAGATCATAGCATGGAGCCTATCTTCCTCTTCCTCGTCATCGTCCAGGGACGGAGCGCGGCTGCCCGTGGTGTGGTGGTAGTTTATAGTGACTGCTTGCACCAGTGGGACAACAGAGAACACAGTTAGAACAGTGCCACCCTCCAGACCTCGGGAAGAGCATTGTGGGAAAGACACCACACTTCACCCATACTTTGTAATCACATCAAGACAAAATTGAAGCAGATATACAATACTTAACTTTCAAAAGGCAAAAGCAATCACAGAGACAAGTGTTAACCATCGAGGAAGATTTTTTTTTTTTTTTTACTTTGTACCAGTGTGCATGATAATGTAAAACTGTTACTTACTGGCATCATAGCGGTATCCAGGGTAGACAATGCGAAACACATAGTCAGCAGCTGTCTGCTCCTCACCGTTCCTGTCCTGGTCGATAAGCCGAGCAGCACTGCTCCTCTTCCTCAGTTTAGGGAAGACTTTCCCCTGCAGAAGTGTAAAATGTACAAAGGTTATTCTTAGTAGAGGGACTTAGCGTCTGCCTTATGCTTCCACTGGAAGACGTTTTGGATACATGAGTGAAAAAGCAACACTGCTCTGAATAAATGTTATCTTTGTGCTCTGTGTGGAAGGTGAGCTGTTGTTGCAGCTGTGGGACAGTAAAAAAAAAAATAGCTGTGTCGCAATATACAAGCATTAATGATAAATGTGACCTGTGATACTTCATATAAAAATTAAACACTGACATTATGTTGATAATACACATGAAAATATGGTGTGTAAATCCAGCGGCTCTTAAATAATTTCCCTTTCTTTCAGTTCTCAATTTGTCACAGTAGACGGCAGTAATTAAATAAGAAGAAGATGAGGGACGGTGCTGGCTAGCTATCTACTGCCAGTGTGTGGCTGCGTCTACCAGCACTCTAAACAAGTTATCTCACCAGAGTTTTTTTGGATTCCAGAAATGTTTTATAGATATCACAATAATAATGTTATCATGAATTCTTTTGGCCGTGATAATCATGTAAATTTGATATAGTGACATGCCTAGTGCTAATATTGATTTCCTTAAGATTGTTAAGATGGCAAAACAGTAACTGTTCAGCTGAGGGAGAAAAAACATTTCATTATTGGATTTGAATGTGTGGGAGCTGAGCACAATTTAAGGTCTAATCCCAGAATCACCTGACCGTTAAGTTCAAATTTTTTACACAGAGCTATCTCACAATTATGCATGCAAAAGGGCCATCGACATGTAGCAAAAAAATAATAAATAAAAATATGCATAAGCAAATGGCCAACATAAATAACATACAGCAGAGCCCAGTCGATCACGACAATATGCTATTTTTATGTAATAAGTATAAAATAAAATTGTATCCATAGTAACAAGCATAATTGGATCTAGTGCTGCACGATTAATCTAATCGCAATCGCGATGTCATGCTGTGCAATTATGTAATCGCTTAAAAGACTGCGATTTGCGATTTAATGTAAACAAATGTGCATGTGTGTGCCTGTGAACAGGACTCTCTCTCTCTCTCTTTTTCAATGAAAATCTTTATCTAACATTTTGAAAAATACAGACATTCAACATGTAGCCTACATGAAAATAGAGTCATATCAGTACAAATATTACAATGAACGGGACTATCTCCCGTGCGGTGTGGAGCACGGTGACACCACATCCACACTGTGCAGCTGCAGCTGCAGGTATAGTCACGTGACTACCCGGCTTTCAGCAGAGCAGAGCAGAGCAGCCGACGTGGACGCCGAAGAGGAACTCGAGGAGGGACAAGCTCAGTTGGTGGCGAAAAAAAAATGCAACTTCTAATATATGGCGATACTTTGGATTCAGGTACGACGACACTGAACAGCAAGATGTGCTGTGTAAAACATGCAAAGCTAAAGTCACTACGTCCCGCGGCAATACGACCAATCTATATCAACACTTGAAACACCACAAAGAAAAATACGAAGAATGCATTCAAATGAAAGCCCAACAAAGTAACGTGAAAGATACAATGGAAAAACGCCTGAAACGACCACAACAACGCACAATTACGGATACATTTGCAAGTGTCACACCATACGAAAATACCTCAAAAAGACACAAGGAAATCACTGACTCCATAAGTTATTTGGGGAAAAAATACAGTACTGTAAACTTCAGGTTTTGTATTTTTTGTGTCATATTTGTATGTTTTGAGTTGAGAAATATACAATCTATTGTAATTCTCTGTGTTGTCCTTGATATTCAAGCAAGTAGACTCATGACACCATTCATTTATAATATCGTAATCGCAATCGCAAATCGCAATATAGTCCACAATAATCGCAATCGCATATTTTCATCAAATCGTGCAGCACTAATTGGATCCCACCAAAACATAGAAAAGTAGACTTTGTGTCTAGTCCGGTTCCCAGGAAACTTTGTGTGAAGGTTTCCTGAATACTGATGCCAAAATTAAATTGATGAAAAATTGGCATCATTGTAGGAAAGGTGAACGTTTGCTAGTTGGGATGGTTTGATACGTATTTTTTAATTTTGGAATGGAAGTGCTCCCAGTCAATAAAGTTTGTGAAAACAGATGTAACAATGTGACACACCTTGCCTTTCTGAGACCAGAGGGGTGGCTCCAGTTGACCCCGTGGTAAAAGGCCTGTTTCGAGACAGGAGAGGAAGGCCAGGAGGTGACCACCAGGGGGGAAGTGGAGGGGCGGCCGCTGGATCCCATCCTGACTGACAAGGACCAGCGTACCACCACAGTCAGCTGAAAACAGAACGCAAGAATGAGATAAGAGCAGTCAAAAAGGGAAAAGGACGGTATAGATTATGTAATACATATTTGGATTATTTTAAATCATTTTTTACTTTTAGTCTGCACATGCACATACACACACAAACAAACAAATGTAAGAGATGCAAAGGAGAGAGAGAACATTTGGTGAAGAAGTGGTCACCATGATACATGAGAGGCACCTGACCTGCACTGCCCATTACTGGCTATTTATACTTCATCAAGACAAGCAAACAATGTTGTGATATGACATCAGCTTATGATACACTTCCTGATGGAATGCTCTTGGTATGAGGTGATGGCTGCAGTGTGATATGACTGTGTATGTGTATTGTACTGTGAGAGAGTCGCAGTATACTTACGGCGTTGGTGACAGTGGATACAGACTATCTGGCGCAGAGGGACAGTCAGTGCATAGTCCCAGTAGATACTGTCAGACAGGGAGATGTTTTGGATTGGTAAAGTAAGTCACTGTGTACAATGAAGCTGAAGGCAGTTGTTGCTTTTCAATTCATCGTTTGTGTAAATGCACAATTTTCCCACAGGGAGGAGTTACATCATTTACATATTATCAATAAATAATTAGCGGATGTCTCTTGGGTACCTCTTCTCGAGGTCACAGTCGCCCAGCGTGCCATTGATGAGCTGGTTGGGGGTCCACTTCAGGGTGAGGTTATCCCCAGCCTGGTGGAGCGACAGGTAGCCACGCAACACTTCCATGTCCTTCTTCTACCGTGGGAGACAGGATATAAGAAGAGGGAGGGACATGATGTGAGACTTCAGGTTTTGACTTTCAAGCATGAGACAGAGGGTAGCTAAAAGGAGTCTGCATCCTTGATTAAACCTTTTTAATCCAAACAACAGCTGTGATATCTGCAGTTTAGCCACCCGACAACTTGAAATGAGACATCCTTCAAATCTTAACAAAATAGTTCAACATTCTTTCAAACTATACTCATCCGCTTTATTTCCCCAAGAACTAGAGGATAAGATCCGTACAACTAATTGCTGTACATCAAGTATGGAGCTAGAGCCGAGAGGCGATTAGCCTAGCTTAGCATAATGAAGCAGATGCAAAAAGTTAGCCTGGCTCTGTCCAAAGTTAATAAAACAAACAGAAATGAAAGAAAGTTAATTTGTGGTTAAGGATAGAGGTCCACGCTATAATGAACTTGACTCTTAATGAAGTCATTCCCCCTTCTTCCACTTTCAGTGCTACGCTAGGCTAGTCACCTCTGGACTCCAGTGGTGTTCTTAATGCACAGAAAATGATACTGATTTCAATCTTCTCACGAACAAAGCAAATAAGCACCTTTTCCAACATTTTGAACTATATCTTGAATTATTTCTCTTAAATTTCTCTTAAATGATAAGTGTCTGTGGCTAAGTTTAAATCCAATAAACTTAATAGTTTAACACTCCAAAGAACAGTTCAACTGCTTGATCAGAAATATCTGATCAGTTTTAAATGACTGAATGATTTAGTGTCTCAAAAAACCCTGAGATCATGTGATTAGAAAATAGTTTTCAGCGCCTCTTGGTGTAGTCGACTATAATCTCATATAAATTAATCCTGCTAAAACAGATGAAGTTAAAAACGGTACATATATTCCATGTTACAATACACTGTATATAGACAGAACCTGATAATGGTATAATATAAGAAGCAGAGGGTAGAATCAAATACAGTACCATTAAACATTTGTAGTGTGCAGTGAATGCTTGATTTTTCTATAAGTGCACTCAGCCATGTGTGCTAGCATGGCTCTGTCAAAGGCTGAGCATTGTGGGAGGCAAATATGTGCTCATTATACATTCCCAGGGCCAAACATGCTGAAGCTTCTTGGCAGCACAGAGCACATTACAGGCAGGAGAAAGACAGCTTTCATTCCAAAGATCACACATACAAATGTTGTGTGTGTGTGTGTGTGTGTGTGTGTGTGTGTGTGTGTGTGTGTGTGTGTGTGTGTGTGTGTGTGTGTGTGTGTGTGTGTAGCACAATAATAGATGAAAATAACCATCATTTGCAATCTATCTGTACACCAACTGAGTGGGTGCAGAGCACTGTCTGTGTGTACTGCATGTATGTCAGCCTCCAAGTTGGACTTCTGACTTTATCAGAGAGCAACAATAGCTTCAGGGCTTCCAGTGCAGCACACTGAGGCCTGTAACATCTCATTTAACTTTCTACGAAAATTGTAATGCCAATAATCAACATAAAGTAAAGATGGAGATATAGGAGCTAGAGAGATACAGGGTTGCTGTAATACTGATGTCTCATTTAATCATAGTGTACATTTGGTACACTGATGTAACCCATGCTTTCTATGATCATGTTTGACAGCAGGATATCGCTGCTTTGATCGTCTGACGTGTTCATGGTGCTTTGAGAAACAAACCACACAGATTGACTCAGTAACACAACTGTCACGTGCTCAGTTCACTGAACGACCTCAGGAATCCAACTAAACACAACTGCTTCTTCACCAGCTTTAACTTGGATACTGAGCTGACTCTTACAACCTCCATGAGCTGGTTTTACTTTCTACAGCTTGCACTTCATTTCAAAACATTCACATATAGTTTTCTGTGTTTTCTCATTACAAAACACACGTCCCTCCTGTGGTATCCAGCCATGCAGATTAGATTTTTAAATTAATGTGTCCATATTTTGAGATATTTCTATCAAATATCTACTTCCATGCAATTGCGATGTAGGTGAAAGGAATTTTGTTTTGTGATGATCACTGTATTCATAATGTCAACATTTCAAGAGTCAGTATCCCTGATACTGTCCTTTTTGTTTATACTGTTTTAATTAGTACCATCTCTAATGGAAACTGTTGATAGCAAAGTCTGTGACCCGGACAGTCTGTTGTTTGTTAAAAACAAAAAAGAGCTAAGAGAATATTAATATACAGTGCATCCGGAAAGTATTCACAGCGCTTCACTTTTTCCACATTTTATTATGTTGCAGCCTTATTCCAAAATGGATTAAATTCATTTTTTTCCCACAAAATTCTACACACAATACCCCATAATGACAACGTTAAAGAAGTTTGCTTGAAATTTTTGCAACTTTATTAAAAATAAAGAACGAAAACATACCATGTACATAAGTATTCACAGCCTTTGCTCAATACTTTGTTGAAGCACCTTTGGCACCAATTACAGCCTCAAGTCTTTTTGAGTATGATGCTACAAGCTTGGCACACCTATCCTTGGGCAGTTTCTCCCATTCTTCTCTGCAGAACCTCTCAAGCGCCATCAGGTTGGATGGGGAGCGTCGGTGCACAGCCATTTTCAGATCTCTCCAGAGATGTTCAATCGGGTTCAAGTCTGGGCTCTGGCTGGGCCACTCAAGGACATTCACAGAGTTGTCCTGTAGCAACTTCTTTGTTATCTTGGCTGTGTGCTTTGGGTCATCCTGTTGGAAGATGAACCTACGCCCCAGTCTGAGGTCCAGAGCGCTCTGGAGCAGGTTTTCATCAAGGATGTCTCTGTACATTGCTGCAGTCATCTTTCCCTCGATCCTGACTAGTCTCCCAGTTCCTGCCGCTGAAAAACATCCCCACAGCATGATGCTGCCACCACCATGCTTCACTGTAGGGATGGTATTGGCCAGGTGATGAGCGGTGCCTGGTTTCCTCCAGACATGATGCTTGGCATTAAGGGCCAAAGAGTTCAAGCTTTGTTTCATTAGACCAGAGAATTTTGTTTCTCATGGTCTGAGAGCCCTTCAGGTGCCTTTTGGCAAACTCCAGGTGGGCTGTCATGTGCCTTTTACTGAGGAGTGGCTTCCATCTGGCCACTCTACCATACAGACCTGGTTTGTGGAGTGCTGCAGAGATGGTTGTCCTTCTGGAAGGTTCTCCTCTCTCCACAAAGAGACGCTGGAGCTCTGTCAGAGTGACCACTGGGTTCTTGGTCACCTCTCTTACTAAGGCCCTTCTCCCCCGATTACTCAGTTTGGCCGGGCAGCCAGCTCTAGGAAGAGTCCTGGTGGTTCCAAACTTCTTCCATTTACAGATGATGGAGGCCACTGTGCTCATTCGGACCTTCAATGCTGCAGACATTTTTCTGTGCCTCAATACAATCCTGTCTCGGAGGTCTACAGACAATTCCTTGGACTTCATGGCTTGGTTTGTGCTCTGACATGCACTGTCAACTGTGGGACCTTATATACACAGGTGTGTGCCTCTCCAAATCATGTCCAATCAACTGAATTTACCACAGGTGTGGCATCAAGTTGTAGAAACATCTCAAGGATGATCAGTGGAAACAGGATGCACCTGAGCTCAATTTTGAGTGTCATGGCAAAGGCTGTGAATACTTATATACATGGTATATTTTCGTTCTTTATTTTTAATAAAGTTGCAAAAATTTCGAGCCATCTTCTTTCAGGTTGTCATTATGGGGTATTGTGTGTAGAATTTTGTGGAAAAAAATGAATTTAATCCATTTTGGAATAAGGCTGCAACATAACAAAATGTGGAAAAAGTGAAGCGCTGTGAATACTTTCCGGATGCACTGTACCTAGCCTGGCATTTCCACCTGCCAGAGTCACGCCAGCTGTGCCACCTACCTGAGCCAGAGCATCTCTGCCTACTCTGCTTTGACAATAAATTCCTTTTAACTATCTCCCTGTCTTGGTGTCCGCTCTTGGGTCCAATAAAAATATCATATATAACCATAACAGAGGAATTCCATTGATTTCCACTGTATTATTGGAGGCAAAAATCTCAATGAATGAATGAAATGAATAAACAAAACCAAAACTATCTGCTTAGCTAAATACCACTAAAGGTAAGTGGAAAAAAAAGTTGTTTTGTAAGTATGTCCAGAGGTAATCTGCAGAGTCAGAACTGAGGATCCAGGAGGTGTTTGATGGATCGGCATCAGCTATATAACGTCTGATCCTTTGTTTTCTTTGAGGACACCAACTGTCAAAAAGTCTCTACTCTGCTCTATTAAAAAACTGGAACCACACACTGTTGACAGAGAGATCCAGGATCAGACTCTGCATTGGTACCAATTTGGATTGACTTCATGAAAAACTCACATTGAGATTAGGAGCAAAAAGATGTGATCAGGACAACCCTGGTTCTGAACTGACCTTTTAACACAAACTTTAAAAGTAACTCAGATAGTGTATGTGTCAGGTGCTGGTTTGAATCATTTTGTTCAGTTGTTTCAAAGCTGTCCACAAAGTGAGAATGTGCAGTCGTACCGGTTGCACCAGGACGTTGTTTTTGCCGTAGAGAAGGTGTGTTCTAGAGTTTTGGTGGAGAGACTCCACGTACTCCCTCGCTGAGGCAGCAAACCTGTCCTCTGACATGCTGCCACTGGATTGCCTCTTGCGTATCTAGAAAAGAAAATATTTTAACAGCCACCTTACAGTATTCAGCAAGTAACTCCCATCTCACACATCCTCAGTGATCATTCCTACCCTCCACCATACGCCAGCATCTCCTGAGGACCAAAGCAGCTGATCTAAAACAGCCTCCACACTCACCCCCAGAGCAGGCCGGCGGCCAGCTGAGGTGTCTTGGCCCCGGTGGGCCCCGTGGATCCGGTGGCGCTGAACCAGCTCATTGGCTGAGGGGTCTGTCCAGAAATGATCCGACGTCTTCAGTTTTGTGTACTCCAGAGCACAGGGCCCCACTGAGAGCACATGATTTATTACAAAAAGAATAGTTAACTGTTAATAAGTGAATAATAAAACATGTATTACTGTTGATAAAGCAATAAGTAGTAGAAGTTTAACAATGACAAAATAGGTATTTAAGTTAAACTGAATAACTGTTTGTAATGCTGTAATAAACAAGTATCAGAAACTCAGAAGGTTTATATTAACATTCCAAAGCGCCAATAAACTGTCTTATAATATAACAATAAACCTGTTATGATGTTATTATTAATAATCTTGTAAGGGCCTTTATTGCCTATTAACTAACACATATTGCAAGGACCTTAATATAAATCTTTTTATATGCATATAGCGTATATACGTATAAACATATACACCCACAAAGTATGTACAGTGCACAAACTGATCATTTACTTATCAAACATTGATATAAGACAGATCTGCGTGGAGAACCATGCTGTTTGACAACAAACTGAGTTTCCTGCCTGGTGTATAATATTTCAGATGTTCAAAGTACTGTCTTACATGCAGTTAAGACACTATTTATATCATTGCTCTTATATAAAATAAGCTATATTTTGCTATAAAGCATGGTGTACTTATTATTGTTCTTATTGTCCGTTTTTTTAGTTCCATTATAAAAAGGCTCAGTAATTTCCTAAAACAGCTGAACACTGTAGATTTAAATATTAATCACACAGGAGGTGTGGTGTATTTGTTCGGGACTATTTTTATTCATGGATTACTTCAAATTAGTGGGTATTTCTGGCAGCAGGACAGTCTGTGTGGACTCGAGTCCAAAAAAAACCACACTGTGTGTGTTGATGGTAATGAAGGAACATGTCAGCCGGTGCAACAGTGTGAGTCATAGATGTGTTTTTGTACAATGGATCTCTATGGCACAGAGCAAAAGATATTCCACACTCTGATACACACACATTACGTGTGAGTAGTTATACAGAGACAATCACCAGACATGTCCTTTAACATATGTTAACTAATAATCTTATGGATAATTCAAGTTTAAGTGCCGCTGGTATTATTTAAGTAATCATAAAAATCTGCAAACAAATATGTCAGATAAACATAAATATAAATGGTTTTAATTGATGTGAGTCATAACATCATGTCATTTCAGTGGAGAATGACTTATTACATTTATGAGCTTTCCTACAATTTCTTTGTTTTAGGTATCATGTCATCTCTGCTACCTCTAATTCTCAGTATTGTCTTCCAGTTTCACACTATATACAAACTCTAAATCATGTCTCTATAATAGGAGAAGAAAAAATGTACTTAAAGGTCCAGCATGCAGGATTTAGGGGGATCTATTGACAAAAATGGAATATGATTTTCATAATTATGTTTTCATTAGTGTTTAATGACTCATTCATTGAATGAATCGTTGTGTTTTTGTTACGAGCCCCTACTGAGGGACTCTTCCACAGAGGCTGCCATGTTATACCACCATGTTTCTATGGTAGCCCAGAATGGACAAACCAAATTTCACTTTTTTCTTTTTAGAAGCCACTTTAATGGAGAACGAGACAAGGGATGTTCAGTTGTTTGCGATCTGTAACCACACTGCTAGATGCCACTAACTCCTACAACCTCGACCTTCAAGTAGAGCTTATAGTTTCAAGCATGCAAACAAAATGAATAATGGCAGCATCGAGATTAAAATGGCACCACATAGCAGAAGAGATATATAATCTAACATTTGGGACAAAGTAACGTGTGTTTCTGTCGCAGGGTTCCTCACTTGTCCACCAGGTGTCCTCAGTGTGTCGTGCTGCCCTGCACATATGTTGCTGATGTTCCCTTATTCGCCCTACTTCGCCGCTATCGGCCTCATCTGCACCTTGTTAGTCAGTGTGGATACAGATCGTGTTTCTCTTCCCTCAGCCAGTTGTCACACTGTTCAACATGTCTCCTCTGGTTTAGTCTGCTAAGCTGTTTGTTTTGTGTTCCTGCCTGACTGCCCATGTGTTTCTGCTTATTAAACTTTGTGTCTAGGTTCTCTGCCTCAGTCTCCTGCCTGCAGTCTGCCTTCAGCTCCTGAAGTGAAGCTGGCTTAAAATTGTATCCTATTACAAATAGGATTTGTGGTCATTTTTATGACTGCAATTCCTGGAATTTGTTTACCTAATGGTCAATTTTACATGAATATAGGAAAATCTGTACTGGATTCCATTGTGTAGTAGTTTTTGTTACTGGCCTCTGATCATTTTGGAAATGTTGGCAGTTAAAGCACAGTGTAATATACTCACCCAGTAGAGCTGCCAAGATGGGGCCGAAGACTGAGTCATGCATCAGAGCTTCCCTCTCATAGTATTTACTGCAGAAATAAGTGAATCAAAAGGAAAACTTAATTAAATGCCATCTGTCTCCAGTGAGGAGTCCTCCTAGGCTTTATGTGGTAGGTGAAAGGAAAGTATCTTGTGATCTGCACATACTTAATTTCCCAGAAAGCATTTCAACTTAATTTGTATCAGTTATTCTGTCAATGCAACGTGTAAACTGTGATTTTGTTGTTCTTTTCTGTACATGTGATCCCTCCTCTGTGGCTCTTCCTGAGATTTCTCCCATCTTTTTTTTTTCCCCCATTAAAAGGGGAGTTTTTCCTCGCTCGAATCGAGGGTCAAAGGACAGAGGGTGTCATTCACTGTACAGATTGTAAAGCCCACTGAGGCAATGTAATTGTGATTTGGGGCTATATAAATAAAACTGATTTGATTTGATTTTGATTTGAACAATCTCTAAAGAAGAGACCAGAATGTACATGTTTCAGGCAAAGATCCACAGGCTTATCCTAAACTGGTATAGTTCAGTTGAGTAGATGTTCAGTTTCATATCAGCATTCTTCACACAAAACTACTGGCTGCATGATATCCTGGGACCTGTATCACAGGTGATATCACAAAGCTGGTTAACTTTATAATGAGCAGTTCACCATGGTAACCTATGGCGCACGTCAGCACTCAGAGTTAAAATGGGGATTTCAGACACAGAAGAGACTGTAACTTACCACACTAACAGCCTAAACAATGTCAGAACAAAGCAAGCAGAGAGCGAACGCAGAAGCAGAATGGAACACTAAATAGGTAATTCAAGGGACTGCTCATCATTCAGCTACAACAAAGCCTGGAGTGGTGTGCTTGTGAGTCACTGTTGTGCAACACCAGGGAGAGGGGAAAAAAAACTAATCACCTAGAGTTGTCCACAATGTACTGCACTATCTTGTCCAGAACTTTCTCGAAGAGAGCTGTCCGGACCCAGATGTGTTTGATGGCCTGGGCAGAAAGGGGCTGAGGGGGGCGGCTGGTGGTGGAGGAGCCCTGTCTCCTCAGAGGTTCATGGCCCACGCTCTGGGTTCTCCTGCAGGACACAAAGCACAATATTATTAATGACTGCTACTACAGAGAAGAGTTCATGTTTGTCTCTGCAGTCTGGAGGACATAAGACTTTTGGGTTTGATACTGACATGAATATTAAAGATGCAATATGTAAGAAATGGCCACCTGTTGATTTTATACTCCAAACAAATAGGTGCCAGCATATAACCAGAGTAACCGCTAACTGCTGCTAACTGCAGCTAACTGCAGCTGCCATTAGCTGGTCAGTTAGCCATGGTCTGGACTGGGAGCTCGGAGCAGCAGGGAAGTGTTGGTGTTTACACGTGAGCACTGGAGCGTTAGACTGTGATGGGCTGTGGCTAGCTGGTTAGTCACTGTCATTCTCAGTATTGTATTGAAGATAAAGAGAGGCTGTCTGAATCTATCCAAAAGCTTGGAATACACTAATACACCTCCACACAGACCATGCATAATACTACAGCAGATTGCACAGGTTACATTGTATTTAAGTCAAGCAATTCTGCTGCAAAACATACTAAAATGTTCTCTAACGAAGTCATTTAGGTCTGCTGTTGCCTAGTGCAGGTATGTGCTGTGCAGCTTACTGAAGCTCAGAAATACAGATTTGTTCAATGTGCTGCTAATGGTGTAAGAACAGAATAAGATTAATAGTCAGCAGACTGGAGCTGGACACAAAAACATACAACAACCTAAAGCTGTATGTTGACTTGTGTAAAATAATTTATACAAGTAAGAAATGTGAAGGTTAATAAATTTGACCATCAGGAGGCAGCGTTTAACAGCAAAATGAGTTGTTACATACTATCGTTCATTACCAATCATTATATCTAACAGCTGATCACGGTTGCTTTCCAATAATTCTGTACTATGTCAGACAAAAGGGGCCATTTTATGTGAGTAATCATGTGGCTGAGGTATTTCATGAATATGGAAGCAGATACACAACGTCAGGCAGAAGAGAGGAGCACTTTTATCCCAGACGGAGTTTGATCTCTACAGAAATCAGACAAAACTGCTCACACACGCCCACTTCCACAAGCTAATGAGTGTGTGCTTGTGCGTCTGTGCTGAGGGGGGCTGCCACAGTCACGATGTTAGCAATCCCCCGACGTGTGAGTGTGAGCTTGTGTGTGTGTGAAAGGGTTTTTTCGCTAAGTCACGATTTTTGCAGTCCCCTACCATTTTAAAAATGTGTGTGTGTGTGTGTGTGTTTGTGTGTGTGTGTGTGTGTGTGTGTGTAGTGACAGTACTCCAGGGGAGGGGAGGGGAGCATCAGGATGTCAGAGATAAGACAGAATGCAAACGAGACGGGGTCCTGTTCTAAATAAAACCTGCAGTGTGGTGCAGTGTCATGTAGAAATTCAGCTTTCAACTTAAGCTTTACGTCGTTTTTGTCTTTACTTGTCAGCGATATGAGGTGGGATGCCATTGCCCTTGTTTGCAAAAATTACAAAAATGTATCCCCCTTGTAAACCTGCCATCCCCATAGCCATGCCCTACAGCAGCAGAGACCGTGCAGAGGCAAAGGGGTTGTTAAGTTAAATTTGTCAAGTCTACTCTGCCCGACTCATTGATCCTTTATCTGGCTGGAGTTAGAAGTTACAATGTGCTGTGTGATGATGATGTTGATAAATCCTTGGTGCTGTCCATGGTGCTGATGCAACAGATCAATTTGTCCCACCCTCCTGTCAGCTTTGTCTTGGATCAATAATATTCTCCAAACTGAATACAATATATACTCATTTTAATATTATATTGTTGCCTATATTATACATGTGTAGTATGTAGTAGGGGTAGACCAATTATCGGCCCCGGACGATTATCGGGCTGATAGTAATCTTTTTCTGATTGTCTGTATCTGTGTTTTTTCTGTCAGATTGCCAATAAAATAAACTAATTTAATAATGTGCAACTTTGGCTCTGATACAACATCCTCTCACCGCCCACAACACTATCTGATTGGTAACATGTCAAAAGAATAGCCTGTTAACAGTGAATAATCTGAATCTGAAGTAACAAGTAACTAAATGTATCAAATAAAAGTAGTGGAGAGGAAGTATAAAGTAGCAGAAAATGGAAATACTCAAGTAAAGCGTCTGAAAATTGTATTTAGGAACAGTACATGAGTAAATTGTACTTGGGTTTATTTTATCACCAGTTGTTGTTGTTGTTTTTTTGCTGCAAATGAATATCAGTCCTAAATATTGTTTTTTTAGTCGCCTTCATTTCTAATCATCAATATCGGCCCTCAAACAGTCACATTGGTTGACCCGTAGTATTTAGAGATCATGGTCAAAGCAAAGTGACAAGAAGCAACATGTAGAGCGTAGAGAGTGCTTGTAGTCCATAAGATTCCCATAATATTTCTGTGTTCATGGGTACAGGGGAAAGTGTAGCTAAAATTTTTGGGAAATATTAATATCAATGTAGTGTTAATACAACTAATGCAAACTACTGTTACTCATTCATCCACCAATATTTATTAATTTATTACTAATTAATTAATTAATTTACTAATTTGTATAATAAACCACAACCAAACCCCTTTGTTGGTGATCTGTCAAAGGGGGTCTTATACCACAAATTTTAACTTTTGGGGAAATAATTAATTGTGATTAAGGTAAAGCGTAACAGAAGTGGAATTGCTCAGGTACTGTCTGTAAGAGTACAGAAAACCAGGGCAACAACAGTGAAGACAAGCTACTGACAAGAGCACACAAAGACAAATGACTTTGACAAAACAAAAAACAAGAACCGAACTACAGATAAGACAATGAATGAATGAAGGAGATGAGTCAGACCAGTGAAGGTGAAGGTCGGCTGTGTTCAGAAACACAATAGATTACTGTGTAGGAAAGCTTAAATATCAGACTCTGCTTGGCATCATTTAACAGCTGAGAGTGGTGCGAGGAAAAGAAGGAAGTTTGAATTATCAATCATTATAATCAGTTTAGCACTAATTAAGTAAAGAATGAACTTCAAGAACAGAATCATCAGCATGTTTTCATTCAGCCCATTGTTGAATGAGGCTTCCATTTAAACCAGCCTGTGTATCCTCATATCTATAGAACATGCTCCTTATGAGCAGAAGGAGCTGTGATATCTGTTGTAACCTCTCCCTGTTGCTATGGTGATCCAGTTGTCATTCTGCTGCAGGCAGGGGTGGGGGTTATAAAGTGTTCACTACTACTACTGTACATTTTTACCATAGTTATTCATTGTTTATGGTGAGGTTGTAAATAACAGACGCTGGACCCCTGTGAAGTCAGGCAGGCGGGTGACATGGTTTGACTGGAGTAAGAGCTACTGTCTCACTGATCGTCATCCATTTGTGTTTATGTTATTCATTGTTTATAATGCTGTTCTGAGTATATATACTTTCACTGATTAGTTGGATGACTGTTCTGTAATGAGCTATCCCATGTGCCTTCAGAATTCAAATACAAACTTAGATAAGCCTAAATAATATATTCTACACACTATAATCTTTTAAAAATTTAAATGCAACACCAAATGTTTCTTCATTATCAGATATTCCTGGTTATCTCGAAAAAGTAAAGGCGCAATACATCCATATTTGA
This sequence comes from Pagrus major, assembly GCF_040436345.1. Lineage (NCBI taxonomy): Eukaryota > Metazoa > Chordata > Actinopteri > Spariformes > Sparidae > Pagrus > Pagrus major. Next base: position 31,049,072 of record NC_133216.1, on the reverse strand, counting down.
AGCTAATGAGAGAACTTCAGAGGCAGATGAATAAGTCTGTATCATTATTTCATTCAATAATGTCATTCAATCTGGAAAATGAAACAAAAGGGCCCGAGTCGTACAGAAACCAATATTCTTCCTCTTTTTTTCATTTCCAGATTGAATTAAATCATTTAATGAATGGATGTTGCACAGACATAAATGGAATTTCAAAAACACATTGGTCTGGGACTGAAAAGATTAATGATGGCGTGTACTGAACCAAGCACCAGCTTTTGACTTTTGGCCTTGTTTAGAGTAGAGCCTTTACTCCTTATTGCATAACATGCAAAAGATGCAGTGCTGGTGCCACCACTCTGTGAGAAAGAAGGCTACTAACTAATAGAATATTGGCATTAGAGTGCTGCTTACATAGAGTATATAACATACACACAGGCACACATAAGAGGCCCTGTTTCACATCGCTTATAAATTGTATTTTGGATTATTGGAGAAAATAAGCTCTGTGGCAAACACAAGTTTGTGATACTTACATGTTTTGTTCAGTGAGATAATCTTCAGACCACTTTCATTTTTTTACTAAACTATACTATACACACTTTTCCATAAATTGATCAGTCTACAAGTTATAAAGGTAGAGCTAGAATACTTAAGTCCACGAGTAAGCAGATGAGTCTCTGCGTTTGGAGTGATGACCTTTAATGTCTCTGACAGCCTCTGTTGTCTCATTTAGCCACTTGTTCTTGTTTGACTTTAAATTTCAAATGTGGGGTGTTTACTGACATATTTTATGTCGTAGAACAAAACGAAATGTTAACCACAGACCTTATTTCAGGCACTTCAGAAAAAAACCCATGACTGAGATGTGGGAAGTGGAACTGCAGATGTGCTAACTTTTTCTGGGTTTTAGGGCTCATTCCTGCGGCACTCTATAGACAATGCATGTTTCAAACTTATGAGAAAAGAAATGCATTCAACACATTTGTTAAACCTCATAATGTGTTTCGCTGAGAAAGACTGAATATAAACACAACTTGTGTTCCTCTCCACAGGGCACCTTTATGATCCAGATGACAGAGGCAGAGCCAGCCTGATGCATAAACGAAGAAGAACCAGGATCCAGGACCTGAGCTGATGTTTGCTACATACATGAGACAGATTATCTCAAGTTTATAAAATTGATGCCTGCAATGACAAGCCAGGGAGAGCATTACAGCTGCTGTTCTCAGCTGAATGAGCACAGTGAATACATTAATATAATAATAAATGAGGCTTGCAGATTTGATTTTCCACAGAAATATACAATCTTCATGGTCAGTCTTGGTTAATGCTGCTTCTATGGATCAGTATTTGGATTAACCTTTTAAGTTTTATAAAACAAAGATAAATGTGAATGTAACATTACAACACTGTGCACACATTACATTACAGCTCATTGAACAAAATAATGTATTCTGTGATGATGTGTTGCCTCGATGCGTCTGTTCACAGGAGTATAGGATCTGTGACGGATAGAAGCTTTGAGTAAATCTGCTGTAACAAACATCCCCTGCTGTCTCCTCCTCCACGCTGTACTGTCATTGCTCTTTATAAATTCAAAATGTCAACAAATGTCAACATGTAGCTAACTGCATTGATTACAATGATTAAAACCAGATTGCATTTTGAGGTGACAGATGAATATTAATGTGTAAAGGAATATGTCAGGGTGATTTATTAGGCCGCTGGATTTGCATGATGCTAATTTCAGTTCTTGTGCAGGGCTTGATGATGATGGGGCAGACCCACTGTCGTTTACTGTAGCTATGATGGTAGATGGACAGTTACAAATGTATTTGATCTGATTGAGCATTATAAACAAAGATACTGGATATTGTGGTGTCTGGGATATGGTGTGTATGAGGTATAAAGAGTTCAGGATGCTTAAAAAACATCCAACATGTCCAAACATGTCTGAGGGCCGAGGCCTGGAGGTGGGTTTTAGATGCCGTTTGATGATTTGATAAATAATCTGAAATATAATGTTGCCTTAAATCCAATTAGCCTCCATGTGGAAATAAATTAAGATATAGCCTGATCGCCAATGCTTACTCAGAAAAGAAATTAATGTGTGCCATAAAGTTATAGATTTGTATTAAGTCAGAGCCACACAGGAAGCTCAGGTCATCTTATAAGACTTCAGCACCATTTATATAGGAGGATGAATATGCTTCCATCAAGGTGGAGGTTTTAACTCTCCCCAGAGGTGACACACATAGATACATAAGGTATTTTGTTCCATCAGCGACTGGCTTTTTAAACAAAATGCTGTGGACACGGTGTCACCGTCATCAATGACCTGTTGTGTAATTCGGAAAAAAAAACATTTTGACATTTTTCTATCAGTTTTGAAACATTTCAGTCACCAAAGTAACTGCAGAGATCTGGGAACACAAAAGCATTGTTACAAGTCCAGCATGGCCAGACAATCAGACAGGTAGGTCAGACAGGTTGTAAACAAGCCAAAGTTTGTTCAGAATGTCTAGAGCGCTATTTAGAGGTAAAATTGAAAGTGAGCACACACAAAATGTCACTAAGTGGGAACCATGAAGTCTTTCTGTAAACTATGGGGGGACTCTTGGTGGGGCAGTGAGATGTTCACAGGGTCATTTTTGCAAGCCTTAAAAGGTTGCTTATAACTGTAATGTATTTTTCATCAAATCCTTTGTGTGGTTCTGTCACCAGCAGTGTCAGCTGTCAACTGTCTGTCTGGAGAAATATCAGGTAATGAAGTGGGTACAGTGCAATACCTCAAAGACGATAAAATGGGGCTGCTTCTAACGAATAACTACCAATGTCATTATTAATCAAATAATTGTTTTATTAAAGAAATATCAAAAAAAAAATTTAAAAAGCCCATTATAATTTCCAACAGAACAAGGTGATGTATTTAATATTTGTTTATACTTTTTTTTATACATATTTATATTATACTGAGTATGACAAAAGTATCAAATAGTCAAAATTGATTCATTTTTAGTTGATTAACTAATAGCATCAGCCCAACAACACATTTCATTTTCATATTTAATTGGTCCAGCCAAGGAGGTTATGTTTTCCCCTGTCTGTTGGTTTGTCTGCAGGATTACACAAATATTACCAAACAGATTTCTCCAAAATGTGGATGGAGGATGAGTCTCAGCCCAGAATTAGACCCCATTAACTCTTCGTGCAGATCCCGATTAAGGGATGGATCCAGGAATTTTTCCTCACTTTCTTTAAGTTGTGATATAGGTTTTTTTTTTTTTCCATTTTCATTAATATCTCAGTGAATAATGCATGGACTTCGATTAAAAAGAAAAAGAGATCCAGAAGATTTAAATAGGTTTAATTTGATATTGCATCGATCAATTAAAGGTGACTGTTGGGCCTTGGCTGAGGTATGCGCTCTACTGAGTGTTCTAGTTCCTACTGATATATATCCATTCTCCCATCTCATCACCCATAAACAGAGTAGTTTATAAGAGAATGGACTGACCACTCATAGTACAACATTTGTCATATTGTGATCATTTTACCATTTGCTCTCATTTTCCTGCAAACCATACGACCATATGAATATTCATGTTTCTTGGCCCATTTGACTTAGCTTGAGAGATGTCGCCACACCAGAGACTCAAACATAACTATGACAATAAGACCCCAAGTGTAATAAAGTGTAATTATCCTTTAATATGTATAAGAGCTGTTGGCATGGCTGCTAGAACTGCGGGATAGGAAATTAATGCAGATATATGGCAGCTTTGCTCTTTACCCCATGTGTCTGGAAGAAAACTAAGGAGAGGAGAAGAGGCTGGTGTGTTGATAATATAACCCCTTCTCACTGTCTGTTTGGGTGAGAAAAAGATTAAAAAAGGAGGGAGACAACAGAGGTTATAAAGGAATTTATCACAGAGAAACAAGGAGTCATGGCAGGGTGTCCACTGGCAGCCTCCGGCAAACAGAAACTAAAATATAGCCTCTTCACCACACCCACACACACACACACACACACACACACACACACACACACACACACACACACACACACACACACACACACACACACACACACACACACACACACACACACACACACACACACACACACACACACACACACAGTAGCTGTAATTACCATCCACTTGTTACTCTTTATTCCACTGTTGATGTCTGCTTATATTCTCTCCCTCACTCTCTCTTGCTACCCATCATGCTCTCTGCCTCTTTCGCAAACCACGTTGCCATGGCAACCACGGTACATGAGAGATGGAGCCCTGAGGTGGGATGACAGGGAGAGGGGGGAGGGTGGGAACATGCCTGTGTGAGTGTGCATGACTGCATGTTGGCATTCTGGTGGAGGGCTTTGACTTGTGCAAACCAGATCCATACACAATAATAAGCTTTAATGTTGTGTGCGTTTTGTCTGGGGAAATAAAGGCCAATGAGATGTGACAGAAGAACGAGAGACAGCGGCTGATATGAAGACAGAGAGCTGAGCGCCCAGCGTACCCAAACACATTTAACTCTGCTGATTTACATCGCATAACGCAGCCATGTTGCCATGACGTCTCGCTACACATTCTGCCTGTATTTTATTGTTTGTGCATCATCTATGTAGACATGGAGGTGTGTGTATGTGTGTGTGCTTTGTTGCCCAAAGCTTTCTCTCCTCCATTTGGAAACCTCTGTCTGCAGCCCTGGAGAGACATGTGGTAGCCATGTGGCTCAGACTAATGGACGATTAATGGGCTCGCAAACAGCTCAGCCAGTACCTAAGTGCCTGCAGATAAAGCAGTTTATCATACTCTGTGTGTACACACATACACACAGAAATACATATGCAAACACGGAAGAATACAGTACACACCAACCCACCTCGTACACACACTAACACACACACCTAGAAACAGTCCTGAGGCTTATCACAGTGTGTACACAGATTGCTCAGCTTTAGTAAACACTCAACTAACCAGAGATTGTGTCTGCAGGTGATGGAGTGCATCTGTAGCTGTGTGTCTCACATGGAGATAATGACCTGCAAGACGGTCTATCATCTCAATTGCAACAACTCTCTGAAATTCTGTGCTGACTTGTCCAGCTTTTTCATAGTTGGATATAATTTTTAGTGTCTTAGAATATGAATCAGCATTAGTGAATGAGAGCAGAGGAAAAATAGTGAAGATGTCAGTTTTGCTGTAAATTTCAATTTTAAGGTCATGCTGTTACCATGGTTACGGCTTGCCCGTTTACCCTGATTACAGACATGTACTGTGGATATTACAGTGAAAAGGCATTGTTCTATCCACAAAAATATAAAATATAAAAAATATGTACATATGTATATTTTCTATGACGTGACTGAACGCAACCCCAAACGAGGACATCATCTCTAAACTTTTGTCCAAACCCGAACTCATTAGGTCCTGTCAGGTATCCATGCTGTGTTTCAAACAACATGTAATAATAACGGAAATGAAAATAAGTCTTTTTGCAGATGACATTTTGCTAACAGTCGTCGATCCCTAGTGTCTATTCTAGACACAGTAAATGAATTTGGAGCCATTTCTGGATACAAGATTAATTGGGATAAGTCAGAAGCGTTGTCCTTTAATGTTCATTGCCATAAGTCACATATTGCCAGTTTGCTCTTTAAGTGGTCACCTGATGGGATGCGTTATCTTGGCGTTACTCTAAGATCCAATATACATGATATTGCCCCATTTAATTTGAAACAGCTTGTAAATTATGTCAAAGAAGATGTTGAAAGATGGAAAACTCTCCCTCTAAGTATTTGGGGTAAAATAGATAGCTTAAAGATTAATGTTCTACCAAGGATTACTTTCCTCATGGCAGCTATTCCCCTTCTCTTGTATGAAAGTTTCTTCAGAGGTCGATAGATTATTTAGAGAAGTCATATGGAACAATAAGACACCTAAGGTCAGCCTAAAGAATTTGCATGTAGATAGGAAAAAGGAAGGTCTTGGCCTTCCGGATATATACAAATATTACATTGCATTCAACTCTAGATATCCTTTGAAATTGGGCTATTATTTCAATTCAAGAGACACAAGATGGGAAAGTATAGGACAGGAGGCCTTAGACATGTTGAAAGAAAAGTTATATAGTACAGCCGTGTATATAAGAACATCGACAACCCTTTGATTCAATTTTCTTGCTCCATCACGAAAACATTTTAGAACCTGATCAATTTTAAGTCAGTAACTCTCCTAGTGTTCCATTATGGAGTCAATTAAAAAAATGAAACTTTATTCCGTCTTCTCATACAAAACTGCCTCTGATGGTAAATTTATTGTAACTGATGTTAATTAGTCGACGTTCTAGTGCATAATTAAAGTTACACTTGGAGTCTTATTATCCTCCATCACAAAGTGGGCTGTAATGGAGAAGAGTGCCTCTTTCTCTCTGTAATTAAGACGACAGATTCACTCAATTCTCACAAATTAAAGTCTGATAGTGGTGTATGGTCCCTTGTGAGAACACTCTGAAACACTGAAACTTAAACGTGAAATCAAAACAGTTTCTTAATCAATATCTAACTAATGAATGCTCACTCACTGTTAAATATGCACAGTTTAACTGAATTCAGTTAGTGAGAAAGTAAAAACTCAGTGAGAGGGGAAGAACTCCAACCTGGTGAGATCCGCCTGCTGCTGGAGCTGCTCTTGCACTTTGCGGCAAACTTCGGCGGCTGTGTCATAGACTTTGCCGACTTTGGTGAAGAGGGCGGCGATCTTGTCACTGCGGAGAAAACCAGCTGCCCGTCTCTTCAGCAGGTGACTCAGGCAGGCCTCGATGGCAGCTGGGGAGAGAGATGAGGACAAGAGTCAGGAATGATAATACAGACAAGAGAAGAAAGCAGGGGCGAGACATGGAAAGAAATGCCCAACATGAGGAAGGCAGCCTGAATGACAGTTTGTTAGCAAAATAAAGATGGAGGACAGTAGAATAAAATACTTAAGTCTGTAACATTCACTGTGCTCATCAGCAGAGGAATTGGGAGAAGGGAATCTTCAAAAATGTTGAACCATTCTGTGTACTTTGAGGAACTACTGACAGCTATGGGCGTGGTTTAGGTGTGAAGACCAGTGAGAGAAGCAACTGTTGATTTGAAAAACATTTGAAAAATGGCGATGGCGAGGTTAGCAGATGCTGCTACAACATCAACTATATCAGAACTGGGGAGCATATTTCATTGAAAGAAGAGCAAAGAATGGCATTGAAGGCTTTTCTTAATAGAAAAGATGTTTTCCCTCCCGACCGAGACTTCAGTGAACTTTCCCCAAGAAAACAGCATCCTTCCCTGTGAGTGAGAGTCAGACAGTGTCCACTGTTTACTGATGGTGATTATGTAATTATGTAATTTAGAGGAAAAAAATTCTCTTTGTCACTTTCCAGGATGCATGGTGACACATGACACATTATAACTGTATCCATATGATATTAAACAGTCTGCGGATACATATTTAGATTAACAGGTGGACACCGGGGGAAACACGTTAAAAAAACCACACGGATGTCAACATTATGTTGTGTACTGTCACGCCTCTTTTGGTTTCACAGCGCCACGTGCTGTATGAAATGACACACTGGAGCGGCTTTAAGCCAGCACTGCTTGGTTCAGTGTGAACAAAAAAAGGTGGCGTAAAGGTGAGCCTTCAGTGCAGCGATCATGCAGAGTCTCTGTGTGAAAAGGGCTTGTGATAGACAGATGGTACAATCACCTGCCACATATGTTTTAAAAGTGCGTGCCCTTTTTTCAAAACGTTTTTAGCAACAACTTCCAAGATGGTTCTGTGTAACAATCCATCTGGCACGTCAGGTCAGCACAAAAGAAAAGGCAAGGATCAGTAGATCAAAAGGGTCTATATGATGTATGTATCCAGAATGGTTCACCATTCACGCTCCAAGGGCTTCTAAATTTTGGGTCCACAGGGGGTTCAGTCTCACTTACTTACCCCAGGGGTTGGCTGACTTCTTGCAAGGCTGAATGGCTTGGCTGATATGGCTCTGTAAGGAGCTCCTTGAGTAATGTGTCTTTTTGGGACAGTGTGTGACACATGATCCTGCAGCACAAAGTGTGGCCTCATAGCCCACAACTGTTCCTTGGGACATGGTTTTATCTTCTTTGGAGTGAGTGGATAGGCTGAGGACAGTGATACATGCGTCTGATCAATAGATGCTCACTTTCATTTTCATCTGCACGGACCATCTAACAAATGCCATGAGACCATCATCTTCATGGCTTGCTGGGGGAGGTTCCCACTCAGACTCAGACACAATGTGCTCAGTGTGCTTGTTATATTCTAAGATATTTTTGGTGACTCTAAAAGGTCCATACTCTGTTGAGCACGAACATGCTCAGAACATTTCATGGAAAACTGCACTTCAGATTTTGTCTGTAGATTTTTTATTGGCGACCTGTGGAGTTGGTCGAGCTACAATATCTTCTCCTGCACCTAATTTCTCTGCAAATGAGCTGACCACAAAAGAATAAAGAGAATAATGAATTTACAACATACAGTGTTGCCTGCATCAACACAAATGTCAACATGTGGCTGCGTCTCATCTCTTCATTCCACCTCCAGGCTTTCAGAGTTTTGCTAATGGACTTGTTTGTGGAGATGTTATTAGTGAACACTTTCCTCTGTATCTCTTGTTCCAGGAGAGAGATGACGGCTGCTTATTAAATCAGAAGCAACACAGTCACCATAAATGTCATTTTCAGAAGTGAGACACCACACCTTTAAATATTGAGAGGGTTGAAGGAAGTAACCTGTGTGTAGCTGCTCCCTGAGTGTGCCCTTTACACTTTGGGCACTTGTGTTGTCCATTCATTACTGAAAACGATAGGATCATGTAAATTTTAATGATCGCTGTGAGGTTAATTGGCTCTCACAGCAAAAAGAGCAGTAATTGCTAGAAAAACGGTGGGTTGTAAAAGTAGCAACAGAATGTAATGGTGAGGCTCTTTGAGGACATCTGCATTATATGAGGGATGAGAACAAAACATAACATAGTTAAATTATATTTCTAAAAGGAAGACAAATCAAACTTTACTTACATCTATACATTATGTGCACAAGACGAAGGAACCATGGTTCAGAGCTATTTTTAAGTCTTCTGGATCAAGTCCAAGACATGTCTTTCAGGTCTGTCAATGCTTATTAAGCGAACTACTACAGCACAATGGCCAAAATTTAACAATTGACAAACTGAGCACATCTCCTTGTTCTTAACTCCAGTCAGGTCATTAACCTTAAGACGGGCATCAGAGATGCCAGAGCAGCTTACAAGCAAAGGATTGAGAACCACTTTGGAAACTCTTTGGAGACCTTCGTCGTGCATAGCAAGGCATCTGTCATATCACCAATCAAAATAATAACGCCAACCTGAACACCGCCAGCAGTGCCTCACAGGCAGAACAGCTTAATCTCTTCTTCGGCCGCCATGAGTTGGAGAGCACAGAGACTGCCATGACCAATGCCTCAGCCTCAGCTTCCAACAGCCATATGCACCGCTGCAGTTCGTGGACTACAGTTCTGCATTCAATACAATCATCCCCAGCAGACTGATCTCCAAGATCTCCCACCTGGGCTTTGACAACAACATCTGCCTTTGGATTAAGGACTTCCTTACACACTGGCTGCAGGCAGTCAGGATGGGCCCCCATTACTCTTCCACTCTGTCACTCAGCATAGGAGCCCCACAGCGGTGTGTGCTGAGCCTATTCCTCTACTCTCTGTACATCCATGACTGTGCAGCAATCAATCACATGAAGATAATCATAAAAACAAAACAACAAAAAAACAAAAGAACTGATAACTGACTTCAGGAGGAAACAGGATGACCACTGACCACTGCAAATAAATGGAGAGACAGTAGAGAGAGTAATCAGCTTCAGGTTCCTGGGCACACATATCTCAGATGATCTCACATGGCCTACCAACACACACTCTCACTCTAAAAAGGCACAACAGCAGCTTTACTTCCTCAGAAGTCTCAGGAAGGTCAACCTGCCACAACAGCTGCTGCTGTCTTTTTACCACTGCTCCATTGAGAGCATATTGACTTATGGGATCCTGGTGTGGCATAGCGGCAGCTCCATGGCTGACAGGAAGGCCCTGCAGAAGGTAATAAACACAGTCCAGACAATCACAAACACATGCATACGTGCAATGGATGACATCTACACCTCTCGCTGTCTACGGAAGACATCCTGCAGCCTGAAAGATCCATCTCACCCTGCCCATCACCTGTTTGACCCCCTGCCCTCAGGAAGGCGCTACAGGACTATCAAAGCACACACAAATAGAGTTAGACAAACAGTTTTTATGCCAAAACCATCACCACACTGAGCATTGCACTAAAGAACACTGCAATTTCTGAATTGTGAAGCTCCTGTGCAATACTCTTATTATTTTATGTGCAATATGCTCTTTTGACACAAGTGCAATGCAAACAGGTCCACCTACCTTTTCAGGACCATGTACGTAGGTACTGTGTATGTATGTCTATACTTGTGGGTGTGAGTGTGTGCATGTAGATTTTTTTGCTTTTGGCTGAAAGACACTGTATATATGTTTAGTTAACTTATATAGGTTCATCTGACTCTCCATATTTTTCATAAGAACAATGAACAAATATGTAAGCTATTCAGTATCAGGGACCACAGCAGCCTGACCACTCATATTTTAATGTTAAAGCAACATTTTACAGTGTTATCAGCGAGTACCATTAATATTTTTACACTGTACTGTACAGAGCTGTCTGTGTTGCTTGCGGTGCACACACACACACACACTGAGTCAAAAACCCAAACACATAATTTGAATGCCAGAAGGATATAGGGATGGAAGGAAATTTTAACTCCTAATTGGCTGAATGGACACACACAGACTATATTGGCATGTATTGCATTATGACCGAGGATGATGTGACGCACACAGTCCCAGTTGTTTGTACAGTATGTAGACATGTAACACTGTGCTCAAGAGAAAGGTAGCCCCTGGAGCACACATTAGTTTCAATGATCTCTGCAGCAACTAAGATGGTGTATCATTAAACTGTGGGAGCGTTTACAGAAAAACATTTCATAGATATTCTTGTCACAGATTCCTTGCACAGTAGCTGAACACTCCATCTGTTGTCAATAAAGGTCCAGTGTGCAAGATTTAGTGTTGGTAGTGGAGACCCGCTCCCTCTGCAGCTGTAAAAGGTTGATTCTAAGGTTGCGAAAACTCAATGATTCTTAGTTACAGGAGAATATACACAAATGAAAATTACATGATCAATATCATAAATATGATACTCAGTTTCTGAATGGATCCCCCTAATCCTACACACTCTGGGCCCTTCATTAAAACAAGGCAGCCAGCATGAAAAATAATTTAGTACAGACACGGGGCAACATTTACTTAAACTACATTTTTACAATATGTTTTCCAAATGAATGAGCAACAAAAGAGCAATAAACAATGCTACAATATGGCACAGCTAAGGCAATGACAGCTCACATTAGCTGGCTGTCATAGTAACACATTCTTTGGCTTGTGGAGCATCAACGTTCACAGAATGAATTGTTTATGAAAGATTAAGTTAAGTATTTATCTGTGACTCCACACAGCAACAAAACCTAAAACTTCTGTATTATTTTGGGTAAATATAAATGCCTACATTCATTCACTTATTACAGTTCTTCATATACGTCACATGTGAGCCATATACACAGAAAACGCAGAAGCTCAAATGCACTGTTGTATACCAATGGGACATGCAGCAGAAACTCAATTGAAGCATATGCAGAAAATGAGCAGAAATGGAGGTAAACAGTCTCTTTCTAGCTGTGACCCATCCATTAGCCATCTCCTTCCCTCTGTAACTGCTGCATTAATGCTTGTCCATAATGAGCATTTAAGGGCTGATGGTAAAACCAACACTGTTACACAATTATTCAAGCTAACACAAACCGAGAATTTGCCTCATACTCATTTCAATGTATGTGGTTCGTGATTTAAGTCTTAATAATGTGCTGGCTTACTGGTAAACAAAAATTGAATAAAAAGGTTTTCAGAAAAAAATGAATTCATGCAAATGGATCCTTATGACACACCACAGAGAATAACTTCCTTCATTTTAGAGGAAAAAACATCCATCTGCTGTATGAATTCATATCAGGGCTGAGCTTTTGAGGCTGTCTGTTTGTGTTTTTCTTCTGTGAGGGGAATCTAGTGGATATTACAGTGGAACATAATGACAACAACAACAACAACATAACTCTCTGCAATGCTGGGAAAAACTAGTGCTTTATGGGTGTAATAGTCTGCTTTTATTGCTGCTGAGAGGAAGCACTGAGAGGCTTGAGGTTTCTAGCTCAAAAAGCTGTCTGTAAAGTATATTCACAGCAGCTTTATTCTGGCAGATTATCATGTTAATGTGTCAACCTATGGAGAAGTATTGTTGCTATCCAATAATACTGCAGGAATAGTAAGGATTAGCAGCTGTTAAGTTTAAGCGTGTAATAGTCTTGGAGGGAGCATTAATGCACGGTTGTTTCTGTGGAAACACAAAAACTGAGCAGAGGATGCAAGCAGCTCTCCCCTGGGAGAGACTGCACCCAGCTCCTCTCACTCTGCTGCCTTCCTTCACTGCTAATTCATGTTTTGGGTGTCTGCATCTCTGATGAATCATCAAATCCTTTCTATTATGAGCGTAATTACTTCAAATTAGGATTAAGGGGGAAAAAAACATGCATGAATAAATGCTTTAATTGAGACATACCCAAGGCCACAAGACTAGAGGGACAAAATGTATACAGACAGTCGCACATCTGTGTCCCTATAGTTCCTAGTCCACCTAGCATCCATCCATCCACTAAACAATAACTAATGATATATTGTACACTTATGCTTGGGCAGCATTGGTTTTGCATATCATTATACTAATAATCTGAACCACTGAGCACTTACTGTACATTATATGACCAACTACAACAATAACTTGTTTTGATACGATGTTGATTAAGATATAATCTACTTTCTATTCTGTAACAGTGCTGTGAAAAGTTAACCGTTTTCCTCGTTCTTAAAGTTACAGTTGCATTCAGTGATTTTTGGCCACTAGGGGACAGAAGATCATCAAACACCGCTGCCACATATTGGTTCAGTAGAATAAATGATTGATTAGTGCCCAACCCTCATGGGTTTACAAGACACCAAAAGTACAGTTGTTGTGGACAATTTCATTACATTGCATTTAATTACAAAATTATAAATTGTTCTGCAGCTCTGTCTTAAACAAAACATTCTCAAGTTTTTCATAATCATCCAACCAAAAGAAATCAGCATAAATGGAGGACATTTTAGTAAAATGTACATCCCTGTACATCATCATAGATGCGCATAGGGATCTTTGCCTGTGGTTTAAACTATACTTCACATAGGGTTCTACAGTATAACTGTCCTTTATGAAACAATAGGTTCGTAACTTTTGCTTTTGCTTAATGTTGATGTTGAACAAACTATTGCCTATTTACACATCCAGCAGACACAGAGTAACATTAACATTAATTTGACATCCCACTGATGAATGGAAGTCCAATATTCACTCTTTTTTAGCTCCGTCTCCACCAACTCCTGTGAAAAATATCTCCTGCTAAACAAAACTGCCTAAGGGGGTTGATAAGAACAACGAGACAGAACCATACCGGTTCACGACTATGGTCAACAATATTGATCAATGCAGGTTTAATCCTGTGATATTAGCAGTGAAGCCACTGATCCGTTTACTCAAAGTTTCTACACATTTTTTATGATCAGCAATCACTTGAGACACAATGTGTCGATGGTGCTGAGATCACTTCCTCTCAACCAAGCTGTTAATTAAAATTATATCTTATAGACTCATACATGTAGTGTACATACAGTATACACACACACTCGTCCCCATTAAAATTCAACACAAATGATCCTCTGTGTTTTGTATGTCTGGTTTATTTTCTCTGTCAGCACAAATGTTTTTGATGCAAAATGATCAAAATTAATCACCAAGTGTCTTAGAGGTGGTGGCAGGTGCATCTGGAGTTGTCTCCACCGAGATCATTAGTTGATCTAATGAAGACAAAGCTAATTAAGCAGCACCACTTGTCTCCCTTCCAGTCTACATCTATCTGTCTGTCTGTCTAACAAACTCAGGATTCCTGTGTGTCTGTTGTTGTCAGTAGCTCATACTGTCTCACCTCTTTTAACAGCTCCTGTCTCAGACTTGCATCTACTACAAAGTCTCTATTATTTATCTCTAATCTGACCAGAATGTATAGCATACAAAAGGTTAGCCGTTCTAAATCCCACAGAAATTGCTCCCCAAAGAGCCTGGTCGAATGGAAAAACTGGCCTCACTGCTCTACGTGCAGGGGAAATTCTGACTATACTAGAATCGACAAGATGCCAAACATTTAACCTTAATACAACCCTCCAACACAAAGAGACTCCAAAGATCTCAACCTTATGCAGATGTTAGTACGTGTGTTCCATTACATAGAAGAGCTTCATAACAAATTTCTTTAATTATTGCATATGACAGATGAACAACATACAACGAAATGAATCATAAGGCTATGGAGCGAAACAAAAGAATTATGCCTAATACGCAACTGCAACTTTAGACAGACCCACTTTATGAAGCTCATGAAGCTTGGTGTACTTAATGACTTAACATTAACAACATTAACTTATATAGCTATATCACCACTTGTTACTATTGTTCCACTGTGTACCCCTTAGTAGACTACTACCCCATACACACCATATACTTTTAACTTCTACATTTTTTTGTTAAAACCACAGTATAAAGTAGTAGTATAAAACCAACAAGGTCAAACAAGCACAGGAGCTTCACCCAGGATACCTCTGTTTGTGTCTGGTGTGACAGCAATAGTAAACAGTGAGTCCTGTTATCTTACTAAATTAGCCAAATAATGTCAACCTAGTTATGTAAGTGAAGTTATGTACGTAACATAGGTACAATTGAAGCTGAAGTTACATAAGTAAAGTAGTTATTTTCAGCCAAACCACGAGGGTTTTCTAACCTAAAATAGTTACGGAGTTACTGGCAATCAACCTATTTAGTGGTTTAGGTATGACGATGTGTTGGAAACTTGACCCTCTTGACAATGTTATGATTACAGCATGTAGACAGGGTGCAACTGATCAGAGTGGGGTATATAGTGTGAAACTAACCACTGTTGGTGCTGACTTTACATTCAAACTTAGAATCAGACTTACAATCAGCTGTTGCAACAGGCTGCAGGCTATCAAACCGATTATTACAGTGGCATGGACACATCTCACTTCTCTTTACTCTGTGAGCAGACAAAATGCTCAGATACATCATTTGATATCAACAAACGACCTGAGACAGAATCTCCCTTCTGATTACAACATCAACATAATAATAATATAGAGCGACATGAATGTGTGAGCTGTGATTGATGACTTTAATAATCCTGACAACGTCAGGCCCTCCAACCTGACAGTCACTCACAGTGGATGCCTGTATCTCTACAGTGTATGTGACATAACTGGGCATTAATGTTTAAATGCATGTCAAAGGTTGTGTGTGCATGTGCAGGTGTGTGGGTGATTGAAGTGGGTCTTTAAGGGTGTGTGTACATTTATTTCTGTTATAAATGCAGCAATAACTGGTGGTGGATTGTCTCTCTCATACCTTCGAGCCTTAAAGAAAAAATCTGCCCTAAAATCCATCAATAGGGATGAAAACCATTAGTAGTGATGCAGCTCGTACTTCTGGAGCATGTTTTCTGGTTGTAAATCTGTTTTCTAGGTAACTGGTGAAATGTAGATTGTATAGGATCACATCACTTGTACATCCAGATAGGGAGAAATCTATTGTAATAGCCCATAAGATAATGTGCTGTACACACCCGCACACGGCTCTGAGTAAAGACCTCAGAGTCACAGAGCGATCTTTTCAAAGCCTTGAAGGAAACACTTCTAGAAGTGATTACTGCACTGGATCTCCCCACTGGACTGGGAGATCTCTCTGAGTTGTGAAAGAGTTTGATTTAGGCTTAAAGCAGCTAAAACTGGATAGCGTTCGTTTGCAGAGAGAGTTCGGGCTGCCTCAGCCCCCACAGCTAGCTAATCTTACACCAGCCAATATACTGACAATAGTTATATATTTCTCAAAGTTCAACATAAATATATGTCACAAACCACAAATGATAAAAATGATAGTGCAGTAAAATTATTTCAAATTCATTACATCTACGTATATGGGCCAGTCTCATATTTAGTCCATTTAGTCTATTTAGTCCAATTCCACGTTTTTCTTCCTGCTCAATGTCTGATATTAATGCACTAGACTATTTTTATTCATTTTTGAGCATCTCTACCTGTCTGACTTTATGAGTCATGCTGCTGTTCCTAGACCAGGTGCAGACACAAATATAAAAAGAGACAGTGAGGGGCACTGGTGGAACAACAGCAAGAGAGACAGATGGAGGAGACTGCAAGTGAAAAAATAACAAGGAGGAAACACGAAAAACAGCAGAGATGATATTGATTTTAGCAGAGAAGATGGGAAACACTCAGTCCTTCCTCCCACTTTCTCCTCAAGCTGCCCAACTCCCACAAGGAAATCACAAAGTCCGCTGCCAAACAGGTGACAAAGCAGTGTTTATGCTGCAATTTCTACAGACATTCTGTTGCACAAAGTGTTTGTGGCAGCTAAAGCTTCAGCTTTCTCAGAAAAATAACTGAAAGTCCTGAAGCTCTTGTAGGGGGAAAGCAAAACTTGAGTCTATTGTTATCCAGCTGTTGTTCAACTTAATGCAGATACAAGAACGTTACATTTTTGGTGACTCTGGTGGCCCCTAAGGATAAAGTGAAATATAGTAAACTTTGTTTTAGTGCTGTGCCACCAGACTACAGAGCAGCTTCTGTCCTCAGGCTGGGAGACTCCTCAATACATTCTCAGCACTCCACCATAAAGAATAGCTTGAACTATATGACTTATCCAACCTGGATATGTCAGAATCTGAACTGGTACAGGCATAAAGAATAACTGTAAGAATTATACAGAAATAGCCATTCATCTTGCTGATGGTCTCATTTGCTTATGTAGGTCATAAAGAGGCATCAGTATTAAATTGAGACTGTTTCATAACCAGTTCAGAGTTCCTTGTAGTACGCTTAAAGCAATAACAATAAAGCACACCCTTGTTCCATTCAAGAGAGATTTTTCTGCTACGGCTTTGCTCAGTGTGGTATGGCCATTAGCTAAAAGGAGGCTAATATTAGCTACTGTTAGTCATGACTGTTTAACAGACATTAAGGAGTTGGTTCGCTGACTTCACAACTCCTCTCTGCTGGAACTATGACTACTCAAAATTTCAAATAAAACCTTGCCTGGGTCCAGACCTTTCAGTCCATCCACGGCAGTTGTTTGACTGATTCATCTGGCATCGTGACATAAAACAGCAGTTTCTTGTCTTTCAAAGTAGACTATCCAATGAGCGACGTGGGAGGAATAGCGATTAGCCAATCAGCTCCACTGACAGGCCAAGTTTGATGAGCTCCATTCTTAAAAACTTGTATGTTGGCATAGCTAGGCATCAGTGTCTACTTGAAACAACATTAAATTCAGGCAGATACATTGGTTGGTTGATTGGTTAAGGAAAAATATTTGAACCCCCCCTCCCCTGAAGAGATCTCAGAGTGAAGCAACGTCAGACTGAAGATGAAAATGCAGTGCAACAAGTTGACAATTCAGTTTGATTTCAGGTTAAATTTAACCATCAACCCTGTGGCCTTTAAACTTAAGGCTGCATTAATTTATTTACGTGGCCACACTGATTGTCAATAATACTATTACATTACGAAGTGTTAGTGGGCAAACCTGTTAGCAAACAATTGCCTAATTACACATCTACCAGACATGGAGCAACATTAGCATTTTGTTTCTGTCCACTCCAGAAATGTGAGTCCAATATTCACTCTCTGAGCACAGCTGCCTGCTGCAGCTGGAAACCGGTTGGATGTGGCATTTGCAGATTGTAAAACCAACATTTCATGGAAAGATGCTAAAGTTCTCTGCACATCTCGGGGGAACTGCAGAATCTGATGGGAAAAGGGTTTGTCACAATGAGCAACATATTTCAAATTGCAATGAGTCATCTGATCCATTGTAAATATATTAATATTGATTAATACAGCTTTACACTTAAATGATTTTTATTTATTTTGTATTGGCATTAAGTAAATAAAATATATCAAAAATATAAAACCAAACAAACCAACCAAGGTAAATGCAAAAAACATGTGTGATCCCCCCGGAGATGCTGAATTATGACTCCTGACAGACTGTAAGATTATCTCTTTCTAAGTTCAGTTTCCTGTAATACTTTTCTCATTGTTTCTGATTATTCATGACTGCACCGTTAAATATTACAAGTCTTTAAATGTCATATAGAAGGCACCAAATAGAATCATGAATCCTGAATGAATCTACATAATATTATGAAACAACTGATTCAGCTTAAATTAAGTTTCTTTAGGCAACTTTTTATATCAGTGGCTCCAAACTCCAGTAAGAGGAAAAGGAAAAATATGAATTTTATACCCAGAAAACTTTCGAGGTGAAATCCATCAGCCATAGAGAGCAGACTCATATTTACCAGCCTGGCTATGATGCAGTACAGGAAAGGGATCTAGTTCTCTGGACAGAGCCCTTGCTCAGTGGCAGATTATTATTTTATTTCTTTCTCTGTGCACAGATTCCCCATTAGTGATCACCCCTGACACATTAAATCAATTTAACCAAACAAGCTAAATTTGGGCACTTCAGTTATGGGGGCTGGGTTGCTCTTTACTGTTGCAGCTCCCTCCTTGTGATTTCTTCCATAAATATCCAGTACAGCTTTAGTGAACAGTCCCACCCGAGTCATAAAATGTGTCAATGATTCTTCTTAATAACAGCTTTGAAGGAAGACAGCTTTTAGTATCCAGTGGCTGCTGTTTATCAAAAGGAACAAGGATGATAGCTAAAAATCCTCCTGGTGTGAGGCTGGTGTGGCACTGAGCTGAAGGAAATGCACAGTGAGGTAAGACAGCATGGGTGGAATGATGTTTAGAAATGTTAAACACTGATATTTGCTTTGTGAAGATCAGAGTATCTCACCAAGACAAAGAGATCAACAGGAGTGTTGAGAGTGGCAGACAGAGGCAGCTCTCCAGTATCGGCTTCACGCAGGACTGGACTGTGTGTGTGTGTGTGTGTGTGTGTGTTGGTGAACCTTTGAGGAGGATCAGGGTCTTCTGAATCGGCTCGGCTAGATTTAGTGTAAACTGACTCAGTCTCTCTCTTTTTTGCCTCTCGCGCCTTTTTCTGCTGTCTTGCGTGGGATGGGAAGATGTTGGAAGGAAAGAGGAGGGAGGAAGGGAGCGGAGATGGTCAGGGGGTCAGTCAGGTTGGCATGGCGACGATCTGCATCTGCTTTTGGTTGCCACTGGAAATTAACTGTTGCGGCTGTGTGCAGAGATTCAACCGTAGCAGGACCAATTTAGCCTCCCCTTTCCTGCACCTTGCTGAGTTTCAACCTCGGCTGTTTCAGTAGGAGCTTTTCAGAGCGAGAGATGCAGCGTCTGCTATGACTAAGACTGCAGCCTTCGAGCCCTGGTCGCATGATACAGCGGATATAGGTGGGGATTGGTGTGTACAGGGCAGAGCTTAGTAAAATGTAATTATAACACGGATGAGTCAGACTAGAAATAAAGGTGCAGGGAACACAGACAAAGAAAAAAGTCAAGCAGGGTGTAAAATGGAGGAAATGGGAGGGAGCTGTGCAGAGAGTGGGCGTACAGAAACCTGTGCTGATTCCCAAGATAAAAGCAGGATTTACCAAGTTCAGGGCCAGTGTATTCGCTGGGCCCAGTAACTCATTTATAACAGTCCAGTCAGATACAGACTGATAAAATCATTATCAGACTATCTCTTACACATGTGACAAACCCAATCTCTCTTCCACTCTTCCATTTCCCATTCATCTTTCAGACACTTTCTCAAACACGTGCGTGCTGCACACACACACACACACACAGTTATGTTTTTAATGGATATCCTCTGTTTCCACAGGAGACGTGTACACTCATCTCATCTTCAAGCCTTTAATCTGACACACAGACGCACTCTAGTCTGTGCGTGTGTGTGTTTTTTACATTATCGCCTCGTGATTCACACCTCATCTTTACACCTCTTCCTCCACTCTCTCACGCTTCCTTTCTTCACCTTGTGACTTCCAACACCTCCTCTCTCTGTCCATGCTTTTTCTTTTCTTGTTTTCACACAGTGTGTTTCAATTATTTCTGTTTATTACTGAAACCCAGTCAACAAGTCCAGGCTGTGAAGTGATGAACAATGTAAGTGGTGTTTATGTTCTATAAGTGGAAAGATGAAGGAAGCGAACAGCACGCTTTAATGCTGCGCTTGACAAGAGTTGCTTCCATTTTTTAAAATGGTAGGGGGTTGTACACCATGACTGATCATTTACTAATACTTTTGCAGATCAGTAAATATGTGATACAATACAAATGTTCCCTTTTCTTTTTGGATGCAGCTGCTCAGAAGGACCATGACAGACGTGCAGATTTGATGGATTCATTTAGGAACACTATATTTATAATTTTTCACATTTACAATTGAAGATATCTTTCAAACTTTGGAGTCAGCAATGGAATTCTGGTAAGCTCACCTCTTTGTAACTCCAAACCACCAGATTGTTTTCATTTTATAACTTGTAGTCTTCAGCCACAACCAATGCTGACTCAATTGACATCCCTTGATGACAGTTATCAGACTTCATAAAGCTCCCTCTAAAAGACTTTACAGGCCAAATGATTGTGACGTTGCGCTCACAGTCACTCCTGGGTAAATCATCAAACTTGTTGATATCTGTTGTCATTTTCAGCCGTTACTTACATTTAAAGTTATATATAAACACAGTGGTCCGACCCATCTGACTTTTCTGCTGTGCACAGTCTATGTCCTGTGTTGTAAATGTTGTAACATACATCATTTACGTTACATGAGTACTTTCATAACTTGAATCACAAGACTGAATGTAGTTGTTTTAAGCCAAGTGTGATCTTTTTCTAAACCTAACCAACTAGTTATGGTGCCTATTGCTAACTTGACCGCAGAGCCTTTATTTTGAAAGTCCAGCCAGATGTTGCATGTTATATTTTATTGCTAACTTGACCGTGAAGCCCTTCAAGTGCAAACTGACACAACAGGGGTAGGTAGAGCATAAGGCTTTCAGACGTATGCATAAGAGTATGTATACGTCTGAAAGCCTACGCCATGCCATATTTCTGGTAAGTCATTAATATGCAAACTGAATAAAAGGACATGGACATAGCTGGTTTTGCTCCCAGAGTTTTTTTTTTTTTTTTTATCTATTATTACTATTTAAATACATGTTGTAAATGATCCTTTTCTCTGATGTTCAGGACAAATTTCAACCCAATCCAGTGAAAGATAGGTGATTGGTGAGGTTTAGCATACACAAACAAAGAATCACTAAAATACTGAAATTTAGCTCTGAGGGCCATATTTTAAAAAATCATCACTTATCACTTCAGTATCTGGAGTACAGCTGTAGGATTAAAATTGAATGAATGAATTTACAAGAACTTTCAAAAAGAATTTCCATGACATGCACTGGGAAAAGTTCTGAATTTTGGGTGAGCTGGCATGGAAAGACTCCATTACAGTGTGCGATCAACATTTACTTCATAATGATAGTTGAAGCACAGAACTTGTCTGTTGACAGTTTAACAAAGACACGACTTTACAACTGTTTCATGTTTAAAGTGTAGTGCCCCATCATCCCTTTATGGAGGCATCATCATTTACAAAACAAAGTTATACAATTTACTGTGATATTTGAGTTTATTTCATCAAGTGTGACTAAGATCAAATATATAAGATGCCTCCTCTGCTGTAATCATTTAGCTATCACATGTAGCACAGCAACAGAAGGATGGCATTTTTCAGAGCATTCCTTCCATTAAGTGGCATCGCGTCACATTACAGAGAATCAATGCTTTCCCTGCCAGGAGACAGATGTGCTCATTATGACTGGAGTGGAGCACTAATCATGGTGATTGTCAGGGAGAGTTTCGGCTGATTCTGCACTGGAGTTTTGGGGAGGCTGCTGAGTCTGTTTGCATGGGTCTTCACAGCGGGGCGTAAAGCGTAACAAAAACACCCAACAATACATGAATATCAAGATTCTTCTGTGGCCACTTGATATTCAGCTGGGGCTGCTCACGCTGCATCCTGAACAGAGTGTTTGTGATGTTTGAGATCTGATGGTTGGGCCTCTTTGACGTCACACAGCTGTTCATGGAGGCAGCTGTATCATTGCTCAGTGGGATCATTTTCACACCAGTTCTTCAAGAAAACAACCAAATGTTATTAAATTGTGTCGACCCTCGACAGCTGCTATATGACAAATGAGCTGGACTTCACGGTCAATTTTGAATATTTTACAACCATACATTTACACATTTCTACAAAAAATAGAGGAAAAGAACTAACTTTGGTCACAGGCTACAGTCTGGAGAACAGGAGAAAAGAAGCTGCTCTGTAGTCGGGTGGTGTGGCACTAAAAGAAAGTTTTCCTCGTTTCACCATTGTAGTATTACAGTTATAAATCCTACTCAAATAGATACATTACATCATTGCTGTGCATCCTGCAAACAGGTGTGTTGAAAAAAAAATAGTATTAAAAATGTTGCGTCCTTCTTTCCCTCTTTCAAAACAGATGTACACAGCCTGATCAATTTCTTTGTACTGCCTGAAAATGAAACGTATTTTAGCCGCACATCAAGATTAGTCTTTGATTGTTGTGACTATCCATCAAACTACTGCTCCTTGCAACCACTACCATAGCTTCTGCATCAACTGAAAATGTTTGCTAGATGGATTGGTTAAGGCAAAACGAAACACCATAAACCCACCTTTCCAAAAACAAATCAGCGAAGATGAACATGATGTCTGTCTGAATTAATGAAGTGAAATAAGATGTTGATTTAGTCTGATTATCCAGCTAGTTATTATGTCCCCTAAAATTAAATAAAATCTAAGAAAATTCTGTGAGATTGTCTAGCACTCTACTAGAGGTGTGAATCTTCACTGGCCTCACGATTCAATTCAATTACGATTCAGCGATTGAATGCAAAACGATTCTCGATGCATCTCAGTGTATGGCATCCTCAATGATCTGTATTAACGCACGTGGCTACTTTTCATCATTTAAATTGCCCTTTTTTCAGAAAGTTCTTCCAATAATCAGACTACAGCAGTCTACAAAATAAAAGCTGCATCTTTGCAAAACATAAACATTACATACACAAAACATTTATCCATTTATCCATCTGGCAAAGTTGACAGCGCCTCCTCAGATCGTGGCTGATTAGCTGGGCTTGCTGTAAAATGGCTGACGTGATTAGTAATTGTTGTGAGGCAGAAGTCACGCTCAGCATGGGTCTCGTCCAGTTCGTGCTTCCCAGCAAGTTCATAAAATCCGACATGTGGCCTGAGATGTCCGCTTTCAATAATACTAGGTGAGATTTTTTTTATATATCACTAGCAGAGGATCTCTGCCTCCCTCCTACATACTCCAACATACAATAAGTAATGTTAGCCTAATGTCCGCACACAGTCACAATCAACAATCAACATAAGCTGCAGACTCTAGATTATGCTCCGTCTCTGCATCGATGCATCTTATAATCGAGAAATTTCCAAACCTCTGTACCCTACTCCCCCAAAGAGCACAGCACCACCATGTTAGCTCAAATGTGTGGAACACTAAGACATATAAAATTGGAAAATTAAAGATTTGATTTGGGGAGTTAAATTTAATTGCCCCTGACCACAACAGGAGGAGGAAATCTAGGTATACGGTATACTGTTGCTGCCATGTAGCAAGAATTCATAGAGCCATGGTTACAGAAGTAACGCTCATTTGGAGGCCTATTTTGACAGTAGTAGTTGGGCTGTAGGTATTTAAGCAATAGTGAAACACAACAGCTGTTTTGATTATAACTGGGATGGGAGGGCATCGCCACAGCCCAGCGGAACCATAACTTGTAACCACAACGAACCTTGTGGTTGGGACCTTGGTTAAATGTCAACCCCACCTTCATTTCTTAACATGTTTTCTGTCTGTATTTATACTGTCATCTGTCAAATAAATGCAAAAATGCCAAACAAAAAATATGAAGAAAATGTGTCTGAAACGTGGTATTCTGGAGTAATGATCCAACAGAGCTGTGAGTGGGACTGAATGTCTCAGTGGTCATGGGTTAACTGTGAGTGCAGGGGTACGGTGCTTCTGATGATATTGCATTCTTTAATAATGAATGTGAAGGCGGTGTGTACCAGCAACAAATAAGGCACATTTTCTTGTATATATATTGAACAGCTGCCTCTGCATAGAAGCTGTCTCAATTCTTAATTGAGCCGCATTTCTTTTATCTACAATAAATGAGAAAAATCACATCTATGCTCCAACAGTCACAATTAACATTTAATTGCGTTGAATTATATTGGAGTGAGACCCTCTCACTACCTGGTCTATTTCTGTGGATACTACTTCCCTTTTCACTGTCAGTAATCATTAATAGTGCTGCAAGTCAGCAGTAAAGCTCAGAGAAAACAGCTAAATGATGGTAGAGACATTGTTACACTGACTCATACACAACCATCAAAAAAACTTCAGCTTGGAATATGAGCTTCTGACAGCAGGTTATGCTACTGTGTGCACTGCCTCTTATAGATGAATTCAAGTGCTCTCTGAATGTCTACCCTGCCATAAATACCAGCTCCATAAAGCTGAGGAAGTCTGATTTGTTGAGCATCTGTCAATCTGTGCCAACCAGCTCTGCTTTTTGCAGTCTGTCTCCGTTTGACATATGCTGTGAGGATTTCTGAACCTGTGACTCAGCCACCTATAATTCACCACCATGACACTTTGTAGAAAGCTGTTGCCTCATGTTACTCTTAGCAGCCATCGTGTATAAATCTGGTTTTAAATCGCTTTCCAACATTCAGATACCCAATCTGAATTCACTGTAATTGTCTTTTAGTTTAACTTCAGCACCTAATCCTTTCTCATGTGGTGTTTCCTTTGCTGTGATCACCCACTGTAGGTATAAAGTCCATGTTGTTTGTGTGGGAGTGAGAGAGGTTGCAACCAGCTACCAGCAGTGAAAAAGAAAAGAGGAGAGAGGGATTGAGGGATTAAAACCAGGGAGGGAAAGGTGAGAGTGGGTATCGGTTCTCACAACCTCTCCCTCTCTCCCTACTCCCTGATGCCTGCCGTGTCTCACCAGGCGGTCAGTACTCCTGGTGCCAGTCTGCCTAGCACCATGGCTCTAAATGGGCCTGAGTCTTAGATGCTGTACAGAAAGAAGAGGGAAACAAGACTAGGTTGAAATGTACTAAATGGCTGGACCGTGTATGGTCAACGTGCTATATTGTGGCTAAATTGTTACATGGATAAGTAGTGGTAGTAGTAGTTGGGTGGGACTTGGTGAGGGGTGCTCACTGTTACCTTGAATATGGCTGTGTGGATTTCTCTGATTTGAACATTGTTGGAAACATGTCACCTGTCCTCACACATGAAGGGAACTGCCTTTCACTCACAGTATGAGGTGTTCAGTGTAGAATATGTCATCTGTGCTCTGTTCCAGAAAATACTGTCCGTGCTCAATTGGTGCTTTGCTGGGCAGAGAGCCTGACTGAACAGTGGCGAGATGAGAGAGGAGACTGAATGGAACAGACTATTTTCTTAACAGTACAGAGAACACTGGACTGAACACTCAATTTAAATGATATCTGATGTATGTCACTATACAACAGTGAAAAGAAGGGAAACCAATTGCTATCTGAGGATTAGAGATCAGTGTAAAGACATGTGATGGACGTGTTTTACCACAGTATATTCAGTTTGCAGTTAATTGGCCAAAACACTCTATACTCCTGGAGTTTTCCTTTAATGGTCTGTTTGTCACCCCAGAAGTGAGAAGAAATGAACCTCCTCATATATTCGACAAATTTGAACTTTTAGTTGGCTTTAGTGTGCATGTGTGACGGTTTATGTGTCTGACTCTGTGACAGAGAGATAAAGTTCTCCTGCACATGATCCACGGTGCTTAGCTATTGATTTCTTTTGGCACACGGTTAAGGTTGGGTGGTTGTATCAGCCCCTGAAGTCCCATCAGTGAAAGGAAATAAACCTCAGCATTGTTTTTTTTCCTCAGCACTCCTCTTATATATTTGATATACAGTTGAAGAGGTGATGGGTGGACTGACTGAATCAATATTTAATCACCTGTGCGCAGTGCTGACCTGAGACCAGAGAAAGTGGACATTAGGAAGAGAGGACCATAAGTGGGGAGGGCGAGTAAGGAGAAGTAAGATACACTGCTGTTGTGTTCTGTTGCACTTGAGACTGAAGAAATTAATTAAAATATGTTGCCATCTTGTTTCAGAATCTGTGAGCCTTAGTTAATGATTTCCAACTTATGAGACACACAAACAATTCTCCTGGTTCTTCACACCTTTGTGAAATCAAGGAAAAACACTCAGACTGCTGCTTTAGTTGATTGTTTCTGGTGCTGGAACAAAGCCCTTAAACCATTATTACACTACAACACATACACCTGATTAAATCTGCTTTAAAGCCCACAAATCAATAAAATGCAAGCGAGCGCTGATATTGTTAGAAGTGTTCTTCATTAAGCCCATGATGGATATGAGCCTTACAGTTACCAGTGGCACAGAGCTAATAACAAACTAGTTAAATCTAAGGGCATAAATGCTGTTACTATTTCCCTTTGTTATTTCAAGTCTTTTTTTAATACATCTTGAAGCTCTTTCAACAGAGAGTGGGAGGTTTGTTACCTTTCAGTAAAATCACGCTCTGCACCAATGTTTTTTTAATGCACAATATTCTATTACACATGGAGGCAATATTAAAAAGACTATAAGGGAATATATCCAACTATTCACCTGTTTATTTATTTGTATTATGGAACCCTTGAACATATCTTACTGTGGTTTAAAACCTCCCACAGTACAAGAAAAAAAAAGCTTTTCATACTGAAAATGAGAAACTTTAATACATTTACTAGAGTTGAGCGAGTACTCAGCTGAAATGAGCATCCAGTACATATAATGTTATCTTGGTATCATTCGAGTAAAATGTGTCAATAGCCTTACTTGGGATGAAGGAAGATCCTCACTGGGTAGCTTACTGAAGTTTATTTATTCAAGTTTGTAAAAAACTTGTTCTGTAAATCGTTATCTTGCTCTTGTGTTCCAAAACAAACAACCTTTCCAACCCATTACAATAAAGAGTACAGTACAAGTACAGATAATTTATTTGGTTGAACAGATACAGATAATGGTGTACTTGGTACAT
Organism: Pagrus major; assembly: GCF_040436345.1. NCBI lineage: Eukaryota > Metazoa > Chordata > Actinopteri > Spariformes > Sparidae > Pagrus > Pagrus major. The sequence continues at coordinate 31,021,540 of NC_133216.1, read as the reverse complement.
TTACTTTGATAGACATTTGTCTGGTATGCATGTATGTATATTACATAGAATAAATGTTGGCAATGTTTGTTTCTGCAAAATTACTGATATGTTGAAACTTTACATTTCTTGAGGTTCAGTTTTCAATTTTATGTTCTGACAATGCTGTGCTTATGGTCTGATTAGATTAAAAGACCTGGCTTTGGCTTAAAATACCTGTTTTGGTAACCACAAACATAGCTGGAGAAAAAAAGAAAATGTGTTGAAATGCTGCCTTTAACTGTTCCAGACAGGCCTTGATGCCTGTAATTCCTCCACTACCCCCTCCACCTTCAGACATGAAAGTTAGGTCATAAACATGTTATATGAATGTGACCTATCAATGCAAACAAATGTTAACAAATCAGTGGTTTGCAGACACGTGAAGTGCCAAACATTTTGTCCTGGGCAGAGCTACATACCACACAGGACGTAGTAACAACTAAAAGTCTGCACCAAAATTTAAATCATCACCTGTGTCTATATTCTTGTCTGTTTATTTTGCTACACCTACGTCTGTCTAATATGTTTGTTTTTTTTGTCATTTTGTGCTATGTCCATTGCACTAATCAGTAGGAAAAAATGAAAAAAAGATTGTCACCTTGCCATGTGTAAGCAAACAGAGTGCAACCACTTCTCAAACACCAGCAATGCTTATCTGTTTGTTATGTTAGCAAGGTAAAGTTAGGCTAACCTAGCTTAACATTTAAAGCAGGCCAGCGGGGGAGAGGGAAGGGGGGACAATCATGCGTAGTGAAATGCATCGCTGGCCTGGAAGTCAATGAATAACGTAACGTTAACTCCCCATCCTTTACTCTCCCGCAACAACAGTCATGTCACTCTTACTGATTATAACTTCACTTTGCCATATAACGTTAACCTTATGACTGAGCACATTAAGGCTTTATTCAGAACAGCACTGGGTTTTTTTATTTTACATTGGATTAATTTACATTACGTTGAGAGTTCCCCCTGCAGCCAGCAGCAGAGGCATTGGTCATCTCTTGACTGTTTAGGACCATTATACAATAAAAATAATAAAATCATCATTTGTAAATATTTGCTATATTCATGCCTTGCAGTAAGAAAAATGCTTAATGTCTGAGTTTCAAAATGCCCCACATAACTTTAGACATATTAGTAAAATTATTATTATCATTATTATTATTATTATTATTATTATTATTATTGTTATTATTATTATCAGCACAATTGTTCGCTGCCGCTAGGCTGCTCTGCTGCTGCTCTGTCACCCAGCCTGTCTCTCCTTCTCTCTGAGAAACATTTTTTTGGCGTATATGCTGGGTCAGTCACTTCATTTAAATTACTGGCCGCCATTTTGGAACATGGTGTCCAGTTCTCATAACACATTCAGGTTTGGAACTCACTCATGCACCCACTCAAACTTAACTGAAAAGTTTTAGAGTCAATATCAGTTTGTTACTGTCAGGAGACTGACAGCTGTTTGTCATTATATCAACTAGGTTTGTTTAAAAAAACCTGTCATTGAAGATGGAAATGCTAATTAATTGTTAATTATGTTGATTATTCATATCCCACTTTAAAATTGCAGAAACCAATTACATAAATCAGTGTCTCACTGGCAGAAAGAAAGCATCTGTCATTTTCACACACTGGGGACGTTGTGTGTTTGCTCTGCTTAGTCACGGCTCTAAATATCAAGTTGTTAATGCTGCAAGTAAATAATGCTGTGATTCATGGCAGGGCTGCTCAACTGTGAGCTACGTTTTCTGACAATGACACAGATTTATCTTAAAAAAAGTAGACAAATGTTTAGCCTTCAGATCAAAGAGCATATATTATAAACTTAATTTCAACTCATACATTTTACAGTTGGCCTTTACAGCCACTGCTTAATCGTCTCTGTGATATAATGGTGTTAAAGAAGCCCTGTGGTGTTTAGTTTCAGAAAGAACTGAGTGTAGTGTCTACAAGTCATTTACAGGTCGTGGTAGAAATAGTTGAGACTCTGAAGCTTTATGCACATGAGAAGCACGTCTCATGCATCCAGTGTGAACGGTCTAACCTTTTAACATGGATAACAAAAGGAAAAGCGAGAGGTAACAGCTGCGTTGCTGAGCTGCTGCGGCTCACTCACGTGTTTGTGTTCACATAGGCTGCGTGGCGGCTGCAGTGCGGCTCCTGCCTGCCCTATCTGTTTAAATGGAGTTTGACTTGTGTATGCACAGGAAAGAAACTGCCCCTCACCTGTTGTGTGTATCCTCTTCATGTCTGTGACATATTCTACACATACAGACATTAAAACATAGTGAAATGCTGGCATGATGTCCATATGACCACGTGTCGCAGTAGAAATAGGCATGAGAAGCGCGTCTCATGCATCCAGTATGAACGGCCTAACCTGTTAACACGGACGCCAAAATGAAAAGCGAGAGGTAACGCTACGCAGCAGCGCTGCACACGCATCCAGTGTGTCCAGCCTGTTACTCATGAAGTAACAACTTACATGAGTAATTACAAAGTAATAACCTGGATAATATTGGTGATAAAAAAAATAAGTCTACTGATATTAGCCCTTCAGGCTATGAAATGCAATGTGTACAGCTCATGTTTTGCAGTGCACAGTGAGTTACATCACAGCCCTATCCACCCTTTTGCCAGAGCTACAGAAGATGAAACGTCTCCTTGAATGAGCATCACAACGACCACAAGCAGAGACAACACTCAAGCTTCATACAAGCTACAGTGAGTGAGTGCGTGTATGTGTCTAAATGTGGCCATATTTCTGAGAGTCATTTTCTTGAACACCTGTCACTTCACAACAGTTGTGACTCTTGTGACTTCCGATTCCTGTCATTCTCAATTAACTATGTGTGACAGAGAGACACACACGGAGAGACCTGAACAGATGGAAATAGTATCTTCTGTTCTGTTGTCTCACAGCATCATTCAGGTCTAGCAGTTTGAATCATTGAAACAAGACATTTCAGAAACACACACATGTATTTCCACTATATAAAAGTCGGGTCCTGCAGCTAATGTTACAAATGAAATACAGAAACATGAGTTATCTTTTGCTGCTGACAGTCTTTTTCAATATATTCATGTGCATTCAAGATAATTTATTAATAGAAATTTTATCAAAAATGAATTGGTCAGAAATAATGCTGAGAACTTTCTAAAATGATGAATACATTCTCTGAAGGTCTGCATGATTCTGGGTCAAAAGAGATCATAATTACACATAACTTATACATACAACTTATCCAATACATGACTAGGGCTGTAACAGTACATGTATTTATTCTCAACTGTTTCAGAATGTTTGGTTTGTTTTTTCTGTAGCTCAGTACGCCCAAGGAACCAAATAATTACTGCCGAATTAGCCTAATACAGCAAACAACTTAGTAGATGCCGTACATAAATACGAAGTGTTAGTTCCAACTGAAAAGCTGGCAGTAGAGCAGTTGTTGTCTATTAGCTAAGTTATCCTAGTCTGGTTGTCCTTGGGACTTTATAGCTCATATAGTGAGTGTTGTCTATATGACTAAACTACATGAGGAATGAGAAACCAGACTGGGAACAAAGAGAATCTGTTATGGTCATCTCACATTTCTATCACAGTTCAGAAAGCTCAAATACAACTGCATTTCTGAGGGAAACTAAAATGCAAACATTCACGTCCCAGATTCTTGTTCATTTTTACAGTTGAGCAACAGAAAGCATTCTGACTGAAACAATAACAAACTGGCATGGTGTGTGCATGGCCCAGGATAGGAAGGCTCTACAGCGATTGATTAAAACCACCCAGAACATCACTGGTACCATCTACAGAGCATCAGTGATAACAGTGAAGTGAGATGTCTGCACAGAGCCCAGAGATACTAAAAGACAACACCCACCCAGCCACAGTCTGTTCATCCTGCTGCCATCTGTAGAATGACAAATAAATTAACCTTGAACCTCGAAAAGTCCATTTACATCAGAGGTTCGATCCCCTGGAAGCGATCCCCACTAGTGGAGCAGAGTAGTAAAAGACTGTGCTCTTTATTAAAAAGACAAAAACGGGTATTCGCCTGGTTGTCATTGCATTGAATCAGAGGGGATTCACAGGAAGTTGAGCTTTTCTCCAACGCCTCAACGTGGCATTACTAGGGGCCTTTACACCGTCTGTAGCTCAGGAGGTAGCAGGGCTGCAACACCAGGTCATATTCAAAATAAATGTAGAAATGTAGAATACATTTGTTTTAAATATGTGTTTACTTTTGGGGTTATATCACAGTGTTTGTTGCAGTGCAGTACTTGATGTAATTACTTACATCAAGCCTATTTATGTTCTTTTTTAATTCATGATTGCACTAGTTGTGTCAATTGTACATACATAATGAGAATAATTGCTCAAGGAAATATCTGGCACCCGGGCCCTTAGCTTTCTGAAAATGTGGCCCCCTGAACAATATATTTGAATAACCCTTGTCTAACATACTAAAATCAATCCATGTCTGCTTGTGAGCTCAACTGGTTCATGCATGAGCAAGGGCGTAGAATTGGGTAGGGACGCTAGGGACACGTCCCTACCAATATTCAGCCGCTACTGTGTAGTCACTATCATTACACCCGCTGTCCGCAGTGTTTAGTCAATGATTATGGCACACAAAGGGTTAAATGTCGGTCTCTGCTAGAAGTCCCGCCTCTAACCTAAATACCACTCCCTGATCGGCTGCCGGTTTCTCGCTAACTTACATGTGATTGGCTGTCCCCACTGTCACTCCTTCTGCTTGTAAAAACTACCTGCAACCTGCTACTTGGACCGGACAAGAGGCAGTGCATGTTATCTGCAACTGCGAGTGTAAGTTGTCAACATGTTCGGCATTTGTTCTTCCTGAGTCACGTCAGCTAGATGGATTTTAATATCAGTGGTGTCATTTACATTTGTGTTTGTGTCTGTTTGCGTGCGTGTACGTGTGTGCGTGCGTGTGTGCTGTATAGGATTTGAAGGATGTCAAAGAAAAGAAAACTGGATATAAGAGACTTCTTTAGGAGTCAAAGTGTAAGTTACTTCAAGGGTGTATAGGTAGAGGCTCAACAATACAGATATTGAATAAAAGAGAATATTTAATGCCAAAGAGATACACTTTTTTAAAGTTATTTTTAATTCTTATTTTCATGTATTTGTGTAGAAGAGAGCAACGGTTTAAAAACACAAATAAAGAAAATTTGTGGTGGAAATACAATAAAACCTCAGATTCTAGATGATCATGTGATTTTATAATTATAAAATATAATTAATTAATATTAAGTAATCTTAATATTTAGTAAAAGCCTTTTTTGCTCAGGCAATAACTGTACCATCAAGCTCTATGATCACTGTATCCCTAATGTATCTGTTCATGTCATGCATCAACATATTTTTGTGAGGTGACAGACAGCAGAGAGGCTGGAGGAGATGAAGGAAGAGAGGCAGGAGGAGGTAGAGAAGGAGAGGCAGGAGGAGGTAGAGAAGGAGAGGCTGGAGGAGGTAGAGAAGGAGAGGCTGGAGCAGATGAAGGAAGAGAGGCAGGAGGAGGTAGAGAAGGAGAGGCTGGAGGAGGTAGAGAAGGAGAGGCAGGAGGAGATGGAGGAAGAGAGGCAGGAGGAGGTAGAGAAGGAGAGGCTGGAGCAGATGAAGGAAGAGATGCAGGAGGAGGTAGAGAAGGAGAGGCAGGAGGAGGTAGAGAAGGAGAGGCAGGAGGAGGTAGAGAAGGAGAGGCTGGAGGAGGTAGAGAAGGAGAGGCAGGAGGAGGTAGAGAAGGAGAGGCAGGAGGAGATAGAGGAGGACAAGCTGGAGGAGGTACAGAAGGAGAGGCTGGAGGAGATAGAGGAGGACAAGCTGGAGGAGATGGAGGAGGAGAAGCTGAAAGAGAGGCTGGAGGAGATGGAGGAGGAGAAGCTGAAAGAGAGGCTGGAAATTCACAGGTGAGGTTAAATAATGATGGATATGTTAGTCATGAGATTCAGCACTGTGACAAATGTTAGTGTGATGATGATCTGAATAGCAATGCTTCACCCATGTGGCTTTAAAATCAGAGCTTTATATCAAGTCTGGTGTTCTAAGAGGCCTCATCATGTATTACTAGTGTGTATGTGTTTACAGTAGTTGCTATACAGTTGTCAAATTTATATTGTGGTTTATTCCTAAGGAAACTGATCCACCTGGAGAGAGCAGCAGGAGAGTGGCAGTAATCAGGAGGATATTCGAGCACTTTTGTGTCCCCACCAATCTCAAAATCAAACCTACTCCCTTGTGCACGAGGACTGAGACGCAAGGGTGTATTTAGTTTGTCACATAGTGGGCATAGAGAATTGGATTACGCTGCATGAGTGCTTTGAGAAGTTTTATGGCCGTTTTGATGCATTTCTTCCACAGTGAAAACCTAGGCTCTGTTCTCTGTGGTGAAAACTAAAAAAAGTTTAACCTTTCAAGTCTGCAGGGGGTGAGCGATAGCTACTGGCTGAAGTAATGCTGTGAGACTAATGTGTCTGAAGCTGGGTAATGTATCTTCTCAGGTTTTTGCCTCTCCAATTCTTTTTCTGTTTTATTCTCACTTATACCATCCAGAAATATTTTGTTCTTGGTCAAATACATAAACAAGTAAACCACATTTATATACATTACCATCCAATCATTTGGATTTAGCTTAAGTCCTGCTTTTAGTATTATAACACATACATTCTGTGCTTATAATCTATTTCATTTCCTCACAGAGGAATTTCAACATATGTCATAAATGATGCTGCTCTGGATCAGTCCGTGTTGCACTCATAGCCAGACTGGAAAATTCTTGGTTGACAGAGCAAATGTCGCCCAGTTAATCAGGGTTGCTGTCGGGTTTTCAAGCCCACAATTATAAAACTCTGACAGGGTGAAAGACGGTCTACACTTTGTGTGTATGTGTACCTTCAATGACCTGGCAGTACGGCTGCAGTAGTTGCATTATGATGTGAGTGAAGCTAAAAGCAATGTGCAGAGGTTTCCCCAGTCACAACTCTGCTGTGGCTCTGATGTGCTGTCTGGTCGGCCATCGTGGTCTTTTGGTTTTCTGTTCTGCATAGAACTCAAGTTTCTCATCTAACTGTTGTTTCCTTTGTTTTCTTTCTTTGGGTCGTGATCTTATATTTGCTCGGCCTCAAAATGCACATGGCAATGGAAATTTTTGCAAATCATCTTGTTGTTTCCTTTGTAAAGCATCTCTGAGTATCTTGAAAAGCACTATATAGATCTAATGTTTTTTTTTTTTTTTAAATTTTATAATTTTTGGAATCATCAATATTATAACCCATGTTGTGGATGCCTGAGGTGTTTATTTGATTTTGGAAGACATTATGGCTGACTCATTATCAATTAATCTACACATTTCTTGATTAATTGTTAGTTGCTTGGTCTACAAAATATAATAAACATGTACTGTCATGTAAGTTTACAAATGACTTTTGCTCTGGTCTGACGAAACCAAAAAGATATTCAGTTTACTAAAAGGAAAAGAAAAGCAGCAAATATTCACATCCAAGAGGCTAGAAAGTAAATTTCCATCATTTTTGCATGAAAAATGACAAAAACAATCACTTGATTATCAGTATTGTTGCAAATAAAATAATCAGGTGATCAATTAATCCACGGATCGTTCAGCTGCTAACAAGGTGTCATCCAAGCAGAGTACCTTGACATAAATAAAGTGTGTGAGTGTTACTGTTATAAAATGAGCTAAAAAGTGTATATTTTTTAAAGAAATATTGATTTAGCAGTAAACTATACAATTTATCGGAGTTCAACTCTGTTTGAACAAGTGAGTGGTCTGGAAAAGAACTTGTAATTAATCAAAAATAATAATTCAATGATGAGGACAGTCAAATTTAAAAACAGATTAGCTGTATAAGTTCAGTTCAATTTTGATTTGTTTGAGCCCCATATCATTCACTGCTAATTACTTTGCTCTGATTATCAGTCTGAATCACACTTTGACATTTCTGATCACGCTACACATTAGGGCTGGGCGATAAAACGTTCTCGATAATTTTCATGATAAAATTTTTCACGATAACGATGATAAATTTATGACATTTATTTTCGATAGTTATTTTTGAGTCCGTTTTCCTTTACCTAGAAAACACTACATCAACAGCCAATCGTCAGCAGAGAAACAAATGCATGTGCTTGATACATGTTTCCGGCCCCTCCCACTCACAACTACTCAGAATGACGGTGACCACCTGTGTGTCTAGCCGACACAAGACAATGAGCGGTCCGACTAGCGAAACCGAGTGCGAGGAAACTGACAAAGATGAAGAAATTGTACCGAAGAAAGGTCATACCACTTCGGTTTGGAAAAAGTTCGGCTACCTGAAGTCTGACAAAGGACAGACCAGCATTAGGTGCAAAATGTGTCGGCGACCAGTCCTCAGCAGAACTGGAAACACCACCAACCTCTTCCATCATCTCAGAAGGTACCGTCCCAAACAGTACTCCAAAAGTATGAGTTAGCGCTATCATGCTAGCGTCAGCCTCCCCTCAAGTAGCCAACAGCCCAGCCCCACTGCTGCTACTAGTCAAACTTCAGCTCGACAACCAACAGTTGCCGCTGCTTTTTCAGACATTACCCCATATGAAAAGAAACCGAAGTGACACAAAGACAGAACCAGCACAATTACGTGCTGTATCGATAAACATATAGATAGATAGATAGATAGATACTTTATTTATCCTGAGGGAAATCAAGTGTCCAGTAGCATACAAAATACAAAACATACATTACGCATATATAATATATAAAATTATAAAATATATAAAATATGATGCCTATAAGCATGGTTGAAAAACCAGCTCTACGCAGAGTGTAGGGTAAAGTTGGAGGAGCAGCTCAGAGATGTCACTGCTGATATGTGGTCTGGTCGCACGTCCGAACCACATCAGGTCTTACAGAACAGGAGGCATTAAAGCTGAACTGAACAACTACCTGCAAGCTCAAGAATGTGCAATATTCAGAGAATACAGCAGCATAATCATCCTCAACATTTACCTTTTTATTTTATTTTCTTTAATCAATGTTCAGTTCAGTATACTACCTCTAAAATGTTTGAGACACGTTTGAAACAAGCAATTTGTTGTACATATTCATCATTTTATTTATCCAGTGTTTAACATAAAGCCATTTGGTTGGTTGGTTTTGTTGAATGTTTGTCACTTATTCATTCTGACAATAAATAATTGTATTTTATAAACCATTATCAACCTTCTGGTTTGTTTTGGGCTCTGTCCTAAGGAAAATACTCTTGAAACTGTGAATTCAACATTATTATTGTTAAATATACTGTATATCGTGATAATCATCGACATCGATCAATAGAAAAAAACATATCGTGATAACAGTTTTGGAAATATCGCCCAGCCCTACTACACATCCAACTAAACCTATCTGCAACTGAATGGGATGAAGCTGACACCCGTGTTATATGCCCCTTCATTATTTCCACTGGTTAAATACCTCTCTCTCTCTCTCTGTCTCTCTCTCTCTCTCTCTCTCTCTCTCTCTCTCCATTCTTCTCTATTACTGTCTTCTGCTATCCCTTTCCTATTTTTCCTTTCTATTCCTGTCTGTTCATTTGTCTGTAGTGCGTGGAGGCCAAGATGTCCATTCTGTGGCAGGTCATTACATGACCACGAGTTTCCTAATGAGCCCATTAGCCGCTTCAGGCCATTGCTTCCTTTCTTACGCACCAGTCTTTCCTTTTCTTCTGCTGTACTCCTCCATACTTTCCCAGTTAATCAAATCACGTCCTTCTTCTAACCCCCAATCACTGAGATCAATTATCACATTTTTTTCATCTCCTGTCGTCTCTCATTCCTGGTATCTAGAAGTTCAGGTTTTTATCCAGATGATGTAACAGCTACAGTGACTTTGATCTGTCATTTGGGCCATAGTCACACAGGCTTAAATGCCAATTTTCAATTTTCTTTTTCATTTCCCACACATGACCATAGTTCTTATAAAAATACTTAATTAATGTCCAAATATTGGATTGTTTATATGAACAATAAATAAACAAAATTGTAAACAGGAACATAAGTGACACTGCAACACTCACAGAAAATTCATCCAGAGATAAGACACACTGATGCCAGTAAATCGTTTTCCATCCACTTTAGTATTGTCATGTCTCTCCTAAAAGTTTCCTGCCCAAAATACCAAAACAGCTTCATATCTCCTCTTTCTCCTCCACAACACTGCATTAATGTTATCTGCTAGTCGAGGGTGTGTTTGAATTGGTTATGGTCAGTCACTTGAATATATTTTCTTTGTGCTATTTTCAATTGACAATATGTCAACAGTTATTAGCACATGATCTCATTCTGTCAAATTTATGTTTGATAACTTTTTTTTTTTTTTTTTTACAAATCATGGTTGTATTCTAATGTTTTATTTCACTGTTTTTGACTGTCTATTTGGATGTCTTGGATGTCGACCTACTCTTTGGGATTCATATACTAATGAATTACTTATTATTATAAATATGAATTGTTTGTGTCAAGATGTTTGACAGGTTAGATGTTTAAGCAGTCCTGTTATCAAGGAGCCAACCTATTGATAAGACTTTGATCTGAAGATCGTTGATGATTCCCAACCTTTTTCTTTTTCATTGCACAATTTCTGTCCGTCATTGACAATAATTGATAAAACAGGATCAAAGCTGAATTTTAGTTACATAAAGATCAGCACAATAGAGTCAGCAGCAGTGCAACGCTTCTGTTTTCTTTTGTACATTCATTCAACACAGGAAATGTGTTTTATCGATGTATGGACATGCCCCACATTGTCATACCTGTAACAAAACCCAGAAGAGAACCCTATCCCTCCAAGAATCATTGTAACAGTCACACAGAAATTCTTCTTCCTCAAATTCATGCCTTCATCATGTTGCATCTGCCCAGTTTTAGAAGCAGTCTGTATGTAGTCTTTACATATCAAATGAGTGTAATTGTCTGACAAAGGTTAAAAATGTTGCTAGAACTGCTGGATAATTTTCTGTTTGTTGAAAATAGATTATGCAACCGTTTCCCTTTTATTCCATATATTGCTTCTTTTATGTTTCTCTATCAATTTGCAGCCTTCTGATTGTTATGATGGAGGCTGGTAAAGGTGGAAAAGGAACACCAGACTTCCTCATCAGCCTACTCTTAAGCTATGAAAAAACGACAAATTAATAGGCTTTAGCATAATCTATAATTGCCTTTTAGTCTTTTAATTACAGACACTACAGTTAATTGAAGACTGTATAATTTAAGGGCAGCGTTTCTCTGCAGAAAGGTGTGGGTGTGATGAAGTGACGTATTCAACAGGATGACTACCTGAATATTTGAGTGTTTCTGTTTTCAGCATGAAAAGTCGAACACTGAAGGAAAAACTGGAGCCAGCGATGGCAGCTCTTTAATGGCAGTATTTTTGGGTGCTCTATTAATAACACATGCACAGCATTCATTGCAGGCTGTGTATCGTTTGGAACGCCGTTTTAAGCACCAAGAGTTTCTTTTAATCACACACCAAGTTGATATGCGTGACACCATAACGACTAACACACAAAAGAGAAATCACACATTACACAACTTGATTTCCCCATCTGTGAGGCTAATGAGGGTGAGTTATGTGATCAGTTTAAATGTTGTGGAGAAGTTTTGGACTCCTACACATAGACACAGTTACACAACAGTTAACTCCGTCCACACAGAGAGACTGGCCAGCCAACGTGCCGCGGGTTCCTATCTATAACTGCAATAAATACCACAGGTGCCAGCAGCTCCCACTTAAATTTTCTTTGCCATCCCAGTTAACTGGTGTGTTTTAATTAATGGAAAGACAGGAAGAAAAAATAGCCTGGTGAGAAAAGCTGGACATGTTCAGTAAATGATGTGTGGAACTAGCTTTTACAGGGTCTCTATCTGTGATAATGGCACCTGGATGGGCAATTAAGTTACGATGCAATTTTCCTCCTGTCAAATATAAAGCAACAGGGAGAAAGAGGCTTTCAACACATACAGTCAGGACAAGGGATGTCATTTATTGGATTCCTGATGAGTTCAACAACTGGATGTTCTGTATGGTTGGGGGAGTGTAGGAGCCTGTGAAGAAAATTGATCTTCTGTAGGACTGGGCAATCGATATTCGATCATAATGAGACTGTATATGGTGTTAGATGTTGGATATCCTTATATCGTGATATGACATTAGTGTTTTTCATGGTTTTAAAGGCTCATTACAGTAAAGTGATGATATTTAATAAACTTACCAGACTGTTGTACTTGTTGTAATCTTTACCCACTTAGGTGTTACATTCACATTACTGATGATTATTTATTAAAAATCTCACTGTTCATATTTTGTGAAGGTAACAATAGTCATCTCTACAGGAGCTATATTGATTATATATATATATATATATATATATATATATATATATATATATATATATATATATATATATATATATATATATATATATATACATTTTCTTTTTTTTTTAAATGAATCTAACTTTGTTGGGAAGTTCTAGTATTTATGAAGTGCTGTTAAGGAGATTTCAACATATCCAGATATATAACGTTTATAGTGATCCAGCCTAAAAATATTGCGATAAAGACCAAATCACCCAGCACTGATGTGTTGTTTTTTGCTGTTACTGAGCAGGCCCCCCCCCCCCAGCTCCCACGTTTGAAACGTTATACATGTACCCTTTCTACCATACTTGATTACTCACTCACTTAGAACATTTAAAATTTTGCAACAACCATGAAAGCATTTCCAGAACAAAAGTTAACAAGAAGACAAGAAGCTCACCCATATTCACACAGTGTCCATTTTCCTCTGGCATCATATTCAGAGTGGGAAGCTTATGTTGTACTGCTGTGTTCAAGGCTGAGTCATAAATGTAGGGGATCCCACAAATCATCATAATTTGACTGCTTGATCAGTAACTGGAAAGTCAATGGATAATGAAAATCCAGAGGGATACCTGGCCACATTTCAAGGCAAAAAACAACATATTTGATAACCCGTCACTTACCATTAGACAGCAGCTAACGTAAGCATACAAACACTTCCATGCTAACATCACTGTTTCATAGAGCAACACGATACAATAGACGTACAATGACAGTTGTAAATTTATTCTGAAATATTAGTGCACAATATGTGCACAAAATGGTTGAATGCTAATGTTAGCTGCAGTATAGCAGTAAGCAACGGATTATCAAATAGCCTATGTTGTTTACCTTGAAATATGGCTAGATGTCCCTCTGCATCTTCACCTTTGTCTTTTTAGCTGCTGACCAATCAGGAAGCAGTCAAAAATAACAATCTGTCAGATTCTAGAGGGGTGGAAACAGGGTTTCAAGAGTTTGCAGCCTATATTGATTGTTGATTGTCCGGACAATTAAGTTGTAAAGTTATGTTGTAACGTCTATCGTTACTTATGTAAGGAGATACGGCAGAGAGAGGCAGAGAAAACACATCCAATATTTTGAAAGTGGACATCAGGGCACATTTTGGATTTTATGACTTGCTGGGAAACACAAACTGGACAAAGACACACCCGTGTGTAAAATCTGTCATACAATAATTATCAACCACCTTAGCTGTTTTCACCTGAACGTCTGATACATACATACGTATGTATAATGTAACAATTAAAATATGAATACAGCCTTGGAGATGGTGCTCTGTTCATTCCCATCAAAGCTGCTCAGTGGCACATGAAGCCAAACAAGCTCGACTTCCCGGCTATAAAATTACCCGGATCTTTCGCTGTGTGTGGCCCATAGAGTGTGCGAACCAGAGACATTCGCTGACCGAGTGGGCTAACTTCCGGTTTAGCGCCTGGCTAACCTGAATAGAGATAAAATGAGTTAATCGTGCAGCCTTCGAGACTTTTCAAAGTCTTTTTGGGCCCCAGTGCATCACATGACATAATTACACAGTGTGGCCACTATGAAGGTTGGCTTCAAAGCCTTACTGGGGGCTTGGTCTGCGCCCATAAAGAATAACTGTTATAGCACGGCCACCTAATCAAGCATGAATTAAGGTGTTTTCTGGGGGGAAAGTTCACTGAAGTCTCGGTCGGGAGGGCTGACCATCACAGTGACTTTTTTCTATACAAGTTTCCAGAGACAGTAACTACAACTACACAATAGTGGAAGATGACAACGACATGGTGAGTTACAGTTTTTTGCTCTAAATTATGTCACATAATCACCGCCAATCAACTGTAGGAGCCGCCCAGCTCTGCTGCCAGGGACAGACGCTGTTTTTTCGGGCAGAAATGTGACAAAGAGTCGGTAGGACAGACAGGATGACAGACATGTATGGATGTGGTATTTTTTTCCTCATATAAGTTGCCAAAGACACTACCAGTTACCACATTACTGTTGTTTGGTCCTGTAACGTGTAAGTGTGGGACATTTATCTTTTATTTGATGAGTGAAGGATCTGTTTAGTTGTCAGACTGTGAACTCCATCAGACCGACACACCCCTGATCCGGCTTTTCACACAGACGCCGGTTCGTCTCTGCTGTGGCTCTGATACTACCTCCGGAGGTAGATCAGAGCCACAGTCTCTCTCTGCATCTGTAACTTCCACACAGATGGCAAGGCAGAGTATCGCGCATGATTCCTGCACTAAAAGGGCAGTGTGAATGGGGCTACAGATACTACAATTGAAAAGATACTGTAACATACAAACAAAAAACAAAAAAATACTGCAGACTCTTGTAGTGTGATTTTTGAAGGACTGAAGATGGAATTTATATTTATCTGTTTGCATAAAATGATGAAATAGTAGCCATGTGCATTACTTACAGAAAATTGAGGATGCCATACATTGAACAGTTTTTTCTTGCTGCATACACAAAGCCTAAATTTAAATGTTTTAATTAATTTAATTAATTAATTTAGTTAATTCCATCCTGAAGACAAAATGAGAAAGCGTACACCGGTTATATCTACTGGCTAATGAAACACTGGAATTAATTTGGCCTTCATAGGCAGATGTAGCACAATGACCAGGTATTAGAAGGAGCACTCAGGGAGAGCGGGCCAGCAGTGACTCATTCCTGCACTGACATCATTGTTTATCATTAGCATCTGACCTTTTACCTTGTACCTTTCCCAAGAGTCACCCAGCTCAAGAGGCCGATGATTAGCCTGCATCACAGTGACGTCATAGTCAGGTTAGCCTGCAGGCTCTCAGTGCAGGGCTGACGAGAAGGAGCCACATTTACATTAAGATGGTCAACTACACACTACACAACTACACTGTGGAGGATATCTTGATCAAAATCCACAATAAGATAGGACGATAAAACTACACATGATGAACAGCACTTAAAAATGTCATTTTAATATAATATACAGTATACTGTATCAAATATCCGTTACGCTTAGATAGTGTGGCCCTCTCGGTTGATTAAAATCTTTTAGCCTTCTAAAAGAGTTGGGTGCTCCATCTACAGCCTGTATTTGGCTGGGGTGCACTGATTCATGTGTCCTCCGATATCTGAACCTTGATTAAAGGACCTATTTGTAATTACCAGCCATCCAGTCCAACCGAATAGGGGGCATTTCCCCCTTTCTCAAGGTTTAGTTCAAGCCCTTTTTGCCATTTATCTTATATTTTTCATTTGTTTCTATGCAAATTCATTATTGCACGTTGTTAAATTTGTAAAGACCGAAATAATTACCTCTATGTATATATTTACGTGCCCATAGCTTCACCATTGCTCACTTGCATTCTTTTGTTACACAATGACTCACTATCGCACCCTGGCCAGGAGGACTTATTAGAGAATGTATTACAAGAAGAGACGGCCCGTACCTGACAGCTTGGCAGTGGAGATCTCTGCAATACAGTACATAGGCGTCTTGGACATAACACCAGATCTGTTACTTCTTCACACTCTGTTGATAGGGTTAGTTCATTTTTTAAACTAAAATTATGTCCAGATCTTATGAAATGCACCTTTAAATCTGGCACAATTTCATGAATTAATTTGTAATGGTGATTTTGAACAGATATTTCTTTCTTTCTTTTTTTTTTTTATCTAGCATAGTTTTATCAATAAAGTCAAAGACAAAGTTGCCTGGCCCTTAACATTTCAAAACTGGGTGGGAGATTTGCTTAAAACATAATGTAAAATGCTTCACTCCAACTGATCTCACTGCAGACATCATCAGCATACAGAACAGCACTGTGTCTGCAGACTGAAATTATCAATGAAGAACTACTCTACATCTGCAAAAATAGACTGCAGACGCAACTGTGGTGTGTAATGACTACCTGTGCTTAACTGAAAATGAAAGGGCCTTATACAGTACATTCTACATTATAAAATAGAGAAGACTTTATTTGTTGGGTTTGATGTGTGTTTGCCCTAGGTTAAAAATGTATAACAACATAAAACTGGTCCAGAGTTGATTAATTTAATCTGATAATATGCCAGTATTAGGTTATAACAGATATACTGGGATCAGTGTATATGGTACGGTGGCTCAAAGATGCAAAAAAACTAACAAACAAAAAAAATAACAACCTTGGCCAAAACACAAAAACAAAATAAAGAACACAACACAATCATATCTTAGCAAAGACAATGACTGTCTATTGTAAAATGTAGATGTGTTTCCTGTAATGTCTTTACAAAATAGTTCAATAGTAAAAATAACAGCCAGCTGTGGGTTGGGATTGACGTAAGGATTCCTTCATTGTGTTCATTATTCAGGAGGTTTTTTACCAGGAGCTGAATGATTCACAGAGGGCTCTTCCAAACTGACTTGATAATTAAAACTGGTGAAAACACTGAATAAGGTAGCTTCACATTAAAAATCAGTGGAGACATCAAGAGGGGCTGTTAGCCAAGGTGACGCTAGCGTTAGCTCAGCTTGTTTGTAGGTACTCAGGTTATTTAGAGATAGGGCTGCACAATTAATTGAAATATTATTGAAATCACAGTATGGCCAATTGCAATATCCAAAGTACAGAAGCTGCAGTTTTTTGTTAAAAGTAATGTGTGACGAGAGAGCACTACAATGAAGTACTGTAGTGCTGCAGAGATGCCCTGGCCTACAAATCTTGTTCTCCAGATGTAAGAAAACATGTACAAACCCCAACAAATGTCACATCATCATGATTTCAAATGTTTTTTGAGTGAAAATGAAAAATGTGATACAAAAATGATCATTCCCACTAATCGTGAATCACATCGCTATCACAGCATCTGTAAACGTAAGTCCCAAATATGATTTTTTTTTTTTTGCCATATCATGCAGCCCTATTTTTAGGTTCTTTCAGTGTTCATCCTTCACAAGGTTTTAACCGAGTGCTGAATTATCCACAGACAGACAGACGGCACTTAAGGAAAACTCTGAAATATGTTTAAGGTAATATCTTGCTCACAATTCTCAGTGATTAGGTCCATGTAGTGCCATTTGTCCTTTCTTTTGAGCTGACACCGTGATTTGCTAACCGTCTAAATTTAACCACCAAAATGGAGTCTGTACATCTTCTGAGTGTTGACAGGAAATGATTCTCCAGATGACAACGGGAACCTAAAGTAAACAGTCCCATTTGCAAGAGAACTGACCAGAAGCAGAGGATGATGACACAGCAGGCACACACACTCTCCCTCTCTCGTCTCGCTCTCGTTCTCTGTCACTCACATACACACACATTCACACACTGTCTTATTTGCAGACTTGAGCAAAGCACACAATAAAGGTTCAAGAGGGCCACGTTGTAATTTCCTTGAGGGGGTCTTGTGGGCATCCAGCAGGATTTGACGATTCACACCTATTTGTCTCATCAAAGTAACTTAATACAAACATGAGAGAGGAAACTTAAATGTCCCCTTCACTTGCTATAATTAGAAAACAGCTTCAGCGTGTGGATTCTAGTGGAGTCACTTAACCAAGTGCAGACAGAAGAGATTTGTGATGGTGATGTATTGATTTTTGATATTTAAAAATAGGTAAAAGGTTTTTAATAGTGTATGGCATCATTTAATTTTATTCTCTGTAATTAAAATTGAGTACTATGTGTAAAGATGTGTTAATATTTTGTGTTAATATCTGAGATTTTCATCTGATTGTGTTGCCTGAACTCCTGGCCGATGGAACAACACCAGAGCAGCACAGCCCCAGAGGGACCACAGGGAACATCGTTTAGATCATACGGAACAGAGGAAGTCAAAAATATAAATAAAATAAAATACATATTTCATATAATTTCCTTTACCCTGCTATTTCACACATCGTGATAACACCATTCTCAGATATCATCAAACCATCCAATAATTGATTATAAGCAATAGTATTCTGTAGATTTGGAGTGAAATTCCCTGTGCTTTCTACGATATCAATCATTAAGAAAGCACTGAGCAGAGGATTTAAGAGAGCTCTCCAACATTTGTGTCAGTATGGAAAACATTACGCTGGGTTTTCTCTCCAACCTTTGTCAATTCAAGATTTGTGGTTATATTAATAGGGATGCAGCGTCTTCACTATTAACCACAGCTTCAAATTTCAGTTAGTTTCAGTTATACAGAGGGTTTCTGTTCTAACTCTCAACGATAGTAGATGAGAGATGTTCTTAATTTCTTCGCCTTTCTTCCTTTGGGGACAAAATACAAAAGAAAGCCTCTAGAAAAAATGCTCAAGTGATTTTCTACATCCCTAGTGTTGTGAAAGAAATCAATGCATTACAATTGTGAAACTGTAAAACCCTGATTTTTTTCTCTGACTATAATCATACCATTAACATCTTTAATCATTGCATCCCTATATATGTATTGTTTTCTTGTCACTCTGTACTGTCCCTACATGTAGCACAGAGTACATACTGTACATTATTCACGCACGTTAACAGGCTTTGACTGGTCTTTATATTTTTATGGTGCAAGACTGCATACTGAAAATGTAATCCTAATTGTCAAAAAGGAAGAGGAAATTATAACCTTCTAATAGAATAGAATATCAAGTGTATTCATCTGCAAGGAAAATGAGCAGTGGAGTGAGGAGACTGTTTGAAAAGATAAACACATTGAGATGAGATGCCTCAGGATCTGTCTGATTCAGCTTAGCAGCTGACTGATTGACCAATCCTATGTGCATTTGCTTCTAAGTTTCTAACCAGCGCAGCAGATCACAATGGTGTAAGGATTTGTTCCAGCAAACAGATACAAGCGTTACATTTGGCTACATTGATACACACAGACCACAAATCAGTCAGTCAGTCAGTCAGTCAGTCAGTCTCTCTCTCTCTCTTGAAGAGAGAACGTTTGCGTCTGGATGTCATTTCTAACAGCTGTAATTACAACTAAGACTGACAATTTAATTTCCACACTGCCCTGTTCCCAGGTCAGCCATTAGGAAGGCACTTTTCCACTTCTCGGACAGGGACGGTTCTGGCTATTCTGGAGAGAGATGTTTGATCTACCAATGATGATGGATAATGAACTCTGCTCTCACAGCAGTCACTCTTTTATTGCATCGAATCACAGTGGCCCACAGGTCAATTCAATTTACATGGTCCTGTCTGTTCATGAGGGAGGAAAGACCTGGCTATTATGATCACTGAATTTCTGCATATCTTGGGAAAATGAACCAGTTCAAGTAGTTTTTTCACCTGTACAAAAAGTGCTAGACTATCTCGACCTTGAAGTGGAGGCGAGAAGGGATCATCCAAGATTAATATGATGTGGGGACATCATGTAGCTAATAACTGATTTAGCTTCCAACCTCTGCAGACTGTGAAACACCTTCTAACAGAGAAACAGAATTTACTGATGACTCAGGATCAACTAATCTAAGGTCACGAAGCTCCCAGAAAATCAATTCACAACCTCATACTTGCCAACTTTTAGACCTCAAAATTAGAGAGGATATCAAAATCAAAGTGGGGATCTCCTTGCGAAAACTCTGAGTTTCAGACACTTTGTTTCCTGCATTCTGGTGATTTTTAAAGAGCCAAAATAACAAAAAGAGAAGTACACAGCATAAGCACTTTTACTTAATTACTAAATAATTAATTTCATTTGTAATTCTCAGGAAAGAATGCAGAACAATTTCGCCCTCTGCTGTGAACTTTTGTGTATGTCTGGCAATAAACTGATATTCATCAGTTTTCATTAATTCCTCCGTTTTTGACCCTTGTCCCTGAGAGAGTCTGTGAAAGCCACTGCACTGCTCTATGTTAGTCAGTCTCTGGATGCTGATTGATGATTGATGTGGCAGATTTTACATAAACTTTCCATAAGAAAACAGGAATTTTCACAAGATTTCCAAGATGTCCAACACTACTACCCAGGGCTCATTTCCAATGCTCTCTTCAAAACCACTGCTGCACCTCAGTCAATAGTAATCCTGTGTAAACAGGGCTTAGCGCTGACTAATTATAATCTCTGGGAGGGGGAGAAGAAGAAAAAAAAATCAGTATTGCCAAGGTGACTACAGGCTCAACAACAGATATGTGGAGACGGTTACACTTTATTTTAGACATTTGTCTCTGATTCGTAAAAACTGAACATAGTCACATAATCTAAGGTGATGAGTCGTTCTTGTTTTAAGTATAGAAATGATAATACTTTTTAAATTATTCAATTGATCATGGTCCCATTGTATAGGGTTAATTGCAATTGTAGTTATTTATTCAGTTTTTTTGAGAAATCAATCAATCAATTCTGTCACGGAAATTAGAAAAAACAAACAAAAAAAAAAAAGACCATGAATCCTGGATAAGGATGGGTACAAAAACCTGGTATTTATTGAGCCCCGGGGATAAAGGCCCGAGTATCAATAAATGTTGACATTTCTGGTTCTGCCAACGCTTTTGGAGAAATTCAAACTTTGGTCTGACACATTTTTGTTATTCCCATATCTAGAAGAGTATGTCTGTTGCATCTGCTTGGGATAGGACAGCTCTCAAACACAGACATACAGAGATCCTGCTCCTAGTGAAAATGTCAGAGAGAAATTAACACTCAAAAGTCCTGTTACAGTTCACTAAAGTTGATACAGACAGTGCTCGAACAGCCACAAGTGCAACAAGTCTTTTGTATCTAAGTACGGAAACACGAGCATATCTTTCCAAACATCTAGTGAAAGTTACAACATACAGGTGGAGAAATGCAGTTTTCATCTCCTGTTGCCTCATCTGCCTCAGGTATGTCAGGTATACCTGAAAATTTGGATGATTCATGAATTCATAAATTAGAGAGTTGACTGCTGACTAGAGCTGGATGGGAAAGCTACTTCATAGAGACATCACAGACAAACACAAACACACACACTCTCCTTGTGGGCCACTGCTAATGTAGTAAAGTAATCTGTCTGTTAGCAGCAGATAAACACTGCATTAAACAACCACCACTGCTGGTGAAAATCTATCTGACGTCACTCAGGCACAAATGTTCACAAATGAGGTAAAATTTTAAAGTTTTATTCACCTTTAAGTGATAGCGTGTGA
This sequence comes from Pagrus major, assembly GCF_040436345.1. Lineage (NCBI taxonomy): Eukaryota > Metazoa > Chordata > Actinopteri > Spariformes > Sparidae > Pagrus > Pagrus major. The sequence goes on along the minus strand of NC_133216.1, from coordinate 31,000,003 downwards.
CTTTTGATGTAGGGTCGAGATGTAGATGACCGTCATCTCGGAAGCAGTGTGGAGAAGCAGTGTGCAGCGCCAGCAGAAAGCAGGGCTTTGTACTGCTGAAACCATACCAGTAGCAAGACATATTTTAGCCACCTAAAACAATTCCCACCTAAAATATGTATATCCATTTAAGTGTACACCATTTTGGCGCATTATGTTGCCATTAAACAGCCTTTTCCTTCCTTTCACTACATTCCCTCAACCATACAACATCCATATTCCCACGCACAGGCAGAATGTTAAAGCCAAAGAAAAAGGCTGCACAGCAACGTAAAGCACCAAAAATATTAAAAACATAGCATACCCTTAAACAGATATATATATTTAAGGTGGGAATCATTTTAGGTGGCTAAAATACATCTTGCTGCTGGTATGGTTTCAGCAGTACAAAGCCTTGCTTCCTGCTGGTGCTGTGCACTGCTTCTCCACACCATCTGCAAGATGACGGTCATCTACTGCAGGCAACACACTGACTAAGAATAAGTACCTCATGCAATCCAACATCAAAAGACCTGAACTATCGCTTTAAGTTTAGTCTTGATTGCCGCCTGCCATGCCTTGGAAGAAGCAGCGGTGACCTAATGAAACACATCGTTACCTCGAGGAAACTTGTGGATTTCTCTGATTTGAACATTGTTGGAAACATTTGGGGCAATGTAAGTACACAGCTCAACAACATGTAGAACAAAGAGCAAGTCGTTTCTCATCATTTTTATACAGAATTCCTACATATAATATCTTTAAGGTACATAAAGGACGTATGTATTTTTAAATAGGCTACAGTATGAGAAATCAAAGCAATGTCAATACTGTTTTTTTTATTTATTAAATGTAACACAAAGAACCAATAAGAGATTGTAAGGCAGTATTGGTAAAAGTAATGGTACCTTTAAAATCTTCATCCATTATTCCGGATAACTGCCAGATGTATTATTTTTTAATTTACACTAATAAATAAAACATGAGGTCAAAACCTCAATTTTGGGAATAAAACCATTATGCTACATGGGTTGTCCATAAATGCAAATTTATAAAACATTACATGCAAAATAATACAAAAAAGGTACTATGTGACTCACTATTGCACCATATTTTTGAATACCACATAGGACTCATAAACCATATGTTTACATATGGGAATTAGAATGTGTGAAAGCTCTGTTTCCTGTACATTTCTGGCACAGTTCTAGCTTGGCAACACTTGATAAAGAAATACAAATCACCTCAAAATATGATCCACTTTCTTTAAACAATGACTATTTGTAGTTATTTATAAACTACAAATATTAGCTATATGAGATATCTCTTATTTATAGGAGTTTTCATGCAGTTGTGTGTGCGTTAATCCCATGAAGCGGGTTAGGAAGAAGCTTCTACTGTGTCATTGGTCATTTGGCTGATGACACAGTAGAGAGCTACACTCAGCTTCCTGACCAGCGTGGAAGCTGTGACTCACAGCCCACTGCAAGCTCAACCATCCGGTCAGGAGAGGCAACCCCTCTATCTCTGGCCATCACACAGAAACACACGCACACGCGCCGCGCACACACACACACTAGATGCGACTAGGGCTTAGAAAGCCTGGGTTTTGTACAGCCTGTCTCTGAAATTGGTTTCCATTAGCTCCACTGTGATTATTAACTTTCCATTGATGCAGCAGCATAGTCAGAGGCACAGTGACGTCAAGCAGTGTCCTTGACGGAGAAGCAGCACCCAGTCACCTGCTGAGGAGTTCAACAAGTGTGCCTGTGTGTGTGTGTGAGAGAGAGAGTGTGTGTGTGTGTGTGTGTGTGTGTGTGTGTGTGTGTGTGTATGTGTGTGTGTGTGTGTGACAGAGAGAGAGCGAGAGAGCTACAGAGAGAGGAAGAGAAGGAGACAATGCCGGTGTGTGTATGTGTGTGCGTGTAGAGAAAAAAAGAAGAGCGTACTTACTGCACAGAGCAATGATGTGGCTGCTGTCTTCGTGGACAAACTTCTTAGTCACTGCTTCCTCCATGATCTGCTTCACCTGCACACAAAAGAACCAGAATTTACCACTATGTCTGGAATCCATGTCATCGTCTTTATTTTAGTCATTATAGCACTAGTCATCACCATTATCACAGTCAAAGTAATTTGCATCAGGATCATAGGAAGATAAAATCACAGGAAATCATAAAACACAACTCATAAACTCGACATGATCACCACCGTAATAATCTACATAGTTTTGAGACTAATAAAAGTCTTTTTTTCTGCTCTCCTGGGCTGATATGCAGAAAAAGTGAGTTTTGGAAGTGCAGTGCAGAAACACCACAGCAATTAACACTTTGAACCAAAGATAGAAATAAAATGGTTAATACCGCGCAATGCCAAGCCCACAGCAAATGCCTTCAGGCCCTCTTACAGCCCACAGTTTGACGGTGTTAGACACAATGAATAATACAGATGAATAACTGATGATTTCACAATAATAGGGATAAGAATGAAAAAGGGGTTTAGGTTTGAAAAAAGTCAAAATGCCCTCAAAATCAGAGGGGTTCAAATAAGCATGGATGTGCTGAGGTTACATGTGCAAAGACACTTTCCGAAAGCACAGAGAGTATCCAAAATGGAAAGGGTGCGTCCTCAGGGGAGTATGAGTGTGCTCTGTAAATTTCATGCCAAGCCACCTATTACATATTGAGTATTATTTGCGTACATAAGGTCATCTTTCAGAAAGCATGAATATTCACAGAACATTCATAGAAGACTGGATATTATATTTACCACGTTGTGGTAGCAAAGAGTTGGTCATGGAGAAATGTTGACCTAAGGTGGCACAAGATGACTTATGTTATTGGAATATATGCAGCAAACTGTAATGGCTGTACTACCTCCTTAGTGCTGGACAGACTTTAGGGGTGATGTTTTTTTCTTTATTTAAAAATATTACTATGGAAAAACAGGAGTTGTATCAATAAACAAGGTTTTAAACTAAGAACTGCAGTTAAAAATTAATCATAAAAAAGTCTTTCTGTAAGTATTCTTAATATTTGTTCCTCCTATAAGTACATTACACTACACACTTAAGGTAACCATTCAGAATAGTTTGGTTGCTTTTATCGTATCTACTTGTAAGTTTTACATGCAGCTTTATGTGGCTTTATGGCAGTTTGAAAGCAGCATCTTTATGAATACTGACCTTACATTATGACTGTGTGCAGCAGTGGCATGTTGTTCCGGGGGTTTCAGGCACAACAGCATTGTTGTTGGAGGTTTATTGCAACTCAGTACTCTGATTTGCAAATGGAGCCCCCATCCCGCAGCTTTGATGAAGCCAACTGCAGATTACAGATTTTGCATTTTGCTCCAAATCTGGTGCCTATATTACCCACAATGCCTCTCGACTGCAGTCAGTTCAGTCTGAGATTCAGTTGTGCTACACTAGAAGTGGGTAATGTGGCCTGGAGCTGCTAGCCTGGGGATGAGAAGTAGGCTCCACACCCCCACATTTGTTTCATTTTCAAACTTGTAGTCTTCAGCCCCAACTGATGCTGACCGGAGACACAAAATGCTTCATCCTATACAACTTCTTCACAAATGCAGTAGTATTCCCATCAACTGGAGACACTTGTGTTTAGTGGTGTCTTTGTTTCAGTACATACAACACTCACACAGGTGATCTTACTAAATACAGTGAAGAACAATTCTCTGTATTCAGCCCAAACAGTCCCCTTCGGTCCCTGCTGACAGAAGGGCAAAAACCTGTGCCAAGACCACAGCTTTGTAGACTGGACTGATCTCCAATTGGTTTCTAACTCAGACATCGTCATCACAGCATCTATTCCTTTTGATTACAATAGGAATACCACTTGTATTAACCTCTGCAACTGTAATATCCATAACAGCCTCACTGGGACCTTTAAGTCATAATTTTCTTTTGCTCAGTCTTCATTGAGAAAAATGTGTGAATATATCACCCACAAATGTAGATCTATTTAATTCAGAATGTCACAGGTCACAGCTGACAATGCTTACATCTGTTTGTCCTTGGTCCTTAGTATGGAAACCTTCTGCTACAGTTCTAAGTGCTATATCATAGCAGCCAGGACTGCAGAAATTTGTACATTGGGGGGACAAAATAACCTCTCCTTAAGCGAATGGCACAACACAGTAGGGCCAACTCGTCAGGTCAAGACTCTGCTGTCCACTTACGTCTGAAGGAGAAAAATCATTCCTTTGAAGACAACAATGTAAACATCTTGGCCAGAGAAGACAGATAGTTTGAAAGAGGAGTAAAGGAATCCATCTATTCCAAACTGCAACAACCGTCTTTGAACAGAGGAGGCCTAAGACATTACTTATCACCCACCTACAATGCTGTACTGAGTTCTCTCCCCAGACAGCTTAACAACCATTCACACCTGGGCTCACCTAGTCCTAGCAACCCACTTGAAGGCCGGTTGGGTCAACGACCCACAAGTGGCCCTAACGACTCTGAAACTCAGAGCTCACATGTGTCCGTAATGACTCTGTAAGGACACTCCCACACAGAGTTTAAAAGCCTGCAGCTCCTCCAATTAGTGAGAACTGAAGAAGCTTCTTGGATGAGAGGTGAGACGTCTTCAAGAAACTGAAACAAGTCCAGTTGACTATGATACAGCACTTAAAATTACCATGACCTGGATGACTGAGAACCTTCATCAACTTCTCCTATGGTGTGTTACAACAACATGAAACTCAAAGAATTACACAGTCTCTTCTTAACATTGTGACAGTTACTAATAACAACTCTGACAGTCTCGCCCAAACATCCGCAACACTGACTTCCAATTAATATCATGGCATCCCGGAAACATTCAAATGAGTCTTCCTGCTGCTATCTGTTGTGTCTCTGGGGAGGAGAGCCTGACTGAGTTCAACAACACTGACTCAGTCTGATGTTCGCTTGTCTAAGTTCGCTCTCTCCATAGAATTAATTGTCGTCAGTAATTAGTTTGGGACCTGTCTGACACCTCTGCCTTGTTTGGGTCGAATTGATAAACAGGACAAATTTAATTGCTTGGTTGTGTGATAATGAAGCTCTAAGTACAGAATCACTTTTTCCCTGTATTATGAAGGTGTGGGAGGTAGAACAACTGTCATGTCTGTGACATAAGGATAAAGCTTCATCATCCTTATCACCAAGATGATGTTCAGCCTTTAAGTTGAGCCAGCGAGAGCACTGGCATAGATGATGATGAATAAAGACAACCGTTTTCTCATAAGGAAAACTGGTGTCCACCTTGTTTTTCGGTGTTGAGCTTTGAAGATTACCAAGCATCCCATGTCTGTCTGTCTATGTACAGAGGCTGGTCCTCACTGCAGCAGTCCAGCGTTCGAGTCTGACCTATGACCATTTGCTGCATGTCACCCCCCTCCCTCTCATCCCGTTTCATGTCATCTCTCAGTTGTCTTATCAAATCAAGCCACGAAAGGCCAAAAAAATACTTAGGTAATACATAGGATAGTTGTGCTATACTGTATGATTGTTGTCTTACATTTGAATTTAAGATGCATATGATACGGTAGCGTTGACAAACAAATTGTAAAGCTGTCCTTAAGCAAGGCTCTGAAACGCTATCATTTCCATGGGTGCTGTTTCCATGACTATCTGACCATGACCTCTGACCTGCCTGCAGAGGAGAGGATTCACCTCAATAGAGAGAGCTATTATAAAGATAATTGAATTGAAGTGGCTTGGCATTTACTATCCCTCCTATTTCTGTACTGTGTGATGCTACACACTTGGTCCACAGTCTGTCAACTGCAACTTGAATTTCACATCAGAAATACAGTAAGTTGATTATGACAAGTGTGACTCCATGATAAAAATGAAAACCCTTCACCTTAAAATACATCAGCTAAAGAATGAGTGATTGAAGTGTTGATAAGAGAAGTTAAATGGTCCTCTGTGGTCAATCTGTAACTGAGAACTTGCAGGAGCACTCAATAAAGCAATAGCACTGCTGTATTTATTATAATTATGCCATGTATAGGACAATATTCATATTCAGATACCCAGGACAATGAAAATTACATTATCAGTGCCCTACTCCACACAACTGCTTGAAAATGGAAACCACGTGACCTTGTTGTCCAGTTGGATGAGTGCCAGTAGCCCATAGATCTGGTCAAACTGGATTTTTACCATTCCTGTCTTAATCTACCCCACCCACCCACACACACACCCACACACACACACACACACACACACACACCAAGAAGTACCGTTGCATAGAAAAGCTTAGACAAGAAAAACGAGGAAATGGCGAGGCAGCTGATAGTGAGAGCATCAATGTCAAATGTCATAAGTCTGTTTACATCAATACAAACTGTACCTTTGACTAAATGACCCAGACATCACACCACCACACAGTAGAGTTTCACAGTATAGTTTCATTATCAACATTGCAATGTGAGAATGCACAATAACTGAATGATGCAAAATGTCAAGTACGGGCAAATTAACTCAAAACATCATGCTACAACCTGCTTGGTAAATAAAAAGGAAAAGGTCCTTTCTCTATGACTAACCTACAAGAAAAGTCTGTTTGATATTACATAACTTAGTCCGATTTAAGGGTTATTGGATACACACAGTTTCAAGAGTTCTCAATGTGCTCTGGTAAAAGGGTACACTTCATCAATCATCACCATCATCATCAAACAACCAAAGCAAACCAAAACGGGCGCTGTGTTTCAGTTGTTTACTAAACTGGTCAAACACTCATGACAGGGCTAGTGACGGGGCCAGTGACGGGGCCAGTGTCACAGATAATGTCATCTGGATGCTAGAGGCAGGTAGTCACGCCAACCACGGTTAAACCTTCACTCTTAAATCGCTCTAGTTTTTGCTGGTCAAACTTAAGATCATTCAATATGGAAAAAGACCTAACCCCAACCACAAAAAAGGTTGAATTAATGAAAGATGTATATTTATTAATAAATAGGTCCCAATCCCATACTAAACATCTGCTGAACAAGCAGACATCACTCTCAGGTCAGAGCGAACTCTCTGGAGAACTAACTGTTTTTCATCCTGTCTTTTAATGCTCTCCTACTGACTGACCACATCCTCTGCAGAGATGTGCAAATAGATCCATATATTTACTGACGGCTATAACTCTACGCAGTCAATCAGAACAAAATGATACCCAGCAGTCAGGCAGCGGGGTCGATACCTTCACCTGGGTGTGAGTGACTGTGAAACTGAATTGATTGTGTTTGGGAACGACCCAGTTTAATTAGAACTGGCTGTCAGGGATTATATTATGACTGGAGTTTAGTATGCTACTCAAAGCGTGATTAAGTATATTAAGAGTACTTCACTTTAATTTATACTATAATCATCTGGATGTGTTGTTACAAGGATAATTAAAAGACGATGGTTTTAAATGGTCAGAACATCTTTAGGAGGTAGACGTCGTCCGGAGGGGAAAATCTAGTAAATCTCAGCGGACAGAAACGAAGTCCAACTGTTTCTGGGAACAACTGCAAGTAAGAGGAACCAAATGCTTCACTGACAGAGCATATTAAGTTAGAGACGGTTAAGTTAAGCGTTAAATGCTTGTGACAGATGGGTAGATTTAGGCATGATTGGGTGGTTGTGTGAGGTTCAGTTCAGGTTAGAATAAGAAACTGAAAAACAGTCTCAAAGGTTTCAGCTACAGTTGTGTGTAATGACTTTCAGCCTATTTGTCTCAGTAATTTCCCCCAGGTAAGACAGCCACCACGTCTCCCACATTATTACATTTGCTACAGCAATTTAATTTTGAAAAAAACAAATACTGTTTTTCAGTTATGTATCTGTTAAGTGGGAAAATGTTCATAACAAACATACATGTGAAACGAGATGTCATTTTCAATATCTAAACAAAACCAAAATGTTATACTAAGTGTGTTTGTAGCCTGGACATAAACCCATTCATAAGGCTGTCACGATTCTGATTTTTTTTTTTAGCACTGAATGCATTGACTGCTATGCCATTGTTAGTGTGTTACATTTAAATTTGTAAAGATCAACAGATCATTGGTTTTATGCCCTGACAACTGTCATTTATTATATTCAAATTCTTCTTAGGTAGGCTTATCTTACAAAAACAGCTTGACTTGATCCTGGTGGCTCTTTGCAGGTTAGGTTTAGGCAAGTTAATTTAATAAAAATAAAGATTCCAAAATTCAACAAAAAATACAACCTTCAACCTTTAGATAGAAATTCAGTGTTACAAAGGTCGGTTTCTCAAATCTGTCCTGAATTGTCCTAAATATCCTAAATTGTCTGCACAAACAAATTAATATAGGATGTCTGAAAAATAAATAAATAAACCCAACATTTTGATGCTGTCGAAGAGGGTTGAATTTACTGAATTTAAAAAAATACTGTTGGGAAGGGGGAATGGAACAAAAGGCATGTCAAAATGTACATTTTGAATCACTCCCATTCTTGACTCATACAGAAAAGTCCAGAAAAAACTTAAGATTATTGATGATTGGATCAAGGGAACGATGAAAATATGGTCAGTAGCATGAAATAATTTAAAATTGTCAAAATCTATTTGTAGGGCCACTAAAATAGCAATAAACCCAGATTTTTTACCATCTATTTTGGACTTTAAAAATGGGCAACCAAAGGGTTAATATATATTGCACAAGTATTCAAAGGACAAATCATGAAATCTTTCAAACAACTTAAGCAGGAATTTGAACTACAAGCCAATGACTTCTATAAATTTCTACAACAAAGACATTACCTCAAGAATCATGAGGAATGGGATGATATGTGTAAGACACCATCCAAACTAGAGGAACTGCTAATGTCTTTCAAGGAGGGAGGGACAAAAAGGGGGGTGATATCAAAAATGTATAAAGCACTACAACATGAATCTTTAGAAAACAATATGGATGTGAAAGAAAAATGAGAGTTGGAAACAAATATTATAAAAATTTGATCAGAAAGTGAAAATGTGGTATTTTAACACTCCTTCTACTACTGCCAAATACAACAATACATCTGAACTATGTTGGAGGGGGTGCGGACTAGTAGGGGACCTCGCACATATATTTTGGGACTGCCCAAAGCTCCAGGACTTCTGGAAGAATATCCAAAGGGAGACTAATCAGGCTATGGGCATTAAACTTGATCTGGATCCAGCACTTTTTATACTGGGTATGCTGCCTGACAATATGACAGACAGAGACTCAGATTCATTACTGAGTATCCTGCCTTTAATAGCAAAACAGCAAGACTACATTTGAAATTAGATGGGTTTGTTGGAAAATGGTCACCAGTAATGCAAGCAATGCCAGTTCAGGTGTAAGCCGCAAAATATATTTGGCTACAGTTATTGTTAATTCATTGGGGGTTCAAAAGATATGGTATTTGATATGTACTTTGCAGGTTAGTTAGCTTGTCAGCCAAGCTTTCAAGATGCTAAGTGCTACAATAATGAATTAATACAAATAAGAAGTCAAAGTCATTTATATTTATTACATTTTTATGAGAATGTATTATTTCCCTCTTTGGCTGCTGCCACTGAGATCTTACTTGACTTGTAGGAACATTTGAGCCTCAGAGGATCGCTAAAACTCCAACCTGCTACTGAACAAATGTTTGCAGAATAGATGTGTGTTGCTATGTACGTTAATAAGTGTATTATTCTTAGTTATTTCTTCACACAGTGACATGCACTCATTTATAATTCAGGCAGAGGAAAACAACATGATGGTAGCCACACACATACAAACACTTGCATTCGTTTACTGTTACTAAACAAGGTCTTCCATTAACAATTTATCCAGCAGCACACCAAGCATCCAGTTCCTGGGATGACACTAAAATAACAAGATATAGTCGGTATATGTCAAACAGCTGAGTGGAGCTGGCTAACTTTGAAACACTTCTGAGAATCCTGAAGCTAATGGTTTCTGGGAGGAACTGAGGGAAGAGCTCTTTAGCCTACTCTCAGTTACATAAGGACACATTTGCTTTTCCCCTCATCTCATGTTCACGACCAGGGCAAACAACAGAACGTCAACAGTATGCTCCTCGTGGTCACAAAGGAGGACAGTTTTCCTGATGCTAATAAGATGTACAATCTCCCCGAGAATGATAAAACAGCAAATATGGCAAATACAGGAAATGTGCAACAGACTGCTCACTAATTCAGACTGTTTGTTGTCTAGGCCAGTGGTCACAATGAAGGATTATAGGAGATTACAGTAAGGGCAGAAAATTGGGCTTGCCTTAAGTGACTGATGTAATCGGAGCATGTTCTGAGAAAAGGGCACTAGCCTGTTTGGTTGAGATAAATGACAGTGGATATAAAATAAAAGCATGCATTTCAAAATAAAATTAAATAAACTAGTGGGCCAACAACATAAAGCCTCCATTATCATTGGCTGCCAACACTTTTTTTTTTTTTTAATTCCATCTTATTCTGTAGTTCCCCCTTCAAAGTGCTCAAAGAATACTAATACAATCATTACTTGTTTTGCCACAGTGTAAGGTGCAGCTTGTAACTACCTATCTGAGGATTTAGATTTCATTAGCATCATTTGTGATATTTTGTATGTCCTGGAATTGTTTTAAAGCATGGTGCCTATGCTCTTTAATCAGATAGTTAAACACATAATATACAAACATACACTGCTGTGGCTGTTTTTTAGTTTTGGGTTGGACTTTTCATCGTTTTCTAGTTTACTTTGTTAAAGGTGTTTTCAGTTGCTGCTGTGTTTAGGTTGAAGGTGGGCAGAGCTGTAAAAAAAGATTATGTTATGACACCACACTATAATAAGAACTCTGTGAGCGTTTTCACAGCGGCCATTTTGATTTGTCATAGTAGGAAAAGCACAGGAGTTAATAAACAATACTGACAACACAAAAATAAGTATACATCAAATAATGTATACTTTTAATTTTTCAAACCACTTTCATAAACATTTTACACAACCACTAATCCATGGTTTGCAATTATTTCCATGCAGTATGAAAACTATTTAGCAGACTCTTGACACTTGCCTGCATTATGTAAAACATCACAGTTTACATTACAATAAGTCTGCATTAGTGCAGTAACACTGACCAAAATCAATGCAGACTGGATGTTCACTTGGGTGGAGTATATAACTGCAGCAAGTTTCAACTCTACTAAATTATTTTATACTGGAAGGAAATAAATGGAGACAAGGTTGGCCGAAATGGTAGCAAACATACACATTTTTGAAACAGCAAAACGATTACCTGTGATCTGAAGTAGATGTGATCGATAGTGAGGCTGCAACTAACAGTTATTTTAGAGTATCAATTAATTTGTTTATTATTCCTTTGATTCATTGTTTGCCATATTAAATATTAGAAAATAGCTAAACATCCCCATCACAATTTTTCAAAATGCCAAGGTGACATCTTCAAATGTCACGACTAACAGTCCAAAGCCTACAGCATGTTTTTTGCTATAATCAAATTTGTTGCCAATTATTTTTCTGTCAATCGATTAAAGATATGATGTGTAAGATTTCTGCATTAAAAGGTCTAAAAATTACCTTTGCTACTGTACTTGTGTGTACTTGCATGATCCCAAATGTTTCCCACAGTGTTTCAACCCCAAGTTTACTCAAGGTAACAGTGCGTTTCATTTGGACACTATAGTTTCAGATGCAGAGAGGGGGGAAAGTTTTGCTGCGGCTCTGATGCGCCAGCATCTGTGTGAATGGATTAGCCGGCGGCACGGAGCTGGGGCATGTCGATCTGATGGTGTTCACAGTCTGACAGCTAAACAGATTCTTCACTAATCAAATAAAAGAGAAATGACCCACAAAGCAACATTACATGACCAAACAACAGTAATGTAGTAACTGGTAGTGTCTTTGGCAACTTACATAAGGAAAAAAATACCGCAGTTATACGCGTCTGTCCTCCTGTCTGTCCTACCGACTCTTTGTCACTTTCCAGGATGCATGATGGGTCAGGATCTCAATCACAACACATTATTACAGCATCCATATGATTTTAAACACTCAGCAGGTACATGTTTAGATTAACAGGTGGACACCGGGGGAAATGCGTTGAAAAAAACCACACAGACGTCATCATGACGTGTACTATCACGCCTCTTTTGGATCTGCAGCGCCGGCGTGCTGTATGAATTGACGCACTGGTAACCCCTCTGCTAGGAAGGATGCTGCCCCATCGCTTCAGCAGTCCACGACTTTAACCATCCATCCTCATGCGGCTGAAAGTGCTCTGTTCTTCTCAGTCAAAACAGCTCAACTTAGAGTAACTAATGATATAATGATGTCCTCTGATCATGGTGAATGCACTGTTTTGGTTTTGCTAGATCTTTGTGCAGCTTTTGACACTGTGGATCATAGAATTTTGATTGAGAGACTTAGGCAATGGGTTGGTGTCTCTGGCAGCACCCTGGACTGGTTCTCCTCCATCTATTAGACAAAAGTTTTTCAGTTTCACTTGGTCCATTCATGTCTGATACCACTGCTTTTTCCTGTGGAGTGCCTCAAGGTTCCATCTTGGGTCCTGTACTATTTATGTTATACATGCTCTCCACGTGATAAGCAATTTTAAAGGTATTTCCAACTATTGCTATGCTGATGACATGCAGCTGTATGTTTCTTTTAGACCTGATGACAATGACAAAAAAATCACAACGCCTGATAACAATGTCAAACAACCATCTCCAGCTGAACTCGGATAAGACTGAGTTGCTCTACATTGCGTCAGATGGCAGAGCTTCTAAGATGGCTCAGTGTATTGGTTCCATGTCCTCTACTGTACAGACCAGTCTTAGAAACCTTGGTGTTATATTTGATCAGTCAATGCATTTTGAAAATCACATCAAATCATTAACCCGCGCATGTTTTTTCCATGTGAGAAATATAGCTAAACTCAGATCCATTGAATCACAGTCTGAGTTAGAAATGATAATCAATGCTTTCATTTCATCCTGGTTAGACTACTGTAATTCTCTTTCCACCTGTCTCAACCAGTCATCCCTAGACCTTCTTCAAGTAGTCCAGAACACTGCTGCAAGGCTGTTGACCAGGTCCAGCAGAATGACACATATCACATCAGCTGTACATTCTTTACATCGGCTTCCTGTTAATTTCAGAATTCATTTAAAAGTTCTTGTCTTTACATACAGAGCCATATACGGTCAATCACCTGCCTATATCTCTGAGCTGCTCCATCCCTATCTCCCTAATAGGTCACTTCGGTCCTCTGACCAGGGATTACTGGTTGTGCTCCGCTCCCTTCTAAAAAGTAATGGTGACCATGCCTTAGTGGCCCCAACACTGTGGAATGCTCTTGCTGGAGACTTACACTATGTAGTCTCTGTTGAGGCTTTTAAAAAACAACTTAAGACTTGTTTGTTCAAATTGGCTTTTGTCTCACCTGCTGCTAACTAGTGCTGTAATCTGTATGCTTTTTAAAAAAAATTTTCCTCCCTTTTGCTGTTTTTTGTGTTTTGGTTGTTATCGTACTTGTTAAGCGCCTTATGACTGTGCTCTGTGAAAAGTGCTATAATAAATAAACTTTACTTACTTACTTACTTTAATGGTGTGTTCACCACCAGCGAAGTGAATCATTAGTGTTTATTTGCATTACATGCAAGTGTAATTGATGGTAAATGGGATCTGATATAGTATGATCCTTGAAGTACAGTATAACCACATCACAGTTAAGGTGGAAATCTGCGTTGTTAAAATGTCAGCCAATTGCTTTGTGTGTATTTTCTCAAGGATATTGTGGCCCTGTCTCTGTGTGGTGTGGTGCCCTCCTTCCCATTGGTCTGAGAAGCTGCAATATAAAAAGGTTCCATCCTGATCAGCTATTGTCAGGCCACAACAGACACAGCCATTAATGAGGTAATCATTCATACTCTAGTAGCATTGGTGGATGAGGAGGGTGGCAGCGAGGGTGCTGTGGTAACAGCAGACTCTTGGCTCGTTTTTCCATATACATCTGCCAGCCTGGCTCTACTCAGTTTGACTCGGCGCGGCAGGGATTTGCATTTCCACCACAACTGGGCTACCTGCTTGAACATGTGTCTTTAACTAATGACCTGCTTGTCTTGATTCCGGCAGTACTATTGAAGAATCGGATTTAACAAAGTGGCTCCGCTTATTTGGCATGGTTTGACTTGGTCCAGCCAAACGTGCTATTGGATAACTGCTATCTGAAGGATGAGTCAATGGAATCTTGCCCTGTACACACTTGTAGACCAGCTGCAGCTTTCACACAAAAATGGAGCTCCTAACATTTACAGATACTGAAAACCCTGCAATCATTTCCTCTCCTTAAAATTGCCATATCCTGTGTTGAATCAATTTCTCCATGATTCCCATCAAGATAATAGAGCAGAAATTAACATTGGACCGCAAGAGTACAAAATATCAAGTGGATATCAATGCAGTTGAGAGACCTGGCTCATGGAGCAGCAGTCATAAAATAAGACTGTGGCAGGAAGAAATGATTCTGTCCTGGAGGAGGTGTCAGTCTGAGGGAGACGTTACCCAACACTGCTGCATAATGACAGAATATTTCTTCAGGGAAGAGGCAACTTAATGCTGTTTAGCTGAGAGTTGCAATATGGCGACTAAGGCAGCTCTCTGTAGTAAACAAAGGAAATGGTATTTGAAAAATAGAAGCCTATGGCAGCGGCTCCCTACACCCTGGTCAGAGTATTGATGTTGAGTGGACCAGAATAGATTTACTGAGCTTGAAGTCTACTTTCTATTTCTCAGACTAGCTGTAAAAAGGTTGCCATAGGTGTCTGACAAAACGTAAGGCTACATATTTTTGATATAAACTGAAAGCCAAAGAATTTGGGTGGAATAGAACTAATTATGCACGAGTAACACAACATACATTCTACTGATCTATTCCTTGGTCTAAAAAAAAAAAATCACTGTGCTCGACAATCACGCTCACTTCACACAGCAATTGGCCAGCTGTGCCAAGGTGTGACAGAAGGCATGGTTTGAGTCTACAACCAAACGCATCACCATGAAGGCCTTCGCACAGAACATGAACAGTTATCAGACATGTAAAACGCCACCCACCTTTACACCTTTTGGTTTTACTTTTGTATTTCAATTTTGCGCACTATGTACCAAAATGTTTTTTTTAATCTGACAAGCACTGAGTAGAATCCAAACATTATAATTGATGACGGTCACAGTTATGGTGATTAACAAAGGCAGAGAGAATATTCCTATTCCAAGCTCATACTATCTTTTCACTTGTCCTGTGAAAGACCTTAACATTTACTGTATGAATTGGTGTTCCCCACAAAATCGATTTTAAAAACGTTGGTGTCCCTCTGAGTTTTCATTAAGCAACATTTCATAGGGGGTAGACCTATATGTTTTTTCAGGGCCCGTACCAATTATTAGTGATCCAGGAGACTGATAACCATTAACTGAAACCGATATAGTTGGTTAAAGTTGAGACTAATCACTGATTGAATGTAACCAACTACATTTTACTCAAGTACTGTACTTTTTGTACGTACAATTTTGAGGTACTATGTTTCATTATTTTAATAGTTACTTTGCAAATTCATTCAGTTATGATCAGAATTATTCAGGAATTATTGAGTGCTGATCGGCTGTTATACTGTGACATCAGATTATCAGTGTTGTGGACACTGAGACCGCAGAGTGGTGACCACTAACAGAGAAATGATGCTGCATCAGATCCAAAGTACTGCATTTATAAATGTATTTATTTTATCAGCAATCAGACACAAAAAACATTGATACCGATAATCGGGAAAAAGGCTGAATATCAGCCCCCGATAATCAGTCTACCCCTCCCCCTAGATTCCACCAGATATGTGTCCGGTCCGGCTCCGCTCCATCACGGCGAAGCTGATAGGTTTCATTCTAGTCTATGTGTTAACTTCCACTGGCTCCGCTGCGTTGCGTATCTGCTCCGTCCCAGTTCCGGCAGTCCGGACCCTTCTGGAGCAGATACCCAGGGCTTCTACTTCTGCTGGATGCTGGAGCATGACGCAGCAACTGACCAAATTCAGCACATAGCAGACAGGAAGTCACACATCGAAACAACAACATAACATCCCGTTAATTTTCAAAATAAAACACTCAAAAAAGAGACAAATACAAGCACTTCTTCTAATCCTTCGGTTGGGAACACTTCGTGTTGTTGTGTTTCTAACACATACGTATAACTGCGGTCGCGCATGATTATGTAATTATCGCAGGAACTCCTCTGTCTCGCAACTCCAGCTGTTCGGCGAGCTGCGCCGCGCCGGACTCAAAACGCAGCCACTGGGGGTTGCTGGACGACGGACAACGGAGCAAAACCATACCGGAGCCGGAACACAACACACATGCATCCAGTGGAATCTTTGGGGCACTTTGACCAAATATTAGCAAAAGTCATGATAATCCCACCAGCCTCAGCTGTACTTTGAGTTTAGTGACAATTAGTAAATGTTCACACGCTCACAGACTAAACTTAACACATTAAAATGTGGTTTTCTTCACATTGAACATTGCAGCCACATGGACAGACAATTGTTGCTGTAGACTCTGCTTTAACCAGAACTGTAACTGTGGACAAAAAATGCTTTTTGGGGGCGGACATAGACACCTGCAAAATATATTCAGATCTGCCTTTAAAAAAAAACATAATGGTAGGAAAACAGTCCCTCTGGAGAGTAGACTGCATCCACAGCCAACATGAATATACTGTATGTAAAAAAATAAATAAATACATTTTAAAAAAGCGGTTGGAACACTGTAAATTGTAAATAACATCAGAATACAATCATTTGCAAGGATCAAGGATGACCCTTTAACACCCAATCATGATATCACTGGTTTACCTGTGGAATGTTCCAAACAGGTGTTTTTGGAGCATGTTATGTTGTAAATACAGCATCTGCCAAACCTTGCATTCATTCATTTTAACAGCATAGTGAGCTCTATGCCTTTGGAAAACAGTATGACTGTGTGGATGCATTCGTTTTTTATTAGTTCTGAGTCAATCCACAGAGAGATACGAGACAAACCAAGTGCAGTTAACACAACTTTCACTACATCTTCACATCATGCTCTTCATCTCCCCTCACTTGCTTCCACCTTTGTCTCTACCACTATTCTAAATAAATGGGAGAGTGAATTTCAGGCACAATGCATCCTGTCATTTGAACTCCATCCTGTCAGTTTAACAAACTGCTCAGACAACAGGATCATAGTTGTCCCTGAACTCGCTCAACCATCTGTCATTATCACATTTGTCACAGAGCTTTGGGCATATGACAGCGCATACCCAAAAACACCGTACTTCTGCAGGAAAAAGGTGCTTTCTTTTACACTTTTTTGCAAATGACTGATGACTCAATAGTAGTGGATTAAAGTCAAAATGACTGAGGGAGGCAGCGAAAGCAGGGAAGTTGCAATAAAGAATAGATATAATAATAGACACCACTTGTTGGAGACACTGTGTGAGTGGCGACCATACTTCTCTTTAGGGAAATAAATTGATTGTGAGGATTCTCAGTACATGAGAACAAGACACTATTATTGGTTGCAGTAAATAAAACACCTGTTACAGCGGCAGTATTTCTTGTAAACAGCTGGTTCACCTCCAGTGCTTATTTATAAAAATTTAAATAAACCTTTAATATTTTCATGGATTGCTGCTTTAACTGTCTTCTACAGAGAACACCTCTGTACGTACCAGGCACACAAGGATCCTGATGGTAGCAGGTGAAAATAGAAAGGCACTTTGTGTTTTGGTACAAGAGAGCGCCTGACAGGGCTGCCACACTGCTGTGATATTAATCGCCAACTGATGCAATTTAACTTCTTTGGGAGCTGCTAAAGCTTTCAGTTGCCAAGCAATACTGAGATAGCGGAGTGCCGCTTAAAGAGACAGGGAGCTTTCAAGCAGAAGCTAGTGGGCTTTGTTCAAACCACTGTCTCACAGCCCAGTTTGTTACGCTGTAAAATGTCAGAAGGCATTGACTAGCATCTCACTGATGAACTGTGGTCAATCACACCATTGATTTTTATACTGGATACACACAGAGTCTACACCAACTCTCTGCTGTGTGAATAAAGTGGGAAACATGTTGCATTTTTGGACAAAATACTACAAAAGCAGAACAACAGATTCATATGGTTCTGAAGCAACAGTGATTCCTTCATGTTAGAGAAAATCAATCTTAGCCTAAAACCCAATTAGCTACATGTGTTCTGGGTTTATTAAAAAATAGTCAATCTGAGCTCACTAAAAGACAGTCAGAATAACAAAGTGGCAAGGTTACTAATCTACTCCACAAAAACTGGCTATAACTTAGGGCTGGGCAATATATTAGTATGTTATCGTTATCATGATATGAGACTGCGATTTGGATATCATTATATGGTGATAAGTCATAAGTGTTGTGTTTTTTTCTGGTTTTAAAGGTTTATTACAGTCAAGTGATGTCATTTTCTGCATACCAGATATACAGACCTACTTGTTCTAGTACTTTTCTTTACCCTTTCTCTACCCTCTATTTAGTGAAAGGAATAATAGACATCCCTACTATATTGTTGCAGTACTGATATTGAGGTATTGGGTCAAAAATATCATGATATTTGATTTTGTCATCCAGTCCTAGCATTTATGAGATGCTTCTGAGGTGATTTCAAAATATCAAGATACATAATGTGTATCGTAATATAGCCCTAACATAACCGCTAAGTTACAAATGCACGCTGCATTTTATAAGACACCAAGCAGACTGATCAATATTGTTACGCAACAAAGTTCTAACTCTGATGTTGTCTTGTATCTAAGATTTGTAAGAAATAAAAACACATTTTCCCATACATGTCAGCCAACATGAAATGAGAATTTCTGTGCGACTTCCATAATCTAAAAGTCAACATGGAAATGTAAAGCATCCAGCTGACACACAAGATCATTTTCTTTAAATGTTAACAACCAGGAAACATCAAGAATTTATGCTACCGGAGCACAAGTCAGAGTGACTGGAGGTGGATTTTAAAATGCAGCTCAGGGCATCAACACACAGCTTCTAATGGCCCAGTAACCCAAGAATGCAACGTTTCTCCTTATTTCCCTGATGGTCTGTGTTTAGGAGACACACATCCCCGCCGCCTGCAGACATCCTGAGAACTGAAGCTATTCTCAACCTCGCAGACATTGTGATGATTCAATTATTTAAAAAGCCAAACCTGTGGGTGACTTTATGATGTCTGGAGGAGGACAGGAAAGTATTTAGCCTCGATATTCAAACTGAATAGACACAGTTGAGTACAGTAACCCTGCAGTTTTTCTAAATGAATTCTAAACATGACAGAAATTCATGAAAATGTTACTGCTACGAAACATTAATCGAATTTCCATCGGCATGTGGGTGAGTAGATAATGACTGAATTTATATTGTTGAATCTTTTCTTTAAACATCTCTAGTTTCAGTTGCCATATATAGTTATTCCTTCTACAACCATCTTTGTAACAGTGATTAAAGTAGCAATATAGTTACACTGAAGTGCACTTTAAAGTGTTTGCATGTATTTTGACTATTTTGCAAGCTGTCACTACCAAAAGCTACAGTGAATTAATCTGATATCACTTGCCACCAAACATGAACTTCTGACTTTAGCCAATTCCGTGGCTAAAGTGAAGCACTGAGTGAGGACTAATGAAGTACCATCGGGTGAAGGTGATGCTTCCTATCTCACATAGCACGGAGAGCGCTGATTATGATAAAAAAAGAGTTGTTTTTTCTGTCTTGATATTTTTAGCTTGACCTTTCCTCTCCGCTATAATGACGGAGTACATGCTCACACTAACACTCAGTCAGACTGAGGTATAGTCAGTGAGCCACACCTTGCCACATTCAGTCTCACAATCAGCCGCTTTTGATTTACACTAACACTTCAGCGCAGGGAAAATCTTTCCAGTTGTGACTTTCGGTGAAGGCAGCATGAGGGTTACAATGAGAGTGTGTAGAGAGGTTAAAGCTGTAATGGTTTATTCCTCGCAGGGGAGATGTGAGACATTCATCACGTGAACAAAAAGCCTGTGACAGGGTTGGAGCTGTGGATGTTGGTGCTGCTGGTGGAGACAGGCAGCAGGACAACCTGTAGTGAAAAGATGTCCTGCTGAGGGTTTCAGGGTTTCTGCCTGCGGGTCTGGATTATTAATGGTTGCTCGGATCTTACCAAAAATAGCAGTTCTAATTTAAATGAAAATTTGATATTATATCACAGCCAACATGGAGAGGAGATGATACAATATAGATTTTAGGTCAGATTTGATCAATTTAAACTTCTGTATTGTGTTGTTGGAATATTATTAAGATATTATAGCAATATCATAGCAGTGTCCAAGTCCATACTACAATGTAGGGATGTTCCTGTAGTATTGTTTTTACCTGCACCAAACAGGGAAGTGTTAGCTAAATGCTAAATATTTGAAGCCTGGACAAAGGAAACATGTTAACGTTACAAACACTGGAAGCCTGTAACTACAGTGGAGCTAGGTCCATTTATTCATCATCAGTTTGGTAAAGTTGTCTTATAAAACTGAAGAGAATTCAGTCCAACAGCACGGAACAATGCAACACTTCCGAACCTCCTGTCGCGGTCCGGACGGGAATAAAGACAGAAAACAACACAGTCAATATTAGAGATGTGAAGCTCGACGAGCCGTCAGACAGCAGCTTACCTCCCGTTTCACGTTCCATAATAATTTCTCTTTGTAGTCTTCTTCCGTGGAGCCCTCCATGACCGTCCGTCCGTCTGTCCGTCCGTCCGTCTGTCTGTCTGTCCGCGGTGTGCACGACTCAGGTCTACCTCAGCGCCACAGTCCGTCCGCTCTCCCCGGCCTTTCTGGACCTCTTTCCTTTTTATTCCTTGTTTCCTTCTTCCTTCGCTCAGCTGGACTCTGACGCAGCCGAGCAGCTTGACGCCGACGTCAGAGGACCCGCCTTCCCCACTACACTGATCAATGGAGGAGGAAAGAAATCAGTGGCGCTCACAGAGCCTCCCAGCATCCAGCCCCGCCCCAACCTGCAGCCTGCAGCCTGGAGCCTGGAGCCTGGAGCCCGCAGCCTGCAGCCTCCCAGCATCCAACACACCAACCTGTAGAGCCTGCCGGTTATTTATAGCAGCTCCTCTCCCTCTCCTGGGCAGCAGAGAGTTACAGCTGGGAGGCTGCTCTCTTGAGAAAGGTGTGAAATGTTGGCAAAAAATGCTTTGGGTTTGTCATTATCTGTTGGTTGCTCACTCAGGTTTATATCTCGAGCAGACAGCTCTTCGATGTGCAGATCTGACGCTCCAGTGGAGAAAACATGTGATGCATTTGATGAGCTCATTAAAATGCAGCTTATTTAATGACTTCATTCACAAGCTGAGCACCAGCAGACACACACAAAGAGACTGCAGCCGATCCAAATGGATTCTAAAAATAGTGCTTCTGAAGCACATGTTGACCATTCTCAGAGCATATGCCAGGTTGGCCTGCTGCAAAATAAATGACGTCAGGGCAACGTGATATAGAAAACCCCCATTCTGTTGGAGTCCCTGTCATTAAACCTCCTACTTGTGCCTCCATGTGGGCTGAAGGTGCACCTGCAACCACCAGATGCCATGTTATCACCAGCAAACCCGTCCCTAACCACTCTGCATTTTACCTTCTGCCCGAAACAAAACTGTCCCAACTTCAGCAGGAAACTGTGTTCATGTGGGAACCATCACTCATTGTTGAGAAAATATGTTTTTAGAGCTTTTAATAGCCTACATAATATGATAGGAAGGGAAGGATAAAAAAATGCAGAAAAAATACTGCTGCATGAAATTATGATTATTTTTGAGACTCTGCCCAAATCTTTTTTTTTTTCGTGAATTGCTGTGAATTTGACCTCAATGGCCTGGTATGCAACCAGTGATGTCACGAGTGAAAAGGCTCAGTACCACTAATTGTGGTTATTGCTAATTTTGAGTTTATGTTCCACATAAAACATTGTTTTATCTTTCAATCACTGAACCTACATGAGTAGTTCTGGTTGTCAGGTACAGGGGCTGACACTAGACTTAATCTCAGGATAAATGCAGTCCATCAGTGAGAGAGCTCACCCAAGTCTAAACCTTCTGTGACGTCACCCATTGGTATGTGGTCTACTGTTTTGAAGCCTTGAGTTTAGCATTATGGCTGTAGCCATCTTGGATCTTTTGAGCCAGAAGTGACTGTATTTGGATGAGAGGGTGGAGCTGTGGAGTATGTCCTGATTGGATCTGACTGAGAACCCAAGGACACGCCTTGTCAATCACAAGGTAGCCATGCCCTTAAGAAATATGCTTTATTGTCTATTTTACTCTAAATGGGACCATAATTTACTAAATTAACGTCATGCTGCATCGAAGAAGGCGTGAAACTAGCAACTGAGACCATAAACTCATCAGGAAACTGTTTACTGAGGTAGTAAAACAAGTGAGAACAAGGACCATTTTCTCTTAAACTTAACCTGACTTCTTGACACCAGTGAAGTCATCCCCTGCTGGCCTTTAAAAAGAATATAGGTTAGTCAATGAGTTCACCTCAGTCAGACTGTCTTTAAGTTACAGTGGTGATCCTGGATAATGGGTGGTTAACCATCCAGCTATGAGTGCGTTCACTCATAGCTGCTCATGCCTATGAACAAATCACCTGTAACATCAACAGATCCAGTGGTATTTAATATTATCTTCAAAGCCTCATCCCCTGAGCTACAGAGACAGAATACTAGACTAATAATAAGTACGAGGATGTGTCCCCGTGCTTTATCAGCCTTGCTTTAATGCCAGAGTGGGCAAACATTTCTCTAATGTAATTATCATCCTGTAGGACGGATTACTCTAATTGTCCAGTATGTTGATTGGTTGGTTGGTGGGCAGTTTATACACTAATCCTGCTCTGCACAGGGACATACTGTGGGTAACTATGGTGATCTACCCTGGTTAAAGGGTAAAGGGATATCAAAAAGCCCACAGACAGCTGGCTAACTGTCATCTGGTTTCATGACTCAGGCCCATGTCACTGTAGAAAGCAAACAATACCCAGATAAATAAGAGCATGTAAATGCACTAAATATCTGGTTTCTCCTTGTCCCTTACCGCTGATGAAAAAAACAGGCTCCTCCTTTACTATATATCTCAGAGAGCAAGTAACTGCTGCAAGCCAAATGTATTAAATGAATGTAAACCCAGTCAAAGTCTACAGAGATAAGGCAAACACATGTGACATGGATTCTTTTGGCACAAGTAAACAGGTCAGGCAGGAAATCTGAAAACACATTTACATGCAGCTGGTAAGAGATCACATTTCTCCCCGACTAGATTCTTTGACCAAGGCGGGCATAGTTTATGTCTCTGACAGAGAGGACAGGCTCTATAGCACAGAGTCCTTCCTTGTAGGGTTGCGAGTAATGACTTCTAATGGTTTATAATTGTAGTAATCATTTTCTCGATTAGTTTAGCTGTGTGTGTGTGTGTGTGTGTGTGTGAGCAATGGAGGTTGCAAAAAGTGTACCCTCCTGGGCGTCATATTGGCAGACCAAAACAGACCCCCAATATACCGCGGTCTGTCTAAATTCGCGGACAGCCACAAAAAGGACAGCCAAATTGGCGGGTTGCTGTCCAGTATAAAAACACTTAGTGTGTGTGTCAAGCCAGAGGGGACAACTTCAAATTGCTTGTTTTTTCTGACCAACAGTCCAAAATCCAAACACTCTCAGTTTATTATCATGTAAGAAAGAGAAATGCAGATGATCCTCACAAAAGAAAAGCTGGAACTAGTTATTGTTTGCTATTTTTGCTTGAAAAATGACACTTAATTGATTATCAAAATAGCCATCTGATTGTTTCAACTTTATTGAGTTCAGCTGTGTAAACCACCTTAGTTAGAATTTTTGGGAGTCACTTGGAGGTTTCGCTGTGTGCCCTCCTCCTTTCCCTGTCATCTCCCTTAAATAAAAGACTACAGGCTGACAGCCTGTTCCTTGGTCTGCAGCGGTGTTTAGGTGAATGTGTCAGAGTAAAGGCATTTTATGCTTGCTTCGATCTCCCCAACAAAGACTCAGCTGTAAAGTCCACTCTGCCTCAAGAGGACCGGCCACTGTCAGTAACCACAGTGGATGTGAGGAAGCTCCTGCTAAGAGTGAATAGCTGGTTCAGATCAGTGTTTCCCATACATTGACTAATTTGTGGCGGTGCGCCACAGAATCAACACTGACCACCACATATTGCGTTTTTTAACGCTATTTAAAAAACGCAGCGTATTCGTTCAGCTGCATTTCCTTTCCCTGCTCTTCCTCCGTCTCTCTGTCACTCACGCGTCTCTCTCTCTCTCTCTCTCTCTCTCTCGCTCTCTCTCTCTCTCTCTCTCTCTCTCTCTCTCTCTCACACACACACACACACACACACACACACACACACACACACACACACAAACAGCCCCTCCCCTCCGTGCACACGGCAAGAGCACCCCCCGGGCTGCCACCACAAACTGCTTTCCAGTCTGTGGGAAACACTGCAGATAATATCTGGCCGTGTACTAAAAACAATCAGCTTTCTGATGTTATTACTGACATTTTTAACATCTCACAGGAGACTGTTCCTGCCTGCTTCAAGACAGCCATCATCTTTCCTGTACCTAAAAAGTCTGCTGTGTCTTGTCTTGTCTTAATGACTACTGTTGTGTAGCTCTCATGGCCATCCTGATGACATGCTTCAAGAAACTGGTTCCCTTGCACATCAGAGACAACATCCCTGCCAGCCTGGACCCTCACCAGTATGCTTTTCAGCTACATCAGGATGCTGTTTGTTGACTTCAGCTCAGCATTCAACACAATCCCAGCCATGAAGCTGATTGGAAAACTGAACACTCTGTGCTTCAGTGCAACAATATTGGACTTCTTCACAAACCAGAACCAGACCCCACTACAGCCTACAACCTCTCTTAGCTCTCCTTCCCCGGCAGACATTACCATTTCTATTTGTTTGTTTGTCTGTTTGTGTAGCATCGATCCTACTGTGTAAAGCGTCCTTTGGTTTCATGAAAGGCACTTAATAAATCCAAGCTATTAATATTATTATTATTATTATTATTATTATTATTATTATTATTATTACCTCCTGCTGAAATTTAGGTAGTCTAATCCTGCTATGCACAGGAACATACTGAGGGTAAACATGGTGATCTACCCTGATTAAAAGGCTACATTTCAAAGTCAGATTCTGGTAAACTTCTATAGAGGAGCAATAGAAAGCATCCTGACTGGAAACATCACAAACTGGCATGGTTCATCACACCCAGGACAGGAAGGCTCTACCGGGGGTGATTAAAACCACCAGAACATCACTGGTACCATCTACAGAGCATCAGTGACATGGGTGTTTTTACTTTCATGTAGCATAAAGTGACTTACACTCAGTTTTATTTTACTACCCTGGTGTTGTTGAACCGTAACCTTTAACCCACAACCCACATGAATGCCAGGATCAAAGGTTTCCCAGCAGAACATTATGCTGTAACAAAATGATCAATGAACACCTGTGAGTGATTTTTACGCTGTGGCTCATATTGTCCATTCATTTTCGGAGAACCTTACATTCCTATTTAATTAACTTAACTTAACAAACACCATTTTAATACTATTATGATCAGTATTTTAAATCATTAGCCATTTAATTATTCAAATTGTGTAATTATGTAATTATCATATAGTAGTTTTTATTATTAGTGTCCACCCCTCCCACGCTTCATTCAAGTTGCCCTCCGATGCACAAAGGATACAGAGGAAATGATCGTTTATCTCACTGATAACAGCCTCACTGTTCACTCTCCTTACATATGTGAATGGATAACGTTTCTGCTTATGTGAACCTCACATTTCCTGCTGCTGCTACTTCACATTAAAAGCATCAACTTGAAAAACACTGGCTGGCTTTTATTGTGAAGAAGCCACAGCGAATGCAATGTAACCATGTTTAGTACTCACGTTCATCAAAAATGCTGTCTCGATTGCCATTTTTCATCAGTGGATCACTTATAAATATTGCAGGGAGAAAGGGAACAACAAAGAGCAGCCACAACAAGCTGTTAGATGAAGACTTAAAGGCCATAAGTCACACATGCCCTCCACGAGGTAAAATACTTCACTGTGCCATGCGTTTGCAACATGAATTGATGAAAGAAAAAACAAACATTTTCTCTTTTTAAACACGGCTGTTTGTGGATGCAGAACGAGGAGGTAACCTATCTACTTATGGCTATGTAAGATTAATAATTGTAACGTGGTGATGGTGAAACAAAGTAATCTTTGTTTTAGTGCTATACTACCTGACTACAGAGCAGAGTTTTTTCTCAGGCTGTGAGGTCCAATCCCAAAGTCCCCCCTAGAGCCATCAGGGAATTTGCTGACGTGTTTAAGTGAGAGTCTGCAAGGGGCCAGAACGGTATAATAGTAATGGGACAGCACTTTGTGAAATTTCACTGGTTTTTGACTTTTTATTTCACATTTTAAAATCTTGAGCCTTATAAATAATATAATATAAACGAAAAGCTCATTCAGAGGTTTCAGGGAAACAATTACATAATGTTTCAAAAGCTTATTACTTTTTCGTTGTTTAATGAACTGAGGGATTTAGGTGGAGAATCAGTTCATGGAGTAAATGTCAGATGTTAGTTAGCGAATATTCACTTTGTGAATAAAAAATGTTGCATAAGAATAATGAAATCCGGATCATCAGTTTTTTTCAGGGGTCCCCTGGTAACCCATGGTAACCCCGTGTTTAATGTTACAATGCTATGAACTGTGGGTAATTCCCTCAGACAAAGTCTGCAGAAATGCCGACTTGCGGAGAGTGGCCAGGGAGGGATCAAAGTGAGCCCTCATGCCCTTGACAATTTGACAGTGGACAGCCCTAAACCCTCACAGACTTACCAGGACCGCGCCTCAAAGTCTGTGAGTCTGTCAGTGTGGATACAGGGATTCGGCTTTATATGGCTGATCCAAACCGAAGAAGTCGGACATGGTGACAGGCATTAAGAATAACTATAATAACTGTACAGAAATAGCCATCTTCTCACTAATGGTCTTGTTTGCTTGTGTAAGCCATAAAGATGCATCAGTATTAAACTGAGACTGTTTCATAACCAGTTAAATGTTCCCTCCAACTAGAAACATAACAAAGACAAAAATTGTTGAATATCAAGAAATTTTATCTTCACAACTGGAAAAAGGCATTATGGTAAACTGCATTAAAACATGTCAGAAGCACACTACTTCTGGTTCATCTTTGGTAATTAACAGGCTGTTGTAAATGTGGATATGAGAAATACAATCTATAAATATGAAACATGCTCTCTGCTGATTGGGAGTGTAAGTGCCATGATTGTAACAATATTTCTTCTAGAAATAGTGCATATTAGTGATTTTTCCTCCACTACTAATCTACTCATTTCATATAAAACCTACATTTTCTGGATATTTGAAGTAGTTGCTCTGAATCCTTTGATATATTAATAAATTATGATGTACAGAGCAGACAACATCACAACTATCTGCAGTAAAAAGGCAGATGCAATTACACCAAGGCCGCATTTTGGGCTTCTTCGATAGTGGTAACGAGTAAGATAGTAAAACAATTCAAAAGAGAAACGTGTGATCATCAACACATTTCATGTCTGAATGTTCATCATCAATGTGAAAAGCTGAATTCTGTCCAGCTGTTTGTGGTTTCAGTCTCAGTGTCCCAGTTGCCGGTCGTCGTACGTGCTGTACCTCTTGACATGGATTCGTCGGACACGCTCACGGAGCTCAGCTCCTCCGGGTCCCTCCTCTTCCTCACTATGAGAGCCACAGTTAGTGTAGCTCCGACGCGTGGCCTCCAGCAGGGAGTTGTCAGGCAGCGGCATCGTCTCATAAAGCAAGGTGTTCAGAGTCTCCTCATAGATTCGAGCTTCAGGAAACTCCACCTGAGGTAGGAAGAGACAGACACAAACTATTTCTATATAATACTAATACTAATGTATGTTCAATACATCAGCTTACAGTTCAAAGTTTCATTCATGCCTGCAAGCAAAGTAAAATAACTGTTGACACAGAAAAACTGCAAATAAACACACATAAAATCCACATTTTCTGTTGGTGTTGACTTAGTACAAATAGGATCCAGCTTAATATAAAGAGACCTCCAGGCTCTCTATGTGTTAAGAGTTATTTCTGTTCCTACAGCATGCAATTACTTTGTAAGTGTTGTCTGTCACAACACTTCAGAGTTTTGGTCACTCCGGTGCCCCCTTTATGTGGACAGATCTCAGCACTTCACGTCACACAGTTTATCATCATCCACTGACATGTGATGAAATGTGACAACGCTATTATTTTCACATTATATACTTGTTAAACTTCAACTCTGTAGCCTTTGTTTTTGATGTTTCCCATTCGCCCTGTTTTGAGGGAAGTTTTTTTCATTACATTTCTGCTGAAATCATCATGCCAGGATGGGTTCGGTGACAGCTGACTGAAAAGTGTGACCCACTTCTGGGATATTTATCTTGAGACTCCTGATCCCATCAACCACATGACTAACTGATGGAATTATCATCACTTCGAGATTGCATCCTATAACTTCATCCAATTAGTATATTGCATTGGTATATTAATTTTAATATTTTAAAAAAATCGATTAAATATTTCACAAAGTGCTGCTCAAACTGGTTTTTGAATCATTTATTTGAACAAACTTTCTTCTGTAAACACATGGCCCTGCTGTGCAGAGAGCACTGGAGAGCAACACACTCTACACCTTCTCCAGCCACCTCACCCACACCTCTTCATCACCTGCACTCTGACTGTGAAAATGACGCCGCATTTTGGAGATAAATACAGTGTTTACAGATTAATGTTGATGTAGACGTTAAACTTATATCATGGGATGATGTAGTTTGGTGTGTTGATGCCCTCACTAGTTTATACCAACAATGTGCAGCATCCATCTCCATGTTTGGCCACTTGGTGTAAGAGACTGACTGCAGCTGTTATATGTACACAACAATTCCTGGAATTAAACTGTTTTGTACTGCTGCAGCTGCAAGAAGAACAATATGTATACTGACAACATTATGGTTTTGCATTAACCATTGACGTTTAGGTCAGACTTAGTAGTATGAGATTAATTTGGATACGAGGAAGTATTGCTACATGTAATGTGTCATGATTTGGACTATTTTGGTGGCTTTTTTTGCGTTTTGCTTTGCTTGTGTGGTTTCAGA
Source organism: Pagrus major (assembly GCF_040436345.1). Lineage (NCBI taxonomy): Eukaryota > Metazoa > Chordata > Actinopteri > Spariformes > Sparidae > Pagrus > Pagrus major. Next base: position 30,970,641 of record NC_133216.1, on the reverse strand, counting down.
GGCGCTCTGGTGAGGCTGGGCGTGGTTTTCCGGTGGGACGGTGCAGCTACCTGTCAACACACCTGCAGCGCATCTAATCAGCAGCGCCAGCACATATACCCTGGTCTTCCTTCTGCTCGCTGCCAGATTATTCTGTCTACTCTACATGGTCGAACCCTCTCTCGTTTGTTTGAGTCTCTGTAGTTGTCATGTGATCTCGCTTCATCTAACCTTGCCTCTCCTTCACTCTCTAGTGAAACCTCTACTCTGAACCGAGCTCCGTTGCCACACCACAACCCCGCCACCAGCACCTCTGCCAACAGTACGCCTGCCACCAGCCTACGCGGAACTCCCTGGAGCCTCTACTAACCCACAACCTTCACCTTAGTGAGTCTCCCTCTCGTCTCTAATGGATTCGCCAGCCGGAGCCTGAGCTACCTGCCACTTTTGACTGCCTCTACCTCAACAAGTACATTTATTTCAACTATCCCCCTATTCTGGTGTCTGCTCCCGCGTCCAATATAAAAAGAAACCTTTACGAACTTTAACAGAAATTATCTTTTTTTCATCCTGCTCTATCAATCGATCCTTTCAATCCTAACTCTAATGCTCTAGATAAACTGAACACGCCCTAGCTCATCCTAACCTTGGTCTGCTTCTTCTCTGTGGCGTAGACGATGGAGGTGCAGCAGACCTCTGCCAGCTTGCGACCCTGACCATAGAAGGACCAGCAGCAAATCTCGTCTCCAATCACGTCTTTGATGAAGAGGACACGGCCGTTGAAGCTGAGAGAGAGCCTGTCAAACAGCTCGATGTTCTTCAACAGGTTGTCGTCCGAGTTACTGTTGAGACAAAAGCAAACTGATGTAGAGAAGAAGTGCATCATCATTTACTCCATGCTGTGGCCTGTAGCTCATTACTTTAGTAGCTCGAAAAATTAGTGCTGCCCTTGCTGAGTACTTTGAAGAAGAAATAAATTGATTATCTTTGTAATAATGGAAGCACGAGGGCCTTTGGGGGAAGGCTATCTTACCTGGTGTAGGAGTACTTGTTATTGCTTCTGTTATAGACCAGCTTGACCACGGGCTAACAGAAGAAAAGAGATTGATTAATTAACTGAATTTCATTGATTTATTACTGAAATGCACCAACTATGAATTCACTTCAAGTAGGCGTCAACCATTTGGCAAGAGTACCATGACAAGAGAGCAGAAAAGTCACATCAAATAAAGTTTAAGGATATGATTAATGTTATTTTATCTTTTAATTAACAACAACAAATCTCATGAAAGCCAGATCAATCACAAGATAATATTGATGCTGTTTTACTGATATTTTTCTGGTTGTAACATAGCACTGAGGCAGGATCTAACTTGAGGAGATGTTGTTAAAGAAAAACTAATTATATTTTCAGTAGCAGTGATTCCAGATCCATCACAAATAAATAAATTCCAGCTGTGGAAGCTGTGTTTACCTTGGCAGAAGACTGGATGAGCCTCTCCTCTTCCTTACTGGAGGTGACCACAGGTATAACACACAGGGGTTGCTCTTTATTGCCCTGTCAATCACAAACCAACATACACTGGGAGTTAAAGGTTTCATGGGCAGGGCTGAAGTGCTATTTGTACTGTAGTGCACATAAGATGGGCTCATGCGTGCGTACATGTGCACATGTGCTGGGTGCTGGCATGTATGCTGCCTAGCTATAAACTGAGAGGAGGCAGGTTGTGTGTTGTTCATTCATAAACTACTTGACATGATGATGAATGAACGACAGCCGGTGAGCTTAGATTTCTATGTCTTGCTGCCTCACGGACTGTCCCACTGGAAACGGAAGGATGTGTAAACTTTGGCAGTCCAGCAGACTTTCCTGTGAACCTGTCAGCATGATGAACGTCCACTGACATTAGACTTCACAGATGGTGCAGCAACCTGTACTGCTGCTATAGCCTAGATGCACTATGATCCAGAGTAATGCTGTTGTAGAGCTGAACTGAACTCACTACTGCAGCAAACACACAGTCATGGCAAAGCAATGCGAACCACAAACTGTAAACTGAAGGAAGGCTTAGATAATGTCAAAGGAAGTAAATACTAAGTAGGATGTAGAATCCTCTATCATGGTATATGGTATTTTATTGTGATAAAATACATTTATGATAAATCAACAAAGAAACCATTTATAGATAAATCAAACCGTAGCAGCAGCTGCGTGAGGATGTGTGAGGCTGTACTTAGGCACAGCAGTGCTTTGAGCTAAATGCTACCATTAGCATGCTAACCCGCTCACAATGACATTGCTTGTCACAATCTTACTTTGGCTGGTTAGCATGCTAAAATTCGCTGATTACACACTGTACAACCTGAGATATTTCAGTGTGGCCCAAAGTGGTAGACCAACCGACTGACAGACATTGCCATCCCTAGATTTTCTTTTGCTAATCCAGTGAAGCAATAACCTGGCAAGGTACTTTAACATGCTGAGGCAAAAATACTGTAAATCCAAATTGCCTGAAAGCAGTCCCATTCTTGAATTTGTGACACTGCCTCCAACGCTTTCAAAAAAGTGCCAAATGTATGAATTGACATCTCTGTAGAAAGAGAACTGAAGTGGTTGACAAATCTCACAGTTCAATATTTTCTTATATGCAATTAATCTGTTTGGGAACTGGACCTGAAATTCAACAGCAGAAAGTTAAGCTGCTTCCAAGTTAGTGTTCTCAAGTGAAAATATTCAGGTGGAGTTTTCGATGCTGAACATCACTGATTAGTCAAACACATGCCTCCAGACTGCCACAGCATGTGGACATCATTACATAAAGGCTAAAGGCAAACACTGGCTGTCACAAGTAACAGAACTCTGGATGTAATTTTGTGGGGATGTTGACATTTAATTCAGTGAGTCATTGAGTAGCTTCTCAATCAGTCTATAAAATAACAAAATAAAGACAGAAAATGAGAGAAAGAACAAAAAGTGATTTAATGAAGTTAAATACAGAACTAAAAATAGAGTGGATTTCATAGCTATTATTCATTCTTGTATTGCCTACACTGAGTTTTCATGTAGTGTATTCATTTTCACTCTATTCTGAAGATTGTCACTAATTAATTAATTAATTATTTGCATTAACAGTTACTTATAGCCTGAATTCCACACAGAATCACTGGATTCTTGTGATCTGAGATCTCAATTTGCATAATATTACAATAAATATAACTAACTACCACAACCCATCTGCTAATACACAAACTGTCCAGAGAAGACTTAATACAATTACAGATCCTATCTTCTCATCATTTCAAATAAGCTCAGTGTGTATGTGACTGACCTGCAGGGTGTTTTGACAGAGTTCCACTAGGCCCTGGATGAGGTAATACTTTGCCTCAGCCAGCAGCTCCTGGACAGCCTGTCGACCTTTGGGTAAGATGACCGTGCTGTCACGCAGGTAGCACAGGATGCTGCCAAAGTGTTTCCCACTACGGTCAATCAGGATCCAACCTGAACGGAAACAACAGAGCATGCTGACAATATGTACATCCAAGCCACTGGTGCACAACAATGCTGTGGCATCAACAGAGTCTGCAGACTGTCACTGAAATGTAACAATGTGTTGTCAACATAACAAGAGGCCCATTGTCTTTGAGGAAAAATGATGCTGTAGCTCATTCATTCTCAGCTGGACCCGTTGTGATCATGATGAGCGTGAAGTGTTAGTGGTGGAGAAGACATTTGTGATCTAATTTCATCAAATATGGAGTCATGTGTTTTGTAAAAGTATACAGACAATCAGTCATGACACTGTAATCACTCACTGTTTGTGTATATTTGTTGCAAAATGGATTTTAGTCACAGTGAACTGGTGCCTGCAGTTCACAAATGGCTTACCTTCTTTATCAGTGAACACTTCTTTCTTTCCACTAAACATGGCTTTCAGCATGGAGTTCTGCCTGGTCAGCACTTGCAGCGTGGTGTAAAATAAGTTCCCGCCAACGTTAAGTCGGACATACTTGTTGCCCAGGCCCAGCGCTCCTCGATAACTGCAGGTCTTGGTCTTGGGACAGGCCAGAGGAGGGGGCGGGGAGGTGCAGTCGGACTGGGTGTGATGCTGGGGCAGGCAGCTGTCCCCGGACATGTCCCTTTGGAGGTAGATGACCACCCTGCAGACGGAGGTCCGAAGGTACCCCGCCGTGGTGACAGCTACTGATGAGGCCACCGCAACCTTTCACTGCTCCAGATCATTCCTGGCAAAAACACAGAGCTCTTAACTGGAGCTGAAAATTCTCTATGGAGCAACACAGGAAAGGTCACTGCTGATAGACTGTTTGCAGGTAAAGCAGGACACCCAGTGGTTGAAGGTATGTATCACAATACAGAGGAAGCCACCTACCCCACTGTTATCTTTTCCTCAGTTCCCCTTCCCATTAAATGGAATGTGGCTAGGCAGGAAACTAGAGGAGCAGCAAAGGGGCACATATCATTGAGTTAAAGAAGAAATGATGACCATATCTACAGGGCAGGCAGCTCATTTAACTTAAACTTAATTCAAATTCACAGCTGATATCCAATATCTAACAGTTTGGCAGTGGTCCCCCATATCAACATTTTATCAGAATGTTGATATGTACGACATTAACATCTTAAATTGTTTTATTATGTCATGTACAGCAGTGCTAGCTATGAGACATTAGGGTTTAACTTCCAATGGCTGTCCACTTGAAGTTATTTGGCTAGCTTGTTTTACACTCGAAAATACACCCAGAGTCTCGACGAAGTATCCAAAGAAATAGACTTGACTCGTGAAGAATAGCTTACCCAACTTAACAAATTACCAACAGCAAGTGTACTTGCTCTTACTTTGCTAAAAGTCGGCTGTCTTAGTTAATCAACTATAAGTGAGCAAACAACAGGCTGTGGTTTAGCTCGGATGTCCTGTTTGGTGGTAACGTTACACAGATGTACACTGAACTCCCTCTAAAAAACTGCCCGTTTTAGCATTTTCTTGCTCGTGAGCAAAAGTCCCAACACTGTATAACACAACTTTTGTACTTGAAATTAGCTATGGTCTTCTGGTCAATTCGTCTTGTCGATACTCCATCATTTAACGCTTTATTGTATCAAAATAGTATTGTAAAACTATATTCGCTTTGCGTCACTCACTTAACGTTACCGCTACTTCCTGTGTGGGTGTGTTTAGCTAATGTTAGCTAAAGTTGAATAGGGTGGGCAAACTTTCAGTACGTATGCGTGACAAAACAACACACACTAACCGATCCTAAACGTTGGACATGTATTGAAATGTGGGTTTTTTTTAATGACCACACACTGAATAGGTTATAACGTATAATAAAACCCGGAAGATCAAAATTCTCAAGATGTGTAACGTTATGCTCCACTAAACAAAAGTTACATTAAACTGACAGATTTTACAATGGAGTGCGTAACGTTATCGTCCCTAGCTACAACCACTAGTGAACAACACGTAACCTGACTATCAGTTTACGAGCTTTGGCGTTTACTCACCGACCTCTCCGTGCTGTCTTCATGTGCTGTCAGACAAACCCACCACCATCCGGCTAATCGGCCTTGACTTTATCGCCGTGAGACAGATATCCAAAAGGGTATCAAAGATTTTAGTGGTAAAAAAAAAACTATGTAAAGTTAAACTCTCTTCTCCTTCTTCTTCTTCGAAAGAGTTTACCACACGCTGTATGTTGGGAAGCATAATGCTGCCCTCTACAGGCAGTGACACGCACTGCGAGGGCTAATACCCATCCCCTGCATGTACTGCAGGTACTGCAAGTTCATGTAGGTGAAGATGATAATAAAGAACGTGGAGAGGGTACTTACAATTACAATGTTCTCTGAGGATCAAATAAGACAATTTGAACCCTTTTTAAAAAAATCATTTTTGCATCTTGATTGGAGAATTGATATTTTGCCATCCTGGGGAGAACTGTAGGCACCTTACACAGGGAGCCATCCTCTTGTCCCTGCTCTTCCCCCAGCCTCTTTACTGGGTTGCTGTTGAGTTAGTAGTGCCTATTGCTGGGCTACTGGTGCACCATAAAAGTGGAGAAAAGCCATACTTTAGTTTGTTGGATGTGGTCAGGAAAGGACTGTTCCAAGAAGCAGGTTTAGTGAGTTAGCTGGATAATGTTGCAGGGTCTGCTGGAGTGAAAGTGGGGACCCTCTCAAAAGGGGAACATGGACTGGTATAAAAAGACGAAGACATTCCAGTTCCAGTGCTCCAATGAGGAAAATAAAATCCTTACAGTAAATCAAAATAAGGCAATATCAAGTCAATCAAGTAACCAATCTCACTGATGTGATTTAGAAAGTCAAACATTTTTATGCTCTCATTATCATGACCTCGTTTTTTGTTTTTTATTTTGACTTTAATAATGTATCATTTTGACTTCCTCTGTGTTGTTTTTTATTTAGTAGCACCTAATCCATTGAGTCTCATTTTACAAATCATATACATTAACAGAAATAACTGACAGGCAACACATAAATTGTTTTTACTGGGCAGTAAGAGGTTATCTTTAATACTTTGATTTAATGAAGTCCACAACACAGACCGGACATCATCTCTGAAGCTCTGATAGTAGGCTGTCAGGCAACATTTGATAGTCGTTATACTGTCGACATTACGGTAAAGAATCTTATTTCCGATATACTTTCAAAATAAAACCCCATCGACTTAAACTGAGAATCTATCTGCAGTCATTCTGTCGTATGATTTTATGATACATATAACTGCACGTTTGCTGAGTGGTGAAAATGATCAAGGAGCAAAGTGACATCAGCCACCACGCACGCACACGCACGCCGACAGCAGCGTTTGGTTTCCCTGGCAGCGGCAGGAGGAGGAGCTTCAGCTGACGGTTTACTTGCTATGCCACATAGCCAACAACACAGAGCCATCTGCGTTAACGGCGATCACGGTTACAACAGGTAAAACACATCGTTTTCTGACACGAAACTAGCTGAATAGGGTTTAATATACCGTCAGCCATCCAAGGAGCGTAACCTTAACAAGGGTAGCGTGTGTTTTTATACGTTTTCCAATTAGCTTTTGTCAGCAGGCTAGTGACATGTAGCTAACTAGCTGAGTTGATAAAAACTAATTTTAGGATAGGTCACTGTGGAAAAACACCCAAAAGTATGTGAACCGTCTAGCTATTTGATACTTTCCCACCTTTTTAATAACCTTACCATTCATTTTGCGAAGGTAACGTTGGCGTTAAGTCATTATCTCACACGCATAATACAGTGTAAGCTAGCAGTCTTATCAACCAGGTATCTTTCGAAGAAAGCTAACGTTATCTTACAGCCTGTGTCTGACGTGGAGCGTTACATATAAGCCAAGGGTCTAATTGATAAAGGTTCGTGCTAAACATATGGTCTCTCACTGAAGGTCACAGTTCAATGAAATGTGTTATTTTGAATCATGGGGGTCATATGTTCACAGACACACTGTCACTGTGTGAGAGTCTGAAAAGCAGCTCGTCAGCATTTGGTTATCAGCTGTGAAGCCTGTTGATTTCAGTGCACAGTTATCTAACGGATCGTTCTTACAGGATTCAGCGAAATATATCTTGTAAGAGAGGACTTCTCACGGGATAGCCTACAAGCTATATTTGAGTCGTGGTCCTCATCCCTCATCTGTCATGTCTCCTTTGTGACAGGCCCTGCGGCCATGGCTAAAGACCCATTAGCCGAGGCTGGCTTTTACTTTGATGACCTCAATAAGCTTCGGGTGCTGGAGCCTGATGTCAGCCAGAAGACCTCAGAGCTCAAGGAAGAGTGTAAAGAATTTGTGGACAGTAAGCACTGAATAGTTTATCAAGTCCATAATTAAGCTGTGCCTGTTTTAGTCCTCCAACATCAACAGGTCCTACAGGATCGACAAATATGTGTCTTCCTTTGCAGAAATTGGCCAGTTTCAGAAGATAGTGGGAGGTCTTATTGAGCTGGTGGATGAATTGGCAAAAGAAGCAGAGACAGAAAAGATGAAGGTAAGATTAGAATTTGAAGCTGCTTTTCTTTGGCTAATGCAAAAGATGTTGATGTTCTTTCTCGTATAGCTAAAGCTATAAAACACCTGTATGTGGTTGAACTCTCATTGAACCCACCCTAGGTGTATTAAGTATCCTGTACAGTATGTGCTTCTGTTTGATCATCAGAGCAACATGTTATTACAGTAATACAAATGATCTTGTGTTCCTCTCCTTCAGGCAATTGGGGCCAGAAACCTGCTGAAGTCAGTTGCAAAGCAAAGAGAGGCTCAACAGCAGCAGCTTCAGGCTCTCATAGCTGAGAAGAAGATGCAGCTGGAGAGGTAAACAGTGTGTGGATGGATTCCATAACCCAGCCAACACAGTGCTGATTTGTGTGGGATAATTAATGGTTTCCTGTCCATTTAAACTACAAGGGACTTTTAAGAGGTTCTGAATCAGTCTCAGTTTAATACTGATGCCTCTGTATGACTTACATATAAGCACACAAGACCGTCAGTGAGACAATTGGCTATTTCTTTGTTTCCCCACCATCATCATATTGCAGTTATTAATCTTACATAGCCACAAATAGATACGTAACGTCATTGATACGCATCCTGCAAACAGTTGTGTTTAAAGCAGGAAAAACAGTATTAAAAATATGGCTTTCTTTCATTCGCTTTCAAAACAAATGCACACACTAGACAGATCAAGATCTTTATGACAGGAGGTGGTGGTGCTCAAACTGCCTTTTCCATTAGTGCCGTTAGAATCAACAACAAATGAAAGTTGCTTGTGGCCACTTTACATTCAGCACACAATTAAAACCTTCCAACGTTCAAGTAAAAGTCAGTCCTGGATGATGGCTGCATAAATAGAAAAAGTCAATGGTTTAAGATGTTTATAAGCTTGCCTTAACTGATATTTACATGTTTACAACTCATCTCAGAGGTTCAGTGTCACACCAGGGGCCAAATGTAGGAAACTCTGTGTATATTCAGGTGTAGAAATCTGAGTACACACAAAACAGGAAACGCAGTCTTTCCGTGAGATAAATAAAAACCCTACGTACGTCTGTTCCCACGTGTCTTTTCCTCATACATCTCAATCATCCTGAAATGTTACACACATCAACAAGTCGTCTGGCCATCCCCACAATTTACTATAAATGGCTGTCAACATGCCCCCAATTACCTGGTTTGCATATAAAGGGCCAGAATTTAGTTTCGTTTTAAGGAGAAATGTCAATAAGCTGTTGAGGAGGAGAGGGGATCCCTGCACACTCTCCACCTGATGAGCGGTCATCATCATGGGCCAGGACACTGAGAAGTCGGTCTAACCTAATTTGCGTTTTGGCAATGTCCTCGCCGCTGGTCAAAGCAGACCAGAGCAGTTGTTGTATCATTTGGCCCGGCCATTACGCACAGCTACAGCCCTTACATAGTGCCGGCCACACCTGAAGGATTCTTACTCTCCAATAATACAGGAAAATAATCTTCATTTACGTAGATAAAGATCATGCATTTATTTGTTTTTTACATAAAGATCATTATAATTTTCATAATGCTTACTAACAAACATATTTACAGAAGACAGTAAAAACAAGGTTAACAAATTGCAAATTACTGTGTAATCAAAGTGAAGGTTTTTTAAACTATAGATTAGATCCCAACACAATTCAGTGAAAAAAGCAGCTCTAAATAAAATGTCACACTCATTCACAATTTTCTTCTCCTGTTTTGCCAACTTGCACAATCACACTAATCAGACTGAAAAGACTGCGTGCCTGGTACACATGGTGATAGATGTGTGGTAAAATGTGTACCAGTACGCACAGTCTCACCCTCTGTGGATTTTTATACATTTGGTAATCTGCGTGCAAAGTGGCGTAAGTACATTTTTCGTGTGTACGCATTGTTTATACATTTGGCCCCTGCTGTGCTGTGTACACTCCATCTAAGCAGGTTTCCTTGCCACTTAGTAATATCAGGCACAACATCACAGCTTAATGGAGCACAGCTTAGCAAAAGGCAAACAGTTAAAAGGGTTAGGTAAGAGTCATGGATAAATGGTGGAAATAGAAGTTAAAAGCATTTTCATTCAAACTTCTTTTTTTGTGTTTCATCTGCTTTTTCCAAGTGCATGTAGAAAAGTGTACGTACCTGTGTTCACTGTATCATGGTATCTACTATACAAGGCATTACGTCTTTCTATTTCCATGTTTCAGATATCGTATTGAGTATGAGGCCTTGTCCAAAGTGGAGTCGGAGCAGAACGAGTTCATCGACCAGTTTATTCTGCAGAAGTGAGGATGTAACCGAGACAGAGAAAATGTCTGCGACCACGTTCCCAGAGTGCCTGTCCTGTTTTCTCTGGCCAATGATATCCCCGCCAGAGAATTACTCTGCTGCAACTCCTTTTCTGAAGCAATCCCAAAGCTCCAACGTCATCCGAAAACATCTACATCCCCTCGGTACATCTTTTTTCAGACATACCTGTGTGTGAAGCAACAGCCAGCTACCTACTGTGGTTGTTCCTACCCTGGTCAGCAGGTGTGACGATTAACAGTGATGTAAGCTTGAATATTTTTGGAACGTGAAGTTCTGTACACACCAAATGTCTCATCATCTCAGACCAACATCAAAGAAGATGGAGCTATTTATACAAAGGAATATTATTTATACTATTTATACTGAAGAATTACTCTGTATATCTAGTTTTACTACTTTTTGTATCAATTGAAATACTGCATGTGCATGCTTCTGTAAATACATTTGACTTTATTAGAAAAAATTTGACATCCGGATTTGATCATGTGTGTTATTTTTGCTTTAATTCCATTGTTGTGGTACAACCAGTGTGTGGGCAGACCACACGAGGAATACATTCTCTTCTTCAAATACATTTCTTATTTCTGTTATGTGCAGCATTGTCCTTCATGTATTAATTTAGATGACAAAAGGTTATACTTGAATAAATACTGTATTAAATTGTACAATAAAATGCGTCATTTTTGCTGTCAATACAGTGCCTATGAAAAGTATTCACCCCCTTGGATGTTTTCCCGTTTAATTGTTTTTATAAATAGAATTATAGTCAATATAATTTCACTTTCATGACAAAAAATGTACAAAAAACCCTCATTAATGTCGAAGTGAAAACAGATTTGTACAAAGTAATGTCAATTAATTAAAAATATGTAATATAAACTAAGTGATTGCATAAGTATTCACCCCCTTTAAAGTGGCTGACCTGATTCAACAGGGGTCCAGCCAACTGGTGCTAGTATTCTCACAATTAGTGAAACCACCTGAGTGCAGTGAATGTGTCTCAAGTGATTGTAGTATAAAGACACGTGTATCTGAAGGTCCAGGCTGTGGCTGAACTTGAAAAAAGGCAGTTGACGCCCAATCCCTGTGCAACCTGACAGCTTTAGCAGTTTTGCAAAGAACAAATGGAGTAAAACTGCAGTGTCCAGATGTGCAGGACTGACTGAGACCTATCTACAAGGTGCAGCTTCTAAATACTGACTTGAAGGGGGTGAATACTATGAGAAATTAAATAGTCTTTAATTCTGTAATCAGTGTATGGCAGAGAACTTTCACCTTTTGTGTAAGGGTCAGAAAGTCACACGAGGGGCAATTCAGATAAAACAGCAAAGGGTCACCGCCCTGGGAAAGGCAGTATCAACACAGACATCAGGGGGTCAATGTTTTGGGAGGGAGTATTTAACAACTGTCCTAAAGTTTGTAACTACTTTATTTAAGTCAGAGACATTTGAAGGACTGGAGAGAACACTTCCATGCTGAATGTATTCAAGAGATCTGATTAATCACACTGACTCTAAAATTCTTTGGAGAATGAGCATCTCTCTACCTCACAAAGGAGAATTTCCCTTACATTACGACGAGGATGGGATGGACGCATTTTACAATTCCACATTAATTCAGTCAGTCAGTCTGTTAATTAATTGATGAATTAATTGAACAATTAGTTAATTAATTAATTGAGCATTTAAGGAATTCATTCATTGATTATTTACTTAATTCATACAGCTCTGGAAAAATTATCAGTTTCTCTGATGTTACTATTTATAGGTATGTGTTTGAGTAAAATGAACAGTTTTGTTTTCTTCTATCAACTACTGACAACATTTCTCCCAAATTCCAAATAAAAATATTGTCATTTAGAGCATTTATTTGCAGAAAACGACAAATGGTCAAAATAACAAAAGATGCGTAGATGTGTTTTCAGACCTCAAATGAAACAAAGAAAACAAGTTCATATTCATTCATAAACAACACGATACTAATGTTTTAACTTAGGAAGAGTTCAGAAATCAATATTTGGTGGAATAACCCTGATTGTCAATCACAGCTTTCATGCGTCTTGGCATGCTCTCCACCAGTCCTTCACATTGCTGTTGGGTGACTTTATGCTCCTGGCGCAAAAATTCAAGCAGCTCAGCTTTGTTTGATGGCTTGTGACCATCCATCTTCCTCTTGATCACATTCCAGAGGTTTTCAATGGGGTTCAGGTCCAGAGATTGGGCTGGCCATGACAGGGTCTTGATCTGGTGGTCCTTCATCCACACCTTGATTGACTTAGCTGTGTGGCATGGAGCATTGTCCTGCTGGAAAAAACAATCCTCAGAGTTGGGGAACAGTGTCAGAGCAGAAGGAAGCAAGTTTTCTTCCAGGATAACCTTGTCTGTGGCTTGATTCATGCATCCTTCACAAACACGAATCTGCCTGATTCCAGCCTTGCTGAAGCTGAAGCACCCCCAGATCGTCACCGATCCTCCACCAAATTTCACAGTCGGTGCGAGACACTGTGGCTTGTAGGCCTCTCCAGGTCTCCGTCTAACCAGTAGATGACCAGTGTTGGGCAAAGCTGAAAATTGGACTCATTAGAGAAGATGACCTTACTCCCGTCCAATCCTTATAGTATTTTGCAAACCTCAGCCTGGCTCTTCTTTGCTTCTCACTGATGAAGGGCTTTTTCTAGCTTCACACGACTTGAGCCCCTAGGAGCCTGTTTCGAACCATTCTCACCGTGCACTTCACCCCAGCTGCCATTTGCCATTCTGTTTGTAGGTCACTTGATGTCATCCTATGGTTGCTGAGTGACATTCGAATGAGTTGACGGTCATCCCGGTCAGTGGAGAGTCATTTTCACCCTCTGCCGGTCTGTAGCTTTGTTGTCCCCAATGTCTGCTGCTTGACCTTGTTCTTATGAACCGCCGTCTTAGAAATTTTAAGGATGGAAGCAACCTGACGCTCACTGTATCCCTCTGCCAGTCAAACCAGAATTGAACCCGTCTTTTCCTCACTCGAAAACTTCAATGGTCAATGGTCAATAGTTATTTTTTGATTGATTTGAAGACCACAGCAGTGGTTTTTATACTTTTCCTCGTTAAATAAGATTTGGGTACAGGTGATCACCTAATCAGTACCTCATTAAGTAGAATGAGGTGTGCTTGTGTTGGAATTCAACAGACACTGGAATGGAATGGCTTTCATACATGTAGAGATGCTGATTTCAGGAAAATTTGCAATGGTCTCTTAATTTTTTCCAGAGCGGAAACAGGGAGATCTGATCTGATCATGGGCTTCAGTATATATACATACATATATATATATATATATATATATATATATATATATATATGTATATATATATATATATATATATATATATATATATGTATATATATATATATATATATATATATATATATATATATATATATATATATATATATATACATATATATGTATATATATATATATATATATATATATATATATATATATATACATATATATGTACATATATATATATATATATATATATATAGGCTAAAAAACATAGAAACTTCAAACAACTCCTGTTGTATTGTAAAAGTCACAGAAAATGGCTCAAAAATGAATTGACTTTATAATATTTATTTTATTCTTTTCAGAAAGAGCCTGGAGGTTGAAAGGGTGACAACTCTTCAGTCTTTAAGCTGCAAATCAAATAAAAGAATGTGATTAATTTCACTCAAAAAAAAAAACACAGTCTACATTCGTCAGTAGACCTCTGTTGTTTCACTGAGTTACTGAAGTAACACATTCACTTCAATAAGTAGTTAATTCAGTTGTTATGTCTTGTTTATGTCTTATTGACTGATGATCTATAAATATTTTCTAATATAAAATGAATATAAAAATAAAGGATAGCATTTATCAGTACTGAAGTAATTCAAAAGTATGTAAACGTCTGGATGGTTATGTCTTTACTTTACCATCCTCAATAAAGATGTAAGGCTTCTCTAGGCTATTTTAGGTTAAGGGGAAATGTTGTGTTTCCATGAATTCAGTTAATATCTGAACAAATGTCACAGTGATCATATATATTATTACCTGTTACCTGCAGCACAAGAGAATATGTACTCTGTCTCAGCCTGGTCACCTGAGAGGAAAAAGCTGGATTAGAACAACAGAGTTTGAACAAACAGAACAGTGAAAGCTCCTTCATTTCCCAAACGCCGGCTTCATTTGTTCATTAATCCATGTTCACTGGGTTCTATCCCATCATATCATGGCCTGAGTGAATACTTGATTCTGACTCTGATTAGGTGCAGGCTGTCAACTCAGTCCTGATACACGGACACAGACTAGTCCAGTAGTTCCAGTGAAACCGTCTGTTCGATGTTCTAAACTAATGTGCAAGAGCTGTATGAGTGGCATTGGCATCAGCTGGCTGCAGACACTTGACTTTAGAAATAAATGAAATTAAAATTGAAATCTGAATCTCATTCTCTTATTTACAACACTGAATGTAGTCCTTCAGAGCATGAACACTGTAACAAATAGGCTACAAGAAGTAGCCTACACTCATGGCTGCAGTGGTGAACCACAAACCTGGTCAACATTAAGTGTACGCTGGCTAAACTGTCCAGTGATAAGTAAAGGTTACTCATTAAAAGTTGACTAATCCCTGTGTTTGTATGAAAGATCTGGGTAAACTGAGTTGTTATGTGTGTTTGCGTTGAACAGATGGCTGGACTGAGTGTCTGTTTACTTGGCTGATAGTAGTCATAGATCTTGACCACAGCTGGCTTCAGGTTCTGCACTGGATGCTCCTCTACAAGCTGTAAGCTGTGGTTGATGGGTTTGTCCTTTGCTAACTGTTGGAGGAAAAACAGATGACATAATCAGAAAACAAATGTGGAGAGCATCATCTTTTGTTTTTCACTGTGAATTCCTCTCACCTCGTGTAAGTACACAAGAACATGATCTTCCTTCTGTTCAATACGAGCCACCTGCAGGGCACCTTTGAGCTGTGAGGAGATGATATTCAGCTGGGTTATCACGTCGTCATGACAACAACAACCAACACAAATGATGTTCAGGTGAAGTTACTGGAATAACTCACCATCTGCACAGACTGAGGGTGTGGGGCAAATCCAGAGAGCATCTTGATATCCAGGATCACCATGTTCGTACTGTTCTGCTTCCCACTATATCTGTAAAACAAATATAAAAATATGGTTTGTGCACACAGCGAGACTGTGTTTTCAATAACCTACAACTAGAGAGGATAGTGTGCGTAGAACAGAAGTATTCCTCATTGTTGCTGCAAGCTGGATCTAGTTGTTGAACATTTCTTACAGGGACTTGAGCTCCAGAGTGAGTTGAGGTCTCTGCGATATGCAGCTCGCCACTGGTTTGACCTCCACACCGAGAGTTGTGACATCAGCAGGAGTTGGGATGTTGTAGTGAAGAGAAATCTGAAAAGAGTCCAACAGGAAGATTGTAATATTCATGATAATCAAATTTGAGAATTAAAGCAGAATTTGCCATGTAGTGACCTGAGCCTCTGACCTGCATCGAAGCACATGCAGTGCCCTTCACCTCTAGGCTGTACTTTCCTGTCACATCTTTCAGCACCTCCTCCTGGTAGAGCAGTTTGTTGTCCTGATTCACATCAAATGTCAGCTGGCCACTGGAAGACTGGACTGTCACTGTGCTTGAACCTTCCAGACTGAACACCAGAGTGGAGTAGAGAGCCAGAGCCTGAAGAGCCACCACTGTGTCCTACAACACACACAGAGACACAGGAAGGTTGGACCTCAGTTATAGCAAATGTGTTTACATGTGTTTATTCTATGGTTCTTATCATCTACAGGAATCATTTGTTTTTTTTAATTATTGTTCCACCCGGTTTATTGAACTGACCAAGCGGCAACCTCTGGGTCTAAAAACTGAAGCCAACATGGAAGTCCCAAAAACTGCAGTTCCTCTATGGGCCACTAGATGCTGGCTACAAAAGGAGGTCAATCCCCATAGAAGCCCATGTTAAAAAGCCCAACTTTACAGCAGAAACAAACTTCTTTACAGCCTGGTACATAAGCAGTTTTGGTCTCTAGCTAATTTTCCCGCTCATGACAACTGGACGGGTGAATATTTATATAACTCACTTATTTAAAATGCTAAAGTTTCTGTGTAATTAAGGCCGTGAATGCTTTGAGTTAGCTAGTTAGCTAGCTAACTTGAACTCTCCACTGTGTTTGTGGTGTTGGTGCCTTTTAGAGAAGTTTTAATGTAGATATGGAACACATAATATGGCTTGCTGTGCATTTAATTGGACTAACAGACTGGAGTGGAGGGACAGACGCCAGTGCTATGGATTAACAAGTGACCCTGTAACTGGCAGACAGCAGCTGGAGCTGGAGAGCTTGGAGGAGTCAGCAGTGGGCAGAGTCAGGAGCTTCTGGAGGAATAGTCACCCAGAGTCAAGGAGGGCACAGAGTTCATCTTGTTTGTGAATGCTAACTTTAGTCAGAGGCATACAGTAACTGATCACAAACACAAACACACACCTTGGTGCCGCTTGTTGCCTGCAATCTTGCAGCTACTGTTCAGAAAGGTATTCTAGATATTTGGGGTGAATGAGCCTGCAGTCAAACTCACGTGAGTAACTTGAATCAACACAAATCACAAACTCACATGAATAACATGAGATGAAATTCGCTTCTCTTTATGTGTGAACACAGATAGCTTATTAGCCTTAGCTAGCTTGGTAGCTTTCAGTTTGGCAGGCTTGTTTAACTAACTAGGTTCACTTCAGCTCCACCCACACTCCACCTATTGGTGTATTTTTGATTAGCTGGGAGTCAGGCAGAGTCAGGCACTGCCAAGATGGTGACGGCCACTTGAAGCTTCATTTTGGCTGATGAAAAACATCTCTGCTTCTCTTGGTGGAATAATCTCAGTGGTGAGTTCAACCTCAGTGGATGGAGCTAAAAAGGTTTCTCTGGCTAAGAAGCACAGTGAAAAGGGCAAATATAAGACAGGGCTAATTATGAAGCTGCATTGAGCACATACTGAAAACAAAATGCTGTCTATTCATGCTATCTAAAGCAAGAGTTAGCATAGCTCAACTCCTAAGGGACTAGCTTAAACTAGGCTACACTAGTTTATGTAGCTACACTGCTGACTTTAACTGTCATGGAATAACAAAAAAACATGTCATTACTATTTTCTCATTTTCTTGACAAATGTAGTTATGGTGTAAGAATTAGGTGTCATTTTAAGTTGTTTAAAATGTGTTAAGTGGCTGTGTTTGAGGACCAACCTCACATTCTAATGTGTGGAAGACAAAGAAGAAGAAAACCAATATTTTCAGTGAAGCTGCGTCTCCATTGCTGGCCACCACGCCTTTCTCGCCAATCATCCAATAACAGTCTAAATGAAGCATGTCTGGTCGCCAGTCATTTCTCCACAATATAGATGGGCAAAATAACGTCCGACAGATCATTAAAAACACATGATCTGTTCCAACCAACAAGGGTAGAATCCTTTTAAAATCAAAGATGGCATAGGTTTTCTTACTTCTTAGCATCCTAGCACACAGTGCTGCCATCTTTACCTGGTCTGTGTTAACTTTAATGAATGAGACCTTGGACAGAGTACAATATGTGTGTCCAACAAGAGAGAGTGAAATCTTTTTTTACATTATATTTTATATTTTGTCGATGGTAATCATACAAAAAGCAGTATTATTGTAGTGGGCTGGCTAGCTAATACTACTGGGTGAATCTATTCCCACTGCCTCTGTCAGAGATGGTGACACGTTCATGCACACTGAAACAAACGTTACCTGCTTTTCGATGCACACACAGTCAGTCAGACTAACAATACGCTACAGACCTATGGATAGATCATGCCAAGCCAATCAATATTTCTCTGGCCCAGGGGCCCCCATGTCAAAGGATGGATTATGTCAACGGCTGAATTTGATTGGCACAGGTGATGGAGCAACTGTCCAATCAATCATTATTACCTCCAAAAGTATACTTACTTTATTATTTCCGCCTTATAAGTCACTAAAAAAACCGAGGTCTTGTGTTTTTAAACAAACTGTATGGACCACGTGACTATAATAAATGTCCACTTGAACTACCACAAGGCTCTCCTGTTTGATTCTGCACTTCCCAACACACAGCAGTTATCACTGTTTGGATGCAGGCTGTTGTGTGGACATCCCACCTTGGAAAAACTCTTCAGTCAGCACACATTTGACAAAAGTTAGCATACTAACAGGATAAACAGCATCATGACTCATGTTAGCTGGTGTGTGCAGCTGATTAATGTCACTGCACTGACAGACAGAATTCCTCGTGCTATGTTTGCTATGCTTGAGCTTTAGCTGAAGAGGGTTTTTTTCTGATTTTATTCGTGGGTTTTGTCATAAGTGGTGCAGCTTTCAAGATTTTAATCCACAATAATGGCAGAAAAATTGTCGACCTCCACAGCAGCTCTGCCTCAGGCCCAGCTCCAGCTGTTTGGGACGTACCTGTGTGGAGGAGAAGCCACCATATTGGTTCTGCTGCCCTGTGAGCCATCTGACGATGCGGGTGGCATAACCCAGGTCTTCAGCAGTAGGAGAGGCACTGAGTTTGGCCATCAGCACATAGGAGCTGATCTCCACAGACAGAGAGTTTGACGTTTCTGTTGCTGTCTGAAACCAGTGGAGGAAACCTCCTACAAACAGACATCCACAAACAAACAAACAGGCACAAGGTAAGCTCCATTCACAGTAATGAAGCCTCAATAATTGCATTTAGGAGGATGATTCACCTTGGTTTAATGCAACCTTGTCGAGTTGCTCCAGAAGGTGAGCACGGGTCTCCATGTCTCCTGCCAGGGTGAAGACGTACGCCAGCAGAGCTGTGGTGTAGGTGTTGTTGAGGTCACTGATGGACTCATTGAGGCAAGACAAGCTCCTGTTCACTGCATGATGCTGCAAATGAAATGAAAGAATGATTAAGAAAAGAGGTTGTTATCATTTCCACCAATGATGATAGTTTTTCATTGGTTACTATGTTCATTTCATCAGCGGCCATATAGAAATGATTCCACTCAGATGCAACAGATGGTTTGTTGTGGTTGCGTGCAGGTGTGTGGGTTCAACATTTGTAGAAACTAGAAAGTACAGACTGAGAAGACATAACCTACTGTAATTAAAAAGGCAAAGTGATGGAAACTTAACTGATATTTACAGTATATGTATTTGTGCCACAAGTGTGTCAAAAACATGTCAGCCAACAATCTACTCTCTTTTTCCAGATGTTCACACCAGAAAGTCAGACATGATAATCCCTCTCTGGCTTCCCACCCATGAACATTACCAACTGTGTGTGCTGGAACAGATTTAGATTCATTCAAGTGTTAAAATGAGTTTTACATATTTGAGGCAGGGCAGCAGAAAATACTAGTTTCACCAAAATCAGTGATGAACGTTCTAAAGCTGTGTTTTTGTACAGTAATCTGTGAGGCACAGTCACTCTGGTGGTCTGACATACTTACTGAGTGCAGGATGAGTCATCAACATTTTATCATTTTCCAGGAAGTTACAACTCTAATATACCATAAAGAATACCTACAAAATGACTTTTTGCTGTTGTTGGGCCTGATACCGGCCTATAGTGTGAAAGCAAGACATACAGTATGTGATAAAATCACTTCAACATCAATTTTGACTTCATGGGAACTTACAGACCAAATTTTTGAAAACAGATGCTTTGACTTACAGTCACCGACATGTTCATCTCCAAGAAGGCAGCAGTGATGTAAGCGCTGAGAGTCACTTCATCAGACACACCGCCCTGTAGAGGGGAGGCATCAGGATGCATCAAAGACTCTCCAAAATCCAGGATTGCATCGAATCTTGGGACTGCCCGTAATGCTGAACAGTACTTTAACCAGAAGTATCACATTCTATTCTGCAGCTTTTGGCAATTTCTTTGGTTTACTAATCCTTATGAAACCATGTTGTGGAAGAATGTACTACAGGCGGGCTTGCTGAAAATCCTGATGTGAAATACATTGCAGTGATTTTCATACATACGCTACAAGATTTTTCAGAATACCTTCATTCTGTTGTTAAAAAGGCTTCCTGACTGCTCAAAACAGCCATTTTCTTGTTGTTTACTCTCCAGCCAGTCCTTAGTCTGTTGAATCTTCTCTGGGTCAATGTAGACAAAAGACTGTGCTTTGACAAAGGATCTTAGCACAAAAGCAGTCAACCTGTAGAAGAGTTAAACAAGGTCAGATATTCACAAAAAAAAGATGTGTCTGAGTCACCAGTCACCATGATGCACTAATTATAATCAGATACCAGATAATTAGTACAATATTCAATGTTAATGTTTATTTATGTGCTGTTCTTTGGGTGTGTATTCAGTGGTGTTCTCACCAGGTGTTCCCGACTCCTCTTCCGAATGTACTGTAAGCACCATCATAGTGCTTGTAGTTAAGCTGTCTCTGATAGCCTGTACAATAATGATAACAAACAAATCAAGATGATTATTATTATTTGTCAAAGAATTTGGTGTAAAAGACATCTTTTACTTTTTTACATTTAAACTGCTCACACATTTTTTAAATGTATATATACTGTATATATACATTTTTTAAATGTATATATATTGTATATATATATTTTTTCATAAATTACCCAAGTGCCTCCGAGCCACTCTGACATACATTAGGTTGCAAACGACCGATTCAGCTGGTGCACCAGCTAGTTAGAAGTTCATGACTAGATACATGAGTTTTTGTCTTCGTCTTGAAAATACCAACAGAAACTCACCACTGGTCAGGAAGTTGGTAGCTTTTTCCATGATGGTTGTGGTCAGCTGATGTGTGTTTTTCAGGTACTGGAGGATGTAGATATTAGGGGCCAGGAGCACCATGTTCTGCTCGCCACATCCATATGGCATCTTCAGCAGTCCATCCAAGTTCTTCAGGGCTCGGCCCAGAATGTCGCCTGCACAAAATGAATTGCCCATCTCACGAGTTCTTTGCACATTGATCATTTTTTTTCACACTGAAATGACTTTAAATGGATTGTCTGGAATGTAGTGAATCAATCTATAAACTCATGGCCATCATAAGAAACAGTAAAAATAGGCTATGTCAAATTTGAAGTTAGTGGGCTACAAAATGCACAGCCACATGATGATCCCTTAACACTGTCATACAAATCAAATCAGTTTTATTTTTGTGGCCCAAGATCACAATCACATTACCTCAGTGGGCTGTATACCACACAGCAAAGTATGTTGTATGAAGGCAAGGCAAGACAACTTTATTTGTATAGCACAATTCAGACACAAGGCAACTCAAAGTGCTTTACAGGGGCATGAAAATTACATTCCAAGAAATTAAAAATGTAATTTAAAATACATTAAGTCCTTTTATCCTGGATATATATTTAAGATGATAGTAGGCTGACTTTGTAATTGTCTTAGTGTGGCTGCTGAAATTCAGGTCTGAGTTCATGATAACACTGAGGTTTCTGGCTCAGTTTGTAGTTTTCAACATTACAGATTGAAGCTGAGCAGAGACTGTTAGTCATTCTTCCTTGGCTCCAAAACAATTATTTCAGTCTTTGTTGAACTGAAGAAAACTCTGACACATCCAATCATTGAAATTCAAATTTGTGTGTCATCTGCATAACTATGGTAACACATTTTGTTATTTCCATTATCTGAGCTAGAGGAAGCATGTAAATGTTGAATAGTAGAGGCCCCAGAATGGAGCCCTGGGGTACTCCGCCTGTGATTTTCATCTGCTCAGATGTGTAATAACTAATAGACACAAAGTAGTCTCTATCATTTAGATAGGATTTAAACCAATTTAGTGCTGTACCAGAGAGTCCCACCCAGTTTTCCAGTCGGTCCAGTAGGATATTGTGGTCGGCCGTGTCAAATGCAGCACTGAGATCCAGTAATACTAAGACTGAAATTTTGCCACTGTCTGTGTTTAAATGAATGTCATTGAGGACCTTGACTAGAGCGGTCTCAGTGCTGTGATGTGGTCGAAATCCTGATTGGAAGATATCAAAACAGCCATTTATTATTAAGTAATTGTTCAGCTGTTAAAAAACAGCTTTCTCAATGATTTTACTTAAAATTGGGCGGTTTGATATGGGCCTTTAATTATTCATTACTGATGTGTCTAGATTGCTCTTCTTCAGGAGTGGTTTAATGACTGCAGTTTTCAAGACACCAGAGAGAAGAGACACGTTGACAATCTGTAGCAGATCTGGAGTCATGCAGTCTGAAACGTTTTTGAAGAACCCTGCTGGTAAAATACCAAGTCAGCAGGAGGAAGATTTCAAATGCAGTATTATCTCTTGCAGGTTTTGTCATTGATTGGTTCAATGTCATGGTATTGTTGGGACCCACAAATGAAGTTGTTCACTTTGGATTTCAAAATGGGCTCTGAACTGAACTCAGTTTCCCAGAATTCTCCAGTATTCACACCTAGGTGTAAATTCAGCTTTGAGCTAAAACTCCAATTCCTTCCTTTGTTCTCTCTTTTCTCCATCTCTCTTCTCCATCTCTCTCCTCACGGGGCTGCCTGCCCTCAAGATCTGCTGCCAGCTGCATTTCCAGCAGGCCCAAAGAACTTTTCCTCACTGCAGCAACACAAGGTCCTGCTAGTATTCCAGATCAGTTAGCACCAGCAGCTGCAACACAAAGCTTGCCAGCTAACTCCACACACCAGAGGAACACTAAGCAAGTTAGCACCGAGCTGCTATCCTTGCAAAGGAAAGGAACGACCAGGTTCCTCCATCTGCTGTCTTTCGTCAGGCATTGCACAGCAAGAACAGCATTGTTCAACATTGGAATTCCAACCTTCTCCTGCTTGGCTCATCAGCCAAGGAACCACCAGCACCTTTTCCTCAAAGACTGGTAACGTTGAACTAGGCCTAGATAGCATAGCACAGCTAAGCACAGAACTGTGGGGTGAAGAACAAGTTATCCTTCCAGTAATTGTTTTGTTACAGCTACCATGAATGAAATTCCAGTAATCTGATTACCCAACACTGATAGTGAAGCACGGGCAGATCCATCGATCACATTCTCAGGGAGTAGTAGTTCTATTTCTTCTGTCAAAGCTTCTCCTGGGAACAGAAATAAACAAAACAACACACAGATCAGCGCTGGTGCTGAGGCAACTTCATGTGTAACTTCCAAATTACACATGTCAGTTCAAATGATTACTGAATTAAATGCCATAGGATTTGCTACTTATAGGTAAGGGGCCAGAATTCAGAGGTAGCAGCAGCATGATGGCTTACTGCTGCTCGCTGTAGCTTTCTTTGGCTGGAGCAACTACCTGCAGTTAGCAAGTAGCTCAGTTAGCCGTGAAGCTAAGTGACCCTGTTAGCTGAAGAGAGGGCAGCTCAGCTCAACATGCAATGGGTTGCTAGAAGAGCAAGTGGTAGGGCAGCTGCAGAAATTGTTTCACTAAAAATATTTTGAAAATATAAGAAAACCTTTCAAATAAATCTCATATTCAGAACATTTAAAACACATACAAGATATATACAGCACAGAAGGTAATTAACGGACACCTGCCGCGCACACACAGCCTCAGAGACGTTGGCATTAACACTTCTGGTCCAAACCAGACTGACCTTTAGGACAGAGCAGCCAGTTGTAGGTTTTTGTCATCTCAGTTCCCTCGGCCTGAGAAGAGAAGAGGTGGGAGATCATTTAACTTGTACATGTGCGTGTTAACACTTGTTGGTTGTTATCATCAAATGTAAGGTTATTAGTTCTGGCCCAAACTCTTTGTTGTCTTGCTTTAAGGTACTCACCTTTACTATAAGAGGTCGTGTGACCACATCAATGCGACCTCTCTCTGGCACGCTCACAATCTCATTGTCACATGACATGTGAGATGCCACAGCCTCAGCAGTTACTGACACATTCACAACCCCTAAAAAGATCCGTTATCCATTACTGACATATTCAGTTTTTGTTGCAATTGTGTCAGAGTATCGTTACTCAGTGGAGACTGAAGTTTATGGTGCTGTACAATGTGGTACAATATGAATGTGGCTCTGAACTCATCATGAGCTAGTTTGAAGCATTTAACAAATGTATGATGGTCATAGCTCTGCATGAAATATGTAACATGAGAAAATCAGAACCACAGTTCTATTTGTAAAAACAGAAAAATAGTGTTGAGAAAAACTCTAAATGTTTGACCCTTACCTAAGACTGAGGGGATCATGGTCCAGCTGAGGGTTTTGCGTTCATTGGCACACAGACAGGATGTGTACTGGTCACCAGAGAGAGGGGTGACGGTGTAATCTAAGGATGGGGCCAGACTCACACTGACCTAAGAAACACAATCTCATTTTTGAATCGGTAAAGTTACAAAAAGAAAAATTGACAGTCACATAGCTGTGAACAAACTTAATCAAGAAAAGAGAGCATTATTGTAAGGACTATTGTAAGGCAATATGTATTTCTTTAAATAAGTGATTCTATTGTATCTATCTATATGTATAATCGCAGTGTCTTCTTTTTAGGACAGGACGGTTGTGTCAAATGTACATTTCATGTAGATTCACCAGTTTATTAGCAGAATACATCTCTTGACTCCAGTACCTAAAGTCTTTCATGCACTACAGACAATAAGTGATGGGAAGGTATTGATTACCATAATGCAGCTGGACAGGTAGTTGAAGGTGGTTGCCTTCAGTTCAAAGTGCTCCCCTCGGATGATGGAGTAAGGCAGGCTGAGCTCGAGGAAGAACGGCTGGAAGACAGTGAAGTGTTTACGAGGAGCCAAGCCAAAACCCTGAGGGGACAAACAGAACATCTCTGTCTCCCAGGTGGTGATGGTGTCTGGGACGGTGAGGGACACATCCTTCGTTCCAGCCTCCCTGGACCAGCAAATACACAGACAGATTTTACATCTGTTAATTTTAGTAGTTTTAGTTTTAGTTTGGATTGAAGCTGTATACAGCTCCCATGCCAGGCAAAATTTCCCCAATGGACAATAAAGTATATCTTATAATATCTTGGATATTGTGAGTTGGAGGAAAATACTTTTACTACGCGGATTAGTCAGAGAAAAACTATAGCTCTCATGCAAGAACATTTTGGTATACTGAACTCTCTGTGAAGTTTTCTTTTCAGAACAGTTTCAGCTTCATTTTCTTTACAGCATTAAAAAACATGGTGGTCATGTGAAGAAGCTTGTGACAGATGCTTACCCAACTTCCACCAGATTCCATATCCATGTCTCGGGGAAGAAAGTGCGGACCGTGACAATTGATGGAGCATCGTAACCCCGCATGTACATCATAGCCTCAGGAACATCTTATGAAACAGGACAACTTTCAACCAGAGTCAGAGGTAGACTTGAAACAATGAACTTCAGGTTTTTCTTGCAAGTATTCAGCATGCATTACATAATTTGACCAAAGAAAGAAGTCTCACAATGGCGGTCTTGGTAGTATATTGTTCCCTTGAAGTTCACACATGGTGGCATCCTAAAGAACAAATTTGTTGCCATCTTCAGGCCCAAATTCTAGACAAACCAACAACATATGACATGTCACTGCAGAGCTGGATCAGTATTGTAGTATCCATTGTTCAGATTGTTATTCAGCAAATATGCTGTCAGCGATCCATTAAAGATAATATTATTACTTTTTAATATAAGAATTACCTTGAAAACTCCATAAGCGCTGTTGTCATCATGGTATGGCATAATATATCTTCTTTGTCTCACATTTAAACATGTTACAGGATCTTCTACATCATGTGGGAAACCGGAGGCTTTCTTTACTGGCAGCAAGTCAAATATCTGAAAAGAAAGATGACAGCCAAGGCTATAAATGACCAAGGACTGACTAATAGAAAAGTCTCAACAGCTAAATGGTACTGTTTAACGGGAAAAATGCTACAGTTTGTATCAGTAAAAACAAACAAAACGGTGCCTTTCTGTGCAGTAAAACTACTTTAGTACCACACTCATATTATATGAGAGGCAGTGTAGTGATGGGAATGACTCCAAATTAGGATTTCCAAGTTTTCAACACATTAGACAGCCTGAAACCCCATTTGAAGAAGATTATTTCTCCAGGGGAGGTCAGCTGATTTTAATATTACTTGCTCTGGTCATTACTATTAATCCCTCCCAGAGAGTGCATGTGGATCATTTTTTTATCCCAATTACAGCCACAATTACCTCCTGTTTTTTGACAAACTTGCTTGTCGCCCCTCTCATTTGAATCAACTGGATCGACATACATGTATTCTGAAGTGGATCATGTGAAGTGCTTCCACTTTTTTACATCAGCTGGGTGACAAATTTGACTTCAGTGTGAAAACAAGTCAATATTGTTTTGATGGAGACACCAACATAAGAATGTAAAAAGCTCATCAAATGCGTTGTTTTAATGGAAAAGATGTTTCTTTTGAGCATTGTTTCCCTGAAGCCTATATTCACCAAAATGTCTTTCATATCTCTGTTTGATCTGACTGAGTTAAGACTCATAAAGGAGTACGATTCTTGACTCACATAGTATTGCTGCCTCCCCTTGCTCCCTTCCCATTACTTTACTTTCCCTAATAACATTTTGCCCACCAGTCACAGGACATAGACCTGTACCTTTCAGGTTACAAACCTACCACTGTAACATGGTACACAATATGTAAAAAACATATATATAATCCATCTGCTGTATTTGCCAGTAGTTACCTTGTCTTCATCCAGAGTCTTCCCTGGCTCCTTGATGAGGACACTCTGGTCAACGGCACTCACACCACACAGAGAGTCCGGCTGGGCCGTCACCTGCAGGGTGGTTTCCTCTCCTGGTACGGCTGAGGACGGAGAAAACTCCAAGGACACCTGACACATACAATTACATGTATACACACATGCACATTCACACACAGACACACAAGTAGTAATATAATATGGACACATTTCCTCATGTATAGATGTTGGAAAGTGTGTTTAGATTTCCATCAGTGTCCCTAAGACATATCACATGATCACGTGTACTTGTGCCTCCCAAGTGAAATCATTGTGAAACTAGAGGCCTTAGTATTAGACCAAACTGACATATCATTTCAGACCTAAAGCTGAAAGCTCAGATGAATCTCCATATGCCTGTTTCTTTTCTCACTGACCTTGTTACTGAAGCATTTCTCTGTGGAGAAGTCAGCACTGTGTGCAATCACAGTTTCACTGGGGAGGACGGTGTAAGCCACAACCTGGACGACTGGTGCTATCTCTGGAGACGCCTTCAACGTAAAGGACACCTCGCCCTCAGTCACTGAAACAGCAAACTGAGTGTTATGATCCAATGTATCAACCAACACAACACACATCCTCTGCAGATTACATCAACAAGTATATGTGTTAAAAACTAAATGATAAATCTGAGATCGTTTCCTTCTTTCTCTCCCATTATCTCCCCTGTCTTTCTCCACCAAGTGTAAAACAAAGTCTTTCATCATGACACAGAACTGGAATGAGAGTGGTGCAAACAAATCTGACTGGGTGGAGGATGCTTGTTAAACTGTTGGTTCAAACAATCTTTAAGTACCATGATTATTTTGCACGTCCACCTTTTTAAGTCCTTGCGTGACAATGGTTCCTCTGGATAAGATCTGCAGAATAAAGGGAGAATGGTAGAAGTGTTTAATTCCCCTTCAGCTCAGAACGGACCAAAAGATTTTCTAAAGATCAGATTCTAGCTGAGTTGTTGCAGTTTATCGCATGTAGCTACTCACCAAATAAATGACATCCACAGAGCCCTGTTTCTCTCCTACTATTGTATATTGGATGGAGATGGTCTCTTCCTTTTCACAGGGAAGGGGTTTGTCCTTCCCCTTCACCTCCAGAGAGCTGACTGATTTAATATGAGGAGCAGATGCTCGGACCGAGGACAATGTGTGACGTGCCGTCTCATAGTGTGGACTTCGATGTGATGGCTCAGGCCATTGTGTGAGGCTTGCCTGGATTGTAAAGAAGAAGAAGTGCTATTTACCAACTAAAAAATAATGCAACATTTTTTTTATGCCTCTGCGCCTGAGGAATTATGTTCTCTGTCTGACATACGTCCATCCATCCCATTTTTGCCAACGCGATTTCTCAGGAACACCTTGAGAGAATTTGGCACAACTGTCAACTGTTAAGGTTAATGTGACCTCACGTCTGTCCCATTCTCAGGAATGTCTAGAGGCAATTTCCTCTAATTTGGAATAAAGCGGCCGAGAAAGGTGGTTCTCGCCAGAAATTCTTCACTGGACTCGTACACGTCAGTATAGAGAAAACTTCAGATTCACCAAGAACTACATTTACCTTTTAATTAATTCCTTCGAAGTCTTCACAACATTGGCCATATTATATGAGACTGTACGGAAATGGATGCAAAACCTGACTGATGTGCAGAGGCTTACAACAGACAGCTTATAATTCTAGTTTAATACCATTTTTTTAACATAGCTGTTTGCTGGGCAATGATGTAATGTAACTATTTGTTGCTATTTAAGATTAGTAATTGGAATCTGATGATGGGTGGTGATGATTGGTGACACCAAGAAAGAAAGCTACAGTTATCAACATTACCTAGTAATGATATGATATTATGGGGAATCCAACCTGGTGGCAGGCATTGAGAATAACTGTGGGAATAACCAGTCTTCTTGCAGATGATTCTTTGCTTTTGTGGGTTACATAGAAGCATCAGTATTACATTCTGATGGTTTTGTTACTTCTTGAGGTACGCTGAACACAGGTGTGGGCTGATAGTGTTACCTAAGTTACTGACCCTTGGTTAATCCCCTTCTTTGATTGTCCTGAACCTCTCTAGCTTGTGGAATTACAGGTAACACTATCAATAAATAATATTTTGGTCCCTCCTTCTCCCAATTGCAAATATCTCCTCCTCCAAAGCCTCTGCTTTAGATGGTGCTTCTGCCCAGTGGAAGAGACAAGGATTTAACTGTGTGGGTGACTTGTATGTGAAGGGGACTTTCACCTCCTTCAAAGAACTGAGGGAGAAATATCATTTGAATTTTTCTTTTAGGTTTCTTCAGGTCAGGGACTATGTGAAATCCCACATGCAGGACTACAGCACTGCAAGTCTAGACAAACATGACGACTGTTTAAATGAGCAGGCGGATTCAGAGAAGTTGATATCTTATATCTACAATGTTCTGGAAAACATTAACGCCCCGTCCACTGAGATCAACAAACATGCGTGGGAGGATGAGCTGGGCCAAAATATTTCCCAAGACAAATGGGACAAAAGTTTACAGTAAATACAAACACAAACTTGGAGCAGTTTCTCATCCTGTATGAATGCAGAGACCTCTACTCTGATGCTTCAAATAAAAATGTTTGAACTAGTAAGCACTCTATTTGGGAAAGGAACATCCCATGCAAAGAAGACAGCAACGTATGCTAATTTGGGATGTCTTGGACCAACCAAAGGATAGTTATCAGCACCAATCCAGCATATTTTAATTGAGCAGCACCAGTGATTGACTATGATCTAACTCCAGGTGGAGCCCAGGGGGTCAATGCAAGAGAAGGAGTAGTAGCTGAAGAGGCAACTCCAACCACAGCAAAGAAGTATATCGTGTTTTTCCCCATAAATGAGTCAGATGTTTAGAAAGGCAATCAGCTGTTTGAAGCAACCTTGATAAGGTCAAGGTAATATACAAGTTCATTGTCCATTACAAAATCATACACAGTACAAGGTATGGTATCTATCAGGATGTAATAGCCATGTAAAGACATTCCATATACAGTATGTATGGGTGAAGCTGTGGTGAACTGTGGCTGAAATGTGAATGGGAACAATAAAAGTGTAATCAAAGCAGAAATATCTACACCACTTCAACACCTTGTGGAAGAAATTAACAAAGTAGGGCGAGTGTTTTCAACAAAAAACTGCAACATTGCTTGCTGACAGACCTACTTACAATTCCCTGGTTATAGTATATGAATTTTAAACTGGCTACACAACTTTTTGCTTTAACTTAAGTAACTACACATTGCACAGTGTAGGCCTAATGGCGGTAAAACAATGACACTATTCACGTATAGATTGGTTCCCTATAAATCGTGCTCTCATTCTCTCGAATAATCAGGGTGATGATTTACACTGGTCTTGGCTCTACTGTGGACTAAAAGCTTGTGAGTGTAGCTTTTGTTGCAGCAGATTTTACCACGATCATGTCACTACCATTTTGTTACTAATACCATAATCATTTACTTACAATTAGTTGAATGTCTCCTTCGAAGCTGGTTGTGTTTAATGAGAAAGTGGCGATACCATCACTGTCTGTTGTGAGGTTCTGCAGCAGACGTGATGAGGACATTGCACCATGAAACAAATGGACCAGCTTGTCAGGAATAGGTGTATTATTGTAGTAAACAGCTTTAACCTGTTGGAAGCAAAACGTTGTATCACTGAGAATGCAGATGGCTTCAGGTGCACTGTATTCCTCACAGTGAAGAAATGAAGATCATATCTATCTCTTACTTTTCCTTCCAGAATTACTGCTTGGTCGTAAACCTTGGGTGTGTCAATAAAGGACAGCCTTCCAATAACGTAAGAAAGCGTCACTCTTTTCATTTGTAAGAGTACAGTACCTGTAAGAAAAGCTTCCATGTTACAACAGTCTGCCATATTGTTGAAAAAGAACACCATTTTTTTAGAAATATGAAAACTGAAACTTGCCTGTCCCCTCCTCTGTCCCTTTGGCTAAGAGATGCAGTTCATCAAGCAGTGACCTAATGTCAACTTTAGTGAAAGTGGACATCTCAGTCATAAACGTGGCACAGCCATTCTTTTCTGTCTAGATAGTACAACAATTAAGATGTATTAAAACAAAGAGTTGTAGCTGTCACAGTGCCTCACTGAAGTATTATTAACCCACTCAATCACTTGTCCCACCAACTGATACTGTCATTTGTCATTACCCATCAGATCATCAACAAGTTTAGAATATTTCAGTTCATATATCTGGTAATTATTTGACATTTAACCATAGCAATCTGAAAAAACAGCCCAGACAAAACCGCAGCATCATGAGAAGCTCAACTTATCTGGGGTTTGTGGTAACTAATGACACCTTTACAATTCCACAAAAGAGCTAATAAAATTCTAAAATCACTGTAAACCACGGCCTTGTGGGGTTTGTTGCTTTATGAAACAGTTTCAGCATGTACATGGAATGGTTTCATGAAGTCAGATTGCCAAGCAACATTCAGACTCAGCAGCAACACACAGATGCAGCAGAAAGCCAGCTTTAACTGTCAACAGACAAGTTTTCTGCTTCAGTGTCTTTATGAAGTCAATGTTGACTGCACAATGTAATGGATATAGAACAATGAAAGCATCAGCATTTACATTTTTTCCCTGTAAACCTCACTATCACTGTACAGTGTTGTGTGCCACCAGCCGCCAGTCACCTGGGAAAAAGAAGGTTAACTGGCGATACATTTCTATTATAGACTAAATGACTGAGTGAGCTCATGTTTTGTCCTGTGATGTTTCTATTTGTGACTCTGATGAAAATGGAAACGATCCAGTTGTCTTTGCAACAGCGGCGCTAACAATAATTTCACTTGGGAACGCTCGGGGGGAAAGTTGTGTGTTTCACTTTGGGTGATTATTAAAGGTGTATGAATTAAATCATTTTGTCTGATTAGAAACAATTACTGCAGACTTGCATAAATCGGATGTGTTTATTGAATAGTTAAGGTGAACACCTAGATAAATGTGTTTTTCCAGTGTTTATTATACATAAATGTAATGCATTTCAAATCAGTTATCCTGTCTCCTGTAATGAATCACACGTCTAGTTATTTCATTTATACACATCAACTCAACAAACTTTCCATTAAACGTCACCCTTGACACTGAACTAATGTATTTAAATAAGATGGAAAATGTACATGTAATAAAATATTATCAGGCAAATTGTTTTTTAGTGTATTTATATCAAATGTTTTATGTATTTTAATGTGTTTTTGTGTCACGTGGAGTTATATCTACTGTACCTGCTTTGCCTCCTTGTGACATGGGGCGCTTGTGTCAGTGATAGAGACTCGGCCATATGAATAGGTCACAGGTCGGCATATCTCCAGTTCAACAGCACCTGGCACAGGCTGTCCATATGTATATCTGAATAGATGGAAAGTTTTAACCAAATCAGTGTGTTGAAAATGTTTCACTCATTATGAAATCATGAAAATGTCACTTGTCATGTGTATCTGTGAGGAAGTCTCATTACTTACTTTGCACAGACTTCCACGTTGATTTCCTCCTGCCCAACGCTTATCTCATCGGGCACCTTTATTTTTACACTAAATTTTGGTAAAACTGAGGGTAAAATATGGTTGTTAGCATTTGTTGTTCATTACAAACTGTGGAAGGGAAAAATAAATGTTATTTACCATATTTCTCCACCTTGAAGCTTTGCTCTATTTTATTTCCATTCATCCACAAAGTAACTCTGTATGTTCCTTCCCGGGCCTCAGAGTTCAAGGAGTAAGACAGCTGCAGTATTTTCCCATTGGATGTGATGTTCAGCCACTGTCTAATGCGGTTGAGATTAGCATCCTGTTAAATAAAATCAATGGGAATAACATGTATTTTCAGTGTGTTTGGGGGAGACTTTGCTAGACCTACTGTACCTGATCTCAAAATGACTAAATCCTTGGCTAAATCACACAACTGCTCATGACTTTGTGATAACATGAAGAAATCTACTTGTCAATCCTGAATGTAAAAACAATTACATATACGAAAAGAGCATGTTTATATCCACATTATGTTTATATCACATTTATATTATATTACAGTAAACAAAGATTCAAATGTATTTCTAGAAGGTTGATGTGCCAAATTTAAAGGTGCAATATGTAAGAAATGTACTTGAAAACATTCAAAAATGAAATTTAAATATCAACAGAATGTGAATAAATAGCAGTTTTGAGATTGTGATGTGTATGTATTGTGTTGCAGGGATAGCTACTGAAGTTAGCATGCTAAGCAGCTAACCCTGGCCAGTCCTGGTCCAGAGCTCCTGTGCTAGTTTGTCTAAACCTAAACACTTCCCCGGTACTCAAAGCTCCAAACCTGGACTGCTAGCTGCGAATTCAACAGGATGCCAATTCTTACATATTGCCCCTTTAAAAGGGTTAGTCAACAACAGGGAAATACAATTGGCACTGCTCACTTAATTATCCCTCCACAAATCAGCTGTCATTCTAAAGAAAAACAAACAAAAAAACCACAAAGATGCATAAAGTCCAAACAAATTCAGCCTGATGGCCTGAATACACATTTGGTTGTGGATATTTCCCTGAGTCTTACCTGAATTTCAATCACGTTGACCTACAAGAAGAGAGAACAAAGGGATTTGTTAAAAGGTGGGTTTATTATACAGCTTCCCTAATAACTAGATAATAACCATGAGGACAACTGCACAAAGTAAGTTTTAATATTCACATGGACATTGATAATGATAGCCTTGGTACTGCATTTACTTCATTATTAGATTCCACTGGCTTCAGTCAGTGTGTACATGAACCGACTAGAGCCTCTAAAAGTAGAATGGGAGGCAGAGGCTTCAACAGTCAAACCCTAACCCCATGATGCACTGAGCTCCTCTCTCTTTCTCTATCTGTACACATTCATGTCTCATTAATACATGTTACTGACTTGGCTTCTTCCCCAGAGTCTCTGTGCTCTCTCATGTTGCAGTTTCCCATGGATGGTGGTTGGCCCTGCTGCTGTGGTCCTACTTGACTTAAACTATCATTATTATTATTATTTTTATTATTATTATCATTATTATTGTTATTATACTTTCAGAAAATACTCATATCTCAATTAGTGAAGCTGTCATTACTGCTGTGGGTGCTACATATGAAATGTTTGTCACACTGTAAACTGAGTATTTGGTCTTTTTTCACGTTTATTTATGCATGGTGAAAGAAATAAAGTGATTGTTTTGCAGCAAATGAAGGATAACGTGTGGATTCTGTGAGGAACACAACACACAGCCACGTGACAAGAAACATTTCCCATCATAACAATATACTATTTATCTTACTGTTATATATTCACATTATAATAGGATAACTCATATTGTTTTAACAATACATTTTTCCTGTTATTCAAAAAACACTTATCTTATTATAACGTCAAACATTTCATGTTATTTGATAACTTATTGTTATAACATTAAATGTTAACGTCATAACATGATGACATAACACTAACCCTTATATTAACATGATAACATAATGTGAAAATGTCTTGCAGTAACAAGGAACGATTTATGTTAAAACAGTAAGTTACCACGTTATAACAAGACAAACATTATATAGCTGTAACAAGAAAAGTTTCTTATTTTAAAGTAATAAGTTTGTGTTTTGCAACAATGTCAAAGTATCTTGTTATTGATTTCATGTTATAATGTGAAACTGATCCATCAGCAAAAACATTTGTTGACCTTCACCACATGCGAGTTTACCGAAAAGGGCCCTGGTTGTACTATTGACCCGGAATCATCATGAGAAGGTATTTAAACAGACTGATTAAACACATAATAAAGGTCAAAGAGCAGTTTAGGTCACATGTTGTTCTCCAATCCACTTTACTTGAGTGATTAATGTGGCTCACTGGGACACAAATTCAAACCTGCTCTATGATCACTCAGTATTACCTCAACTGTGTTTGAATGAGGTCTAAAAGAGTGAAGGGACATTTCAAACACTCACCAGCGTGTTGACCGGTCTGAACTTGGTGTCCAGTGTGATGACTCTGAAATGCACTGAGAGAAATGCAAAGAGATTACAGGAAGTTCCTACACCTTATCTAGAGCTGCGTTAGACATCATGATGGGCCACTGAAATCAATGGAGCTTATCAATGCAGAGATGACATCATCATTATCAAAGTGTATTAATTGGACTGAAACACAACTTGCTAATAGCTTTTTATTATTTGTCATGTTTTCTTCAACTTTGGAACAATATTTAGCCAATCAAAAACAATCATCGACACTTCAAGGTGCAATATGTAAGAATTATAGTTGAAAACATTTAAAAAGTTACTAAAGTTATAAACAGAATGTGAAGAAATAACAATTTTGACATTATGACATCTATGTATTGTGTTACAGAAATAATTTCTTAAGTTAGCATGCTTGCAAGCTAGCCCCAGCCCGTCCCAGTCTAAATCTCCTGTGCTAGCGGTGTTCACACCAACATTCTCCCTGGCGCTCCAAACTCCCAGTCCGGACCACTAGCTGCACGGCTAACTGAGCAAACCAGCTAACACGAGCTAAAGTTATCAGGAGTTAGTGGATACTAAAGTGATATGCTACCCCTTATTTGTTTAAAGTGTGAATTTTACAGGGGGCCAATTCTTACATATTGCACCTTTAAAAGGAACAGTTCACCCAAAAATGAAATATCTCTCACTGTCTAGGCCAGGCCTGGCCAACCCGCGGCTCCCGAGCCTCATGCGGCTCTTTGGCTGGTTTCATGCGGCTCTTCAGGAGCTTTCACGTGACAAGCGTCAAAAATGCTTGGCTGGCGCTACCATTCATTCCCCCTAGGTGGCACGCTGACCAGGTAAGCCGGTTTGAGTGACGTCAAACGCGCAAGATCATTTGAGTTGTAAACAATTTGCGTCAAGTTCGCTCTCAAAATGGCAGGGAAAAAAAGCACAGCCAAACGAAAATATGAAGAAGAACACAGGACGTTTTTAACAGAGTGGGAGAGTTTATATTTTTTTGTTGAACGTAATGGCAAGCCATTCTGCCTTATATGTCAGGCATCATTAGCGCATTTCAAAGCTTCAAATCTTCAGCGTCACTTCAGCTCTCTCCATCCTAACATCGACCAGGAATTTCCAAAAGGGACTGAACTTCGCAAGCACAAGTTGGTCACTTTGAAAATTCAGGCAGAAAAGCAGATGCAGTTTTTCCAAAAATTTACGAAACACTCAGAGACCGTAACGCTTGCATCATATCAACTGGCTTGGAACATAGCACAGGCTAAAAAGCCATACAACGAAGGGGACTTCATTAAAAAATGCCTCGTTGACGCTGTTGAAATCTTGTCCCCTGAAAACGACAAACTAAAACGAAGCGTATCAGACGTCCAACTGTCCCGCCACACTGTTGAACGCAGAATATCGGACATTAATACGGCTATTGAATCACAGTTGCACTCTGACCTTCAAGCATGTGAGTATTTTAGTGTGGCATTGGATGAGAGTTGTGACATACAAGACAAGCCTCAGTTGGCAATATTTGCACGGTCTGTGTCAAACGAATGTATGATCAAAGAAGAACTCCTTGACATTGTGCCATTAAAAGACAGAACCCGTGGCATAGATGTGAAAGAAACAATGATGGCTGCATTTGCAAAAGCAAATCTGCCCATACCGAAACTAACTGCAATAGCCACGGATGGAGCGCCAGCCATGATCGGATCCGTGAA
Organism: Pagrus major; assembly: GCF_040436345.1. Lineage (NCBI taxonomy): Eukaryota > Metazoa > Chordata > Actinopteri > Spariformes > Sparidae > Pagrus > Pagrus major. The sequence continues at coordinate 30,933,806 of NC_133216.1, read as the reverse complement.
CGGGCTTGTGGGGCTGTGCAAAGCTGACCAAACATTTCCCGACTTTTGGAATTTCCACTGCATCATCCACAGGGAGCAACTCGTGTCTAAATCATTGAATTTAGACAACGTCATGAAGCCTGTGATGGAAATCGTCAACTACATCCGCACACATGCGCTTAACCACAGGCAATTCAGGAATCTCATCGCAGAGCTGGACCAAGGGCTTCCAGGTGACCTGCCGCTGCACTGCACTGTGAGGTGGCTGTCAAAAGGCAAGGTACTCTCTCGCTTCTTTGAGCTTTTGGATGCCGTGAAACTGTTCATGGAAGAGAAGGGCAAGGACTATCCCGAGCTCTCAGACCTCGAGTGGATTATGGATCTGGCATTTTTAGTCGACATGCTGTGTCACTTGGACAGACTGAACCTGAACCTGCAGGGTAAGTTAAAAATGCTGCCTGACCTGGTGCAAAGTGTGTTTGCGTTTGTCAACAAACTGAAGTTGTTTAAGGCGCATATTCAAAAGGGAGATTTAATGCATTTTCCCACTCTGCTAAAAGCCAGTGAGCAAGTCACCAGCGCCGCCCTGAAAAAGAAAAGAGACAGATATGCAACACTGGTTGAAAACCTGCACGAAAGCTTTGTGACCCGGTTCTGTGATCTACAACTGAAAAGACCACAGATTACGTTCCTCGTCGACCCATTTAATGTGGAGACGGACTGTTTGAAAGCTCCGCTCGTCATAGATGAGGCTGCGGCTGAGTTGGAGATGATCGATCTTTGTGAGGAGGATCAACTGAAAGCTGTTTTAAGGGAAGGGACCATTGAGTTCTGGAAAAGTGTGCCAATGAAAAAATACCCCAACGTCAAACGGGCTGCGCTTAAGATACTGTCAATGTTTGGGTCAACGTACGTCTGCGAGTCTGTGTTTTCTACCCTGAAACATGTGAAATCAAAGCATCGATCTGTTCTGACTGACACTCATTTGAAAGAATTGCTTCGAGTGGCAACAACAGAATACAAGCCAGATTTGAAGAGGATTGTTCAAGACAAGGAATGCCAGAAGTCCCACTAAGCAGCATAGTAAGAGAAAAATGTTATTGAAAATTATTATATATTTGTTTGTGGACTTGCTTGAACTGAGGGTTTGTGTGTGTGAGACAGTGCACACAATGTTAACTGTTGAAAATAACTGTCATAATCATAGTGGTGTGGGACATTTTTAATAAATCTGGCTGAGCAGAAGTCTGTGTGTGTGTGTGTGTTTGTGTGCTTGTTTGTGTGCGTGTGTGCATACATGATTAAGGCATGGGATGATGTTCATGTGTGCCCATGTGTATGATGTGGCTCTTTGCACTAACACAGTAAAAAAAAGTGGCTCTTAGTCTCTGACTGGTTGGCCAGCCCTGGTCTAGGCTATTCTCCTCCTTGTAAAGTCGGGTGAAGTTTCATAGTCCACAAAACAAGTCCCAAGCTACTTCAGTTGATTAGCAGAATGCTGTAATGCTGTTTTGCTTGTGAAGCTCCAGAAATGTTTTGTGGACTACGAAACTTCAGCCAACCTCCCACTGACACGTAGGTGAGTAATGACTGACTTTTGGATGAACTGTTCATTTAAGATCTCACTTTACCAAGTCACGGTCTCATCAGTTCATCAGCAGTACAATGTCTTTTTTCCATCTTTATTCCAGTTATGTTTCGAGGGGATCTGAAACCAATACCAGCATGTACTGAGATAAAGGCTGGGAGATACAGTAAATATTGTGCTTCAATCGAGAAAGACGCAGGTTAACAAGGATGCAGAAGCATCTTTTGATAAAAACTTTTAGTGTGATAGATTCTGGATCATCAGTTTAAAGTTACCTGTTTGTCCAGGGAGGTAAATTGGTTTATCTGTTTGGATGAATGTGACAGGTCGATAGATTTTGATCATGACTTTTCTGACGTCTTCTGAGTGAAATGTGGCACCTTGTACCTCTACCTTGAAATGCTGCACCTCATTTTTCTGCACAAAAGGAGCCTGTGGCAGAAATATAGAGACCAGCCGAAACAATCATTTACTCACAAAAAAACCCATCAGCCTCACTGTATTGATTTTTACTCATTCTTACTTATCTTTCGTAAATCACAGGTAAAAAGTAGCTTCAAACTGTTTTTTTTTTTTTTTATGTAGATCATGGCTAAATATAAATGGTGCAAATCCTGGAAAAGCATTTAGGTTTCAAATGTTTGAGGGAGAATTTTTGTGGACTACATGAAACCAACTGTGTGAAAAGCTGACCTGAAACTGCACACAGGTATGAAATGCTGTGCTGGTTGTCTTCTCAAAGAGGACCGTCCTCTTTTCTCGGGAGATCAGAGTGATGTTCATGACCAGAGTCTCATTGGGCTGCAGGAGACTCGCACAGAACTTGGTCTGAGCTCCAGCTTCAACAACTGCAGGAATGGCTACCATGTACTGCCTGCAGCCACAGAAACATATACACATACAGAAGATACATGATAAGAAAGAAAGATTACGCTAGAAAACAGGCAGATCAGCCAATGCTCAGGAACACATTAGAATGAACACACCAAACTGCTGAAAAAATCTAAACACAGTAGATCTCTTCAAATCCACTGTTCGACTGTCTTGTGGACAAGTTACAACAAATATATAAATGTTTTCAGACAATTCAATCAAACCTACGGTCCGGCCACCACCTGACCCACAAACATCCAGCTTAGGCAAACAAATAGCGTCCATGTCCTCGTCTGAAGCCCAGGAAGATCCATGGCTGACTGAGATGAGCCTCAGAGTGTCTTCTGTTACATAGTGTCTGATACAGAGCTCCACCTCCTTTCACTCATCACACACACACACACACACACACACACACACACACACACACACACACACACACACACACACACACACACACACACACACACACACACACACACACACACTAAATACCTCCCTTCAGTGATGCAACTTTCTAGATGGTTTAAAAGGACGATAGCATCAATACGTACAAAAAAACCCAATAAATAAAAATATTATCATTAAAATATTTTCATGACTTTAGTTTGCATTTGACTGACTGTGGCTTTAGTTGTGAAATGTAGAACATATTAAATATAAGGGCTCACCACAGGTTACGAAAGCCTAAAATGTTGTCTTCAAATTGTTTATTTTGTCTTAGTAGACAAAAATACCTAGGGGCATTCAGGGGTATAAAACATGAAGATCACAAACAAAATCAATGACCAGGCACAACCCAGCAGGAGCCCAGGACACACTGAGAATGTGTTCGACATCCTGGAGATTATTGTCAATTTCTCCTCCACTGTCTGTTTAGGTTTCCCAGGTCTGTCCAGTAGCTTCCATCGTCAAATGATGGAAGCGACTGGACAGAAATGGTGGTGATCAGCTGATGACTCTGCTCATCTTTTCACCCAAGTGTCAAAGACATCCAGCCACATCTGATGATGCAAACACAAAGATGATCAATGTTGTTTGACCTCGTGGTTCTGGTACCAGGTACACTTGAACATGATGTTAGTTATGGACTGTTTGTTCAGATTCACGTATTTGTACCAGTTTATTCCATTTCAATAATAGAAAATATTACTGTCAAAGGCTCCTTTGGTGCAGAATTAAGTTGGGCAGAATTTCCAGGTGAAGATACAAGTTGACACATTTCACTCAAAAGAAGTCAGGAAGGTCACGGTCAACGCTTCTCAGCTAACAACTAAACAGATAAACCAATGTGAACTGGACAGACAGGTAACTATTAACTGATCACCCTATCAGAATTCACGTTAAGTTACTGCTGCTCCATAAAGAGAACTTTTAAATAACTAAATAAGGGAGGGTCTTCATTGTGAGGAGTTTTTTTTTAACAGCTTCTCTGTTGACCACTAAACAAGACTCAGTCATCAGCAAAGACACCTTCAAGCAGGTTGCACAGTACAAATCCCTGCTGTGCTGGGCTGATGTGCTGAGTGAAACGAGTCGCACCAATTTGCATTTCTATTACCAGTTTTACCACACTGAGTTGAGCTAAGCCGCACACGGGATGGACCTTTCTCCAGAGTAATGCCAACATGCGTCAAAATTTCAAAAGTCAACATCAGAACTTCCTGGTATTATCTGAGTGGCTCTCTAAGGTGGAGTACTGTCATTCTGAGGTGAAATTAGTCTGTGGAATACAGGTGCAGCACAACATAGTAAAAAAAAAAAAAAATCATAGTTATTTTGACAGATTACATTTGCAATATGAGTCATGATTAGTGGGAATGGTCATTTTTGAATTACTATTTTAATTTTTTCATCATAAAACTATTAAAATCTTGATGATGTGACATTTGTGGGAGTTTGTACCAAACAAACATGTTTTCTTCCATCTGGAGAACAAGATTACAAATCTTGACCAGGACCTCTCTGCTGCTCCACAGTATTTCAGTATACTGCCGTCTGTCACACATTTTACCTTTATGATAAAGTTGCTGCTTCTGCCTTGGATATTGCACTCGGCCTTACTGCAATTAGTTGTGCAGCCCTAAATAAGACAACTAAGTTATCATTTTTGAGAATTACTTTATGGAAAAAGAAAAACAATACATATCAACTCATTTCTGTCAAGGAAAAGTATTTACACCTATTAACATTACAGTGAATTGAGAAGTCATTTTATACATTATATAATAGAGTAGCAGTAAATGACTTGTGAGCTCTCATCAGATGTTGCTTCACGGTGGCTGTTCACCCACAGGCTTCACATCACCAACAAACAATTGAAACAGTACATCGACCACTTCAACTAATGTCAGGTGCAGCACTGCAAGATTCAACTGCTGAGGACGTGTTCATGGTTCATGAACCTCACTTCTTCTTGGTATACTGTAAATTAAAAAGAGAATTTAGAATTGCAGTGTGTATTTATTTGTACATCAACATGCAATTCAAAAGGCCTTCATCCTTACTTTATCAAGAATCCAGTCTGCATCTGCAATAGCTCTTTGGATGATCATTTGTATCCTCTCTGGGTCATCTTCATCGGAGTGACTTTTGTAACCCTGGAAACCAAAGCCAAGGATCAGGATAATACAGTGTTGGGGAAGCTGTTTTATGTATCCAGGCTAGGAAAACCATATCGAACATGTTTAATGATGACACATAAAGGATGTATGATTCATTGTTCTTAGATGTTATGAAGTCCATGAATATGTTAGCAATATCTACATGAAGAAAACACAATAAGAGTGTGTCATGGTTATGGAAGAAAGGTCAAAGGTCAGTGCTGGTATGTCTGCTGAGGAGAAAGGATTGAGAGTGTCCCAGAGGAATATACTATTTCAATGTTACTTTTTAAACAATTTAAATACTCTATTGTCTACATCCATTTTTACTGGCTCTAGTCTTCTTCTTTCCTGCCTTTTTTGACCCATCATGAATGTGTATTGTGTCACCTGCATGCACATGACAAGACAAACCTGCTCCACAGTGCTATGACAGGTCACTCCACTGGGAACCCTTAATTTTCTGATGGGTTTCAGAGGATAATCCTGAGTAGAGTGTTGCCATTAACGTTATGTCATTTTTTAGGCAGAAATGTGTTCCCAGATCTTAGCTATGACTTTGGCGAGTACAATGTTATCAAAAATGTTATAAGGATGGACAAATCTACAAGAATGAGATCCAAGTTGTAATAAACTTGAATTATCCTTAGCTAGATAGTTGAGAATACTTCGAAGTCTCCTGAGACTTTGTGGAGAACAACTATGACTGCCTGGTGGAGAAAAACATGCACTTACTCTAACTGTAATATATACTAAATACTGTATACTGAAAAATAAAACATCTGCTAATCATCATTTTAGAGCCGATTACTTAGTGTTGCCTGGGAGAGCAGGTGACAGCAGCCACAACTCTGAGTCTTCCATTACAGGTGAAACTCAAAAAATTAGAATATCGTGCAAAAGTTCATTTATTTCAGTAATTCAACTTAAAAGGTGAAACTAATATATTATATAGACTCATTACATGCAAGGTGAGATATTTCAAGCCTTTATTTGTTATAATTTTGATGATTATGGCTTACAGCTTATGAAAACCCCAAATTCTAAATCTCAGAAAATTAGAATATTGTGAAAAGATTCAATATTGTAGGCTTAACGTGTCACACTCTAATCAGTTAATTAGTCCAAAACACCTGCAAAGGGTTCCTGAGCCTTTAAATGGTCTCTCAGTGTGGTTCAGTAGAATTCACAATCATGGGGAAGACTGCTGACCTGACAGTTGTGCAGAAAACCATCATTGACACCCTCCACAAGGAGGGAAAGCCTCAAAAGGTCATTGTCCTCAAAGTTCTGTATCAAAGCACATTAATACAAAGTTAAGTGGAAGGGAAAAGTGTGGAAGAAAAAGGTGCACAAGCAGCAGGGATGACCGCAGCCTGGAGAGGATTGTCAGGAAAAGGCCATTCAAAAGTGTGGGGGAGCTTCACAAGGAGTGGACTGAGGCTGGAGCTACTGCATCAAGAGCCACCACACACAGACGGATCCTGGACATGGGCTTCAAATGTCGTATTCCTCTTGTCAAGCCGCTCCTGAACAACAAACAACATCAGAAGCGTCTTACCTGGGCTAAAGAAAAAAAGAACTGGTCTGTTGCTCAGTGGTCCAAAGTCCTCTTTTCAGATGAGAGCAAATTTTGCATCTCATGTGGAAACCAAGGTCCCAGAGTCTGGAGGAAGAATGGAGAGGCACACAATCCAAGATGCCTGAAGTCCAGTGTGAAGTTTCCACAGTCTGTGTTGATTTGGGGAGCCATGTCATCTGCTGGTGTTGGTCCACTGTGCTTTATTAAGTCCACAGTCAACGCAGCCATCTATCAGGACATTTTAGAGAACTTCATGCTTCCTTCAGCAGACAAGCTTTATGGAGATGCTGACTTCATTTTCCAGCAGGATTTGGCACCTGGCCACACTGACAAAAGTACCAAAACCTGGTTCAATGACCATGGGATTACTGTGCTTGATTGGCCAGCAAACTCACCTGACCTGAACCCCATAGAGAATCTATGGGGCAATGCCAAGAGAAAGATGAGAGACATGAGACTGAACAATGCAGTAGAGCTGAAGGCCGCTATTGAAGCATCCTGGTCTTCAATAACACCTCAGCAGTGCCACAGGCTGATAGCATCCATGCTACGCCGCATTGAGGCAGTAATTCATGCAAAAGGGGCCCAAACCAAGTACTGAGTACATATGCATGATTATACTTTTCAGAGGGCCGACATTTCTGTATTTAAAATCCTTTTTTTATTGATTTCATGTAATATTCTAATTTTCTGAGATTTAGAATTTGGGGTTTTCATAAGCTGTAAGCCATAATCATCAAAATTCTAACAAATAAAGGCTTGAAATATCTCACTTTGCATGTAATGAGTCTATATAATATATTAGTTTCACCTTTTAAGTTGAACTACTGAAATAAATGAACTTTTGCACGATATTCTAATTTTTCGAGTTTCACCTGTAGGACTGACCTCATTGCCTATCAGACTGTTTTAGATTTCAAACTGGTCTACAGCTGAAGATACATGTAGACTCCTTTGGTGTTTTCATTGTCACAAGAGTACATATGATCAGTCTCCTGTTTTGGAAATGACTTGTTTATGAGCCTAATTCTACATAATATTTTGTCCAAGATCAATTGAAAAGCATTTGGTTTGTCAGTAGTTGGGACACGTGACGACCTCACCTGTTTTATGGCATGTCGGTAATGCTGCTGCATTGCTGTGGTCGGTAACTGCCTGCAACATCTGAGGAGATATCGATAGAGCTGCACTGGTGTCTGGATCAACTCAACTGCAACCAAAGGCGGCATCCCGTCCTCCTCCGATTAAACTGCTGCTGGTACAAATACAAATCAAGAGCACATTAGAATTAGAGACACTATATTAACCACAGAAAAGGAATTCATAAAGAATTAATGGCTTTGTGTTTACATTCTCATACAAAGCATATGAGCCAGCAAGATGATCACAAGTGTTTTACAGGTATAACTCACAGTGCTTCATTCAGCTCTGCACTTGGTTAAGTTTGAGTATCATGTGTCTGTTTGTCTTGGCAGCACTTCATGGACCAGCTGACAGACAAATTCAAACATTAATCCAGTTTGATCGCACTTTTTCATCATTTCTGCCAGATGTATAAATTGTCAAGTTTCTGTCAACATGTCTACAAGAAAAACCTAAAATGACAAGGTGTCAGTGCTATTTTCTGTTTTGTTTTTTATACATATACCAAGTGCTTTACAATATCATTGTAATAAAGGGCCATCTATAAACTAGTCTCTTTCGTTTTTAAAATTTTCAATTTCAATTTTAACATGAGACTATTCACTATCTCAAAGTTACAGGGTTCTTTCAAGGATTTCACCTTCTGTAATGTCTACATGTAGCTCATACACCAGTAAGTAACACAGAACCAAATAACATACGACTATCTAGCATAGAAACTGAGTCACTTTAAACTGCATAATGAAAACAAATATCACTGGAGCAAACATATTATTAAAAGTGTTTTATTAATATTAAAAATAATTGTACAAAAGTCCTGAGAAAAGGTCCTACATGCTTCGTACACAGTGGCTTGTCTACACTTTATCCTCGGCTGACCCAGCGAGTACGTTAGCTAACTAGCTAGGTGAGAGCGTAACTAAGCTGCTACAACACAGTGGCGACATTATCACCACCAAACAAACGTATAGCATGAAGCTTACTGTAGCTGTGGACCGTGGTGAAGGCTGTCAGAGGGCGTCCAGCATTATAGAACAGCCCACGGTGTCACATTATGACACTGTTGCACTATGAGCGGATGTGTTCGTCGCTGTAGTCTTCTTCTTGTGTTTAATGCTGTGAGCATCAATGTTCCATTGGACCACTGCTGCCCTCTGTTGACTGAATTTAAAAACATCTGACTGTCCACTCGTGGTAGATGAAGGCGAGTGCATTTGGGTTGTTCATGCGCATGTCAGCCTCCACGTGAAGTACAATTATTTCTCCTGACTACTTCAGTTTCACACTACTTTTCAACTTCTATAGGCCACCACTACATATGAGAGGGACATGTTGTGTTTTTTTTACTCCACTATTTCTTCCATTTTATTACCTCCGCTTTGTTGTCTGTTTATGTATTTGTTGGTTGGTTGGTTTGTCTGCAGGATTACACATAAACTATTAAACATATTTCCTTGACTCTTGGATGGAGGATGGGTCTCAGCACAGAACAGGCCCCTTTCACTCTCACTGCGGATCCAGAAATGTTTCTGAGGAAACAATGAAAGAATCTTCATGAAGAAAATCAAATATCTGTAAGTGAGTATTTGATGTGGATCCTAGATGTGGTGATCTTAAATTGTGGTTAAGCAATTATGGGTGGTTTATAATTTAGTGTGATACAGGGCTATCCAGTTTCATATTGGATTAGGCTTGACTGAATTAAAGGGCACTGTTGGGCCTTGACGAAGGTATACGCTCTACTGAGTGCCATTCTAGTTGAATTTAAGTTGGATGAGGTTAGCTCAAGAGGCAAAATTACCAATAGTTTTTAGATCTGTACTTAATACTTCATTAAAATCATTATTCACCAGTAGTATTTTGACCTTACTCCTTAGAGTGACCTTACTCTGGAGAAAGGTCCATCCCGTGTGCGGCTTAGCTCAACTCAGTGTGGTAAAACTGGTAATGGAAATGCAAATTGGTGCGACTCGTTTCACTCAGCACATCAGCCCAGCACAGCAGGGATTTGTACTGTGCAACCTGCTTGAAGGTGTCTTTGCTGATGACTGAGTCTTGTTTAGTGGTCAACAGAGAAGCTGTTAAAAAAAAACTCCTCACAATGAAGACCCTCCCTTATTTAGTTATTTAAAAGTTCTCTTTATGGAGCAGCAGTAACTTAACGTGAATTCTGATAGGGTGATCAGTTAATAGTTACCTGTCTGTCCAGTTCACATTGGTTTATCTGTTTAGTCGTTAGCTGAGAAGCGTTGACCGTGACCTTCCTGACTTCTTTTGAGTGAAATGTGTCAACTTGTATCTTCACCTGGAAATTCTGCCCAACTTAATTCTGCACCAAAGGAGCAAAGGAGCCTTTGACAGTAATATTTTCTATTATTGAAATGGAATAAACTGGTACAAATACGTGAATCTGAACAAACAGTCCATAACTAACATCATGTTCAAGTGTACCTGGTACCAGAACCACGAGGTCAAACAACATTGATCATCTTTGTGTTTGCATCATCAGATGTGGCTGGATGTCTTTGACACTTGGGTGAAGAGATGAGCAGAGTCATCAGCTGATCACCACCATTTCTGTCCAGTAGCTTCCATCATTTGACGATGGAAGCTACTGGACAGACCTGGGAAACCTAACAGACAGTGGAGGAGAAATTGACAATAATCTCCAGGATGTCGAACACATTCTCAGTGTGTCCTGGGCTCCTGCTGGGTTGTGCCTGGTCATTGATTTTGTTTGTGATCTTCATGTTTTATACCCCTGAATGCCCCTAGGTATTTTTGTCTACTAAGACAAAATAAACAATTTGAAGACAACATTTTAGGCTTTCGTAACCTGTGGTGAGCCCTTATATTTAATATGTTCTACATTTCACAACTAAAGCCACAGTCAGTCAAATGCAAACTAAAGTCATGAAAATATTTTAATGATAATATTTTTATTTATTGTTTTTTTTGTAGGTATTGATGCTATCGTCCTTTTAAACCATCTAGAAAGTTGCATCACTGAAAGGAGGTATTTAGTGTATGTGTGTGTGTGTGTGTGTGTGTGTGTGTGTGTGTGTGTGTGTGTGTGTGTGTGTGATGAGTGAAAGGAGGTGGAGCTCTGTATCAGACACTATGTAACAGAAGACACTCTGAGGCTCATCTCAGTCAGCCATGGATCTTCCTGGGCTTCAGACGAGGACATGGACACTATTTGTTTGCCTAAGCTGGATGTTTGTGGGTCAGGTGGTGGCCGGACCGTAGGTTTGATTGAATTGTCTGAAAACATTTATATATTTGTTGTAACTTGTCCACAAGACAGTCGAACAGTGGATTTGAAGAGATCTACTGTGTTTAGATTTTTTCAGCAGTTTGGTGTGTTCATTCTAATGTGTTCCTGAGCATTGGCTGATCTGCCTGTTTTCTAGCGTAATCTTTCTTTCTTATCATGTATCTTCTGTATGTGTATATGTTTCTGTGGCTGCAGGCAGTACATGGTAGCCATTCCTGCAGTTGTTGAAGCTGGAGCTCAGACCAAGTTCTGTGCGAGTCTCCTGCAGCCCAATGAGACTCTGGTCATGAACATCACTCTGATCTCCCAAGAAAAGAGGACGGTCCTCTTTGAGAAGACAACCAGCACAGCATTTCATACCTGTGTGCAGTTTCAGGTCAGCTTTTCACACAGTTGGTTTCATGTAGTCCACAAAAATTCTCCCTCAAACATTTGAAACCTAAATGCTTTTCCAGGATTTGCACCATTTATTTTTAGCCATGATCTACATAAAAAAAAAAAAAAACAGTTTGAAGCTACTTTTTACCTGTGATTTACGAAAGATAAGTAAGAATGAGTAAAAATCAATACAGTGAGGCTGATGGGTTTTTTTGTGAGTAAATGATTGTTTTGGCTGGTCTCTATATTTCTGCCACAGGCTCCTTTTGTGCAGAAAAATGAGGTGCAGCATTTCAAGGTAGAGGTACAAGGTGCCACATTTCACTCAGAAGACGTCAGAAAAGTCATGATCAAAATCTATCGACCTGTCACATTCATCCAAACAGATAAACCAATTTACCTCCCTGGACAAACAGGTAACTTTAAACTGATGATCCAGAATCTATCACACTAAAAGTTTTTATCAAAAGATGCTTCTGCATCCTTGTTAACCTGCGTCTTTCTCAATTGAAGCACAATATTTACTGTATCTCCCAGCCTTTATCTCAGTACATGCTGGTATTGGTTTCAGATCCACTCGAAGTAGCTTGGGACTTGTTTTGTGGACTATGAAACTTCACCCGACTTTACAAGGAGGAGAATAGCCTAGACAATGACAGATATTTCATTTTTGGGTGAACTGTTCCTTTTAAAGGTGCAATATGTAAGAATTGGCCCCCTGTAAAATTCACACTTTAAACAAATAAGGGGTAGCATATCACTTTAGTATCCACTAACTCCTGATAACTTTAGCTCGTGTTAGCTGGTTTGCTCAGTTAGCCGTGCAGCTAGTGGTCCGGACTGGGAGTTTGGAGCGCCAGGGAGAATGTTGGTGTGAACACCGCTAGCACAGGAGATTTAGACTGGGACGGGCTGGGGCTAGCTTGCAAGCATGCTAACTTAAGAAATTATTTCTGTAACACAATACATAGATGTCATAATGTCAAAATTGTTATTTCTTCACATTCTGTTTATAACTTTAGTAACTTTTTAAATGTTTTCAACTATAATTCTTACATATTGCACCTTGAAGTGTCGATGATTGTTTTTGATTGGCTAAATATTGTTCCAAAGTTGAAGAAAACATGACAAATAATAAAAAGCTATTAGCAAGTTGTGTTTCAGTCCAATTAATACACTTTGACAATGATGATGTCATCTCTGCATTGATAAGCTCCATTCATTTCAGTGGCCCATCATGATGTCTAACGCAGCTCTAGATAAGGTGTAGGAACTTCCTGTAATCTCTTTGCATTTCTCTCAGTGCATTTCAGAGTCATCACACTGGACACCAAGTTCAGACCGGTCAACACGCTGGTGAGTGTTTGAAATGTCCCTTCACTCTTTTAGACCTCATTCAAACACAGTTGAGGTAATACTGAGTGATCATAGAGCAGGTTTGAATTTGTGTCCCAGTGAGCCACATTAATCACTCAAGTAAAGTGGATTGGAGAACAACATGTGACCTAAACTGCTCTTTGACCTTTATTATGTGTTTAATCAGTCTGTTTAAATACCTTCTCATGATGATTCCGGGTCAATAGTACAACCAGGGCCCTTTTTGGTAAACTCGCATGTGGTGAAGGTCAACAAATGTTTTTGCTGATGGATCAGTTTCACATCATAACATGAAATCAATAACAAGATACTTTGACATTGTTGCAAAACACAAACTTATTACTTTAAAATAAGAAACTTTTCTTGTTACAGCTATATAATGTTTGTCTTGTTATAACGTGGTAACTTACTGTTTTAACATAAATCGTTCCTTGTTACTGCAAGACATTTTCACATTATGTTATCATGTTAATATAAGGGTTAGTGTTATGTCATCATGTTATGACGTTAACATTTAATGTTATAACAATAAGTTATCAAATAACATGAAATGTTTGACGTTATAACAAGATAAGTGGTTTTTTGAATAACAGGAAAAATGTATTGTTAAAACAATATGAGTTATCCTATTAAAATGTGAATATATAACAGTAAGATAAATAGTATATTGTTATGATGGGAAATGTTTCTTGTCACGTGGCTGTGTGTTGTGTTCCTCACAGAATCCACACGTTATTCTTCATTTGCTGCAAAACAATCACTTTATTTCTTTCACCATGCATAAATAAACGTGAAAAAAGACCAAATACTCAGTTTACAGTGTGACAAACATTTCATATGTAGCACCCACAGCAGTAATGACAGCTTCACTAATTGAGATATGAGTATTTTCTAAAAGTATAATAACAATAATAATAATAATAATAATAAAAATAATAATAATAATGATAGTTTAAGTCAAGTAGGACCACAGCAGCAGGGCCAACCACCATCCATGGGAAACTGCAACATGAGAGAGCACAGAGACTCTGGGGAAGAAGCCAAGTCAGTAACATGTATTAATGAGACATGAATGTGTACAGATAGAGAAAGAGAGAGGAGCTCAGTGCATCATGGGGTTAGGGTTTGACTGTTGAAGCCTCTGCCTCCCATTCTACTTTTAGAGGCTCTAGTCGGTTCATGTACACACTGACTGAAGCCAGTGGAATCTAATAATGAAGTAAATGCAGTACCAAGGCTATCATTATCAATGTCCATGTGAATATTAAAACTTACTTTGTGCAGTTGTCCTCATGGTTATTATCTAGTTATTAGGGAAGCTGTATAATAAACCCACCTTTTAACAAATCCCTTTGTTCTCTCTTCTTGTAGGTCAACGTGATTGAAATTCAGGTAAGACTCAGGGAAATATCCACAACCAAATGTGTATTCAGGCCATCAGGCTGAATTTGTTTGGACTTTATGCATCTTTGTGGTTTTTTTGTTTGTTTTTCTTTAGAATGACAGCTGATTTGTGGAGGGATAATTAAGTGAGCAGTGCCAATTGTATTTCCCTGTTGTTGACTAACCCTTTTAAAGGGGCAATATGTAAGAATTGGCATCCTGTTGAATTCGCAGCTAGCAGTCCAGGTTTGGAGCTTTGAGTACCGGGGAAGTGTTTAGGTTTAGACAAACTAGCACAGGAGCTCTGGACCAGGACTGGCCAGGGTTAGCTGGTTAGCATGCTAACTTCAGTAGCTATCCCTGCAACACAATACATACACATCACAATCTCAAAACTGCTATTTATTCACATTCTGTTGATATTTAAATTTCATTTTTGAATGTTTTCAAGTACATTTCTTACATATTGCACCTTTAAATTTGGCACATCAACCTTCTAGAAATACATTTGAATCTTTGTTTACTGTAATATAATATAAATGTGATATAAACATAATGTGGATATAAACATGCTCTTTTCGTATATGTAATTGTTTTTACATTCAGGATTGACAAGTAGATTTCTTCATGTTATCACAAAGTCATGAGCAGCTGTGTGATTTAGCCAAGGATGTAGTCATTTTGAGATCAGGTACAGTAGGTCTAGCAAAGTCTCCCCCAAACACACTGAAAATACATGTTATTCCCATTGATTTTATTTAACAGGATGCTAATCTCAACCGCATTAGACAGTGGCTGAACATCACATCCAATGGGAAAATACTGCAGCTGTCTTACTCCTTGAACTCTGAGGCCCGGGAAGGAACATACAGAGTTACTTTGTGGATGAATGGAAATAAAATAGAGCAAAGCTTCAAGGTGGAGAAATATGGTAAATAACATTTATTTTTCCCTTCCACAGTTTGTAATGAACAACAAATGCTAACAACCATATTTTACCCTCAGTTTTACCAAAATTTAGTGTAAAAATAAAGGTGCCCGATGAGATAAGCGTTGGGCAGGAGGAAATCAACGTGGAAGTCTGTGCGAAGTAAGTAATGAGACTTCCTCACAGATACACATGACAAGTGACATTTTCATGATTTCATAATGAGTGAAACATTTTCAACACACTGATTTGGTTAAAACTTTCCATCTATTCAGATATACATATGGACAGCCTGTGCCAGGTGCTGTTGAACTGGAGATATGCCGACCTGGGACCTATTCATTTGGCCGAGTCTCTATCCCTGACACAAGCGCCCCATGTCACAAGGAGGCAAAGCAGGTACAGTAGATATAACTCCACGTGACACAAAAACACATTAAAATACATAAAACATTTGATATAAATACACTAAAAAACAATTTGCCTGATAATATTTTATTACATGTACATTTTCCATCTCATTTAAACACATTAGTTCAGTGTCAAGGGTGACGTTTAATGGAAAGTTTGTTGAGTTGATGTGTATAAATGAAATAACGAGACGTGTGATTCATTACAGGAGACAGGATAACTGATTTGAAATGCATTACATTTATGTATAATAAACACTGGAAAAACACATTTATCTAGGTGTTCACCTTAACTATTCAATAAACACATCCGATTTATGCAAGTCTGCAGTAATTGTTTCTAATCAGACAAAATGATTTAATTCATACACCTTTAATAATCACCCAAAGTGAAACACACAACTTTCCCCCCGAGCGTTCCCAAGTGAAATTATTGTTAGCGCCGCTGTTGCAAAGACAACTGGATCGTTTCCATTTTCATCAGAGTCACAAATAGAAACATCACAGGACAAACATTGTGCAGTCAACATTGACTTCATAAAGATATTGAAGCAGAAAACTTGTCTGTTGACAGTTAAAGCTGGCTTTCTGCTGCATCTGTGTGTTGCTGCTGAGTCTGAATGTTGCTTGGCAATCTGACTTCATGAAACCTTTCCATGTACATGCTGAAACTGTTTCATAAAGCAACAAACCCCACAAGGCTGTGGTTTACAGTGATTTTAGAATTTTATTAGCTCTTTTGTGGAATTGTAAAGGTGTCATTAGTTACCACAAACCCCAGATAAGTTGAGCTTCTCATGATGCTGCGGTTTTGTCTGGGCTGTTTTTTCAGATTGCTATGGTTAAATGTCAAATAATTACCAGATATATGAACTGAAATATTCTAAACTTGTTGATGATCTGATGGGTAATGACAAATGACAGTATCAGTTGGTGGGACAAGTGATTGAGTGGGTTAATAATACTTCAGTGAGGCACTGTGACAGCTACAACTCTTTGTTTTAATACATCTTAATTGTTGTACTATCTAGACAGAAAAGAATGGCTGTGCCACGTTTATGACTGAGATGTCCACTTTCACTAAAGTTGACATTAGGTCACTGCTTGATGGACTGCATCTCTTAGCCAAAGGGACAGAGGAGGGGACAGGCAAGTTTCAGTTTTCATATTTCTAAAAAAATGGTGTTCTTTTTCAACAATATGGCAGACTGTTGTAACATGGAAGCTTTTCTTACAGGTACTGTACTCTTACAAATGAAAAGAGTGACGCTTTCTTACGTTATTGGAAGGCTGTCCTTTATTGACACACCCAAGGTTTACGACCAAGCAGTAATTCTGGAAGGAAAAGTAAGAGATAGATATGATCTTCATTTCTTCACTGTGAGGAATACAGTGCACCTGAAGCCATCTGCATTCTCAGTGATACAACGTTTTGCTTCCAACAGGTTAAAGCTGTTTACTACAATAATACACCTATTCCTGACAAGCTGGTCCATTTGTTTCATGGTGCAATGTCCTCATCACGTCTGCTGCAGAACCTCACAACAGACAGTGATGGTATCGCCACTTTCTCATTAAACACAACCAGCTTCAAAGGAGACATTCAACTAATTGTAAGTAAATGATTATGGTATTAGTAACAAAATGGTAGTGACATGATCGTGGTAAAATCTGCTGCAGCAAAAGCTACACTCACAAGCTTTTAGTCCACAGTAGAGCCAAGACCAGTGTAAATCATCACCCTGATTATTCGAGAGAATGAGAGCACGATTTATAGGGAACCAATCTATACGTGAATAGTGTCATTGTTTTACCGCCATTAGGCCTACACTGTGCAATGTGTAGTTACTTAAGTTAAAGCAAAAAGTTGTGTAGCCAGTTTAAAATTCATATACTATAACCAGGGAAGTGTAAGTAGGTCTGTCAGCAAGCAATGTTGCAGTTTTTTGTTGAAAACACTCGCCCTACTTTGTTAATTTCTTCCACAAGTTGTTGAAGTGGTGTAGAAATTTCTGCTTTGATTACACTTTTATTGTTCCCGTTCACATTTCAGCCACAGTTCACCACAGCTTCACCCATACATACTGTATATGGAATGTCTTTACATGGCTATTACATCCTGATAGATACCATACCTTGTACTGTGTATGATTTTGTAATGGACAATGAACTTGTATATTACCTTGACCTTATCAAGGTTGCTTCAAACAGCTGATTGCCTTTCTAAACATCTGACTCATTTATGGGGAAAAACACGATATACTTCTTTGCTGTGGTTGGAGTTGCCTCTTCAGCTACTACTCCTTCTCTTGCATTGACCCCCTGGGCTCCACCTGGAGTTAGATCATAGTCAATCACTGGTGCTGCTCAATTAAAATATGCTGGATTGGTGCTGATAACTATGCTTTGGTTGGTCCAAGACATCCCAAATTAGCATACGTTGCTGTCTTCTTTGCATGGGATGTTCCTTTCCCAAATAGAGTGCTTACTAGTTCAAACATTTTTATTTGAAGCATCAGAGTAGAGGTCTCTGCATTCATACAGGATGAGAAACTGCTCCAAGTTTGTGTTTGTATTTACTGTAAACTTTTGTCCCATTTGTCTTGGGAAATATTTTGGCCCAGCTCATCCTCCCACGCATGTTTGTTGATCTCAGTGGACGGGGCGTTAATGTTTTCCAGAACATTGTAGATATAAGATATCAACTTCTCTGAATCCGCCTGCTCATTTAAACAGTCGTCATGTTTGTCTAGACTTGCAGTGCTGTAGTCCTGCATGTGTGATTTCACATAGTCCCTGACCTGAAGAAACCTAAAAGAAAAATTCAAATGATATTTCTCCCTCAGTTCTTTGAAGGAGGTGAACGTCCCCTTCACATACAAGTCACCCACACAGTTAAATCCTTGTCTCTTCCACTGGGCAGAAGCACCATCTAAAGTAGAGGCTTTGGAAGAGGAGTTATTTGCAACTGGGAGAAGGAGGGACCAAAATATTATTTATTGATAGTGTTACCTGTAATTCCACAAGCTAGAGAGGTTCAGGACGGTCAAAGAAGGGGATTAACCAAGGGTCAGTAACTTAGGTAACACTGTCAGCCCACACCTGTGTTCAACGTACCTCAAGGAGTAACAAAACCATCAGAATGTAATACTGATGCTTCTATATAACCCACAAAAGCAAAGAATCATCTGCAAGAAGACTGGTTATTCCCACAGTTATTCTCAATGCCTGCCACCAGGTTGGATTCCCCATAATATCATATCATTACTAGGTAATGTTGATAACTGTAGTTTTCTCAACAAACTTACTATTACTGGGCAGCCAAATCTGTTAGCTGTAGGCTACATGTCAGCTAACCTGTAGGCAAAACTTAGTGTCACCAATCATCACCACCCATCATCAGATTCCAATTACTAATCTTATATAGCAACAAATAGTTACATTACATCATTGCCCAGCAAACAGCTATGTTTAAAAAATGGTATTAAACTAGAATTATAAGCTCTCTGTTGTAAGCCTCTGCACATCAGTCAGGTTTTGCATCCATTTCCGTACAGTCTCATATAATATGGCCTATGTTGTGAAGACTTCGAAGGAATTAATTAAAAGGTAAATGTAGTTCTTGGTGAATCTGAAGTTTTCTCTATACTGACGTGTACGAGTCCAGTGAAGAATTTCTGGCGAGAACCACCTTTCTCGGCCGCTTTATTCCAAATTAGAGGAAATTGCCTCTAGACATTCCTGAGAATGGGACAGACGTGAGGTCACATTAACCTTAACAGTTGACAGTTGTGCCAAATTCTCTCAAGGTGTTCCTGAGAAATCGCGTTCGCAAAAATGGGATGGATGGACGTATGTCAGACAGAGAACATAATTCCTTAGGCGCAGAGGCATAAAAAAAATGTTGCATTATTTTTTAGTTGGTAAATAGCACTTCTTCTTCTTTACAATCCAGGCAAGCCTCACACAATGGCCTGAGCCATCACATCGAAGTCCACACTATGAGACGGCACGTCACACATTGTCCTCGGTCCGAGCGTCTGCTCCTCATATTAAATCAGTCAGCTCTCTGGAGGTGAAGGGGAAGGACAAACCCCTTCCCTGTGAAAAGGAAGAGACCATCTCCATCCACTATACAATAGTAGGAGAGAAACAGGGCTCTGTGGATGTCATTTATTTGGTGAGTAGCTACATGCAATAAACTGAAACAACTCAGCTAGAATCTGATCTTTAGAAAATCTTTTGGTCCGTTCTGAGCTGAAGGGGAATTAAACACTTCTACCATTCTCTCTTTATTCTGCAGATCTTATCCAGAGGAACCATTGTCACGCAAGGACTTAAAAAGGTGGACGTGCAAAATAATCATGGTACTTAAAGATTGTTTGAACCAACAGTTTAACAAGCATCCTCCACCCAGTCAGATTTGTTTGCACCACTCTCATTCCAGTTCTGTGTCATGATGAAAGACTTTGTTTTACACTTGGTGGAGAAAGACAGGGGAGATAATGGGAGAGAAAGAAGGAAACGATCTCAGATTTATCATTTAGTTTTTAACACATATACTTGTTGAAGTAATCTGCAGAGGATGTGTGTTGTGTTGGTTGATACATTGGATCATAACACTCAGTTTGCTGTTTCAGTGACTGAGGGCGAGGTGTCCTTTACATTGAAGGCGTCTCCAGAGATAGCACCAGTCGTCCAGGTTGTGGCTTACACCGTCCTCCCCAGTGAAACTGTGATTGCACACAGTGCTGACTTCTCCACAGAGAAATGCTTCAGTAACAAGGTCAGTGAGAAAAGAAACAGGCATATGGAGATTCATCTGAGCTTTCAGCTTTAGGTCTGAAATGATATGTCAGTTTGGTCTAATACTAAGGCCTCTAGTTTCACAATGATTTCACTTGGGAGGCACAAGTACACGTGATCATGTGATATGTCTTAGGGACACTGATGGAAATCTAAACACACTTTCCAACATCTATACATAAGGAAATGTGTCCATATTATATTACTACTTGTGTGTCTGTGTGTAAATGTGCATGTGTGTATGCATGTAATTGTATGTGTCAGGTGTCCTTGGAGTTTTCTCCGTCCTCAGCTGTACCAGGAGAGGAAACCACCCTGCAGGTGACGGCCCAGCCGGACTCTCTGTGTGGTGTGAGTGCCGTTGACCAGAGTGTCCTCATCAAGGAGCCAGGGAAGACTCTGGATGAAGACAAGGTAACTACTGGCAAATACAGCAGATGGATTATATATATGTTTTTTACATATTGTGTACCATGTTACAGTGGTAGGTTTGTAACCTGAAAGGTACAGGTCTACGTCCTGTGACTGGTGGGCAAAATGTTATTAGGGAAAGTAAAGTAATGGGAAGGGAGCAAGGGGAGGCAGCAATACTATGTGAGTCAAGAATCGTACTCCTTTATGAGTCTTAACTCAGTCAGATCAAACAGAGATATGAAAGACATTTTGGTGAATATAGGCTTCAGGGAAACAATGCTCAAAAGAAACATCTTTTCCATTAAAACAACGCATTTGATGAGCTTTTTACATTCTTATGTTGGTGTCTCCATCAAAACAATATTGACTTGTTTTCACACTGAAGTCAAATTTGTCACCCAGCTGATGTAAAAAAGTGGAAGCACTTCACATGATCCACTTCAGAATACATGTATGTCGATCCAGTTGATTCAAATGAGAGGGGCGACAAGCAAGTTTGTCAAAAAACAGGAGGTAATTGTGGCTGTAATTGGGATAAAAAAATGATCCACATGCACTCTCTGGGAGGGATTAAACTGTAGCATTTTTCCTGTTAAACAGTACCATACAGCTGTTGAGACTTTTCTATTAGTCAGTCCTTGGTCATTTATAGCCTTGGCTGTCATCTTTCTTTTCAGATATTTGACTTGCTGCCAGTAAAGAAAGCCTCCGGTTTCCCAGGTGATGTAGAAGATCCTGTAACATGTTTAAATGTGAGACAAAGAAGATATATTATGCCATACCATGATGACAACGGCGCTTATGGAGTTTTCAAGGTAATTCTTATATTAAAAAGTAATAATATTATCTTTAATGGATCGCTGACAGCATATTTGCTGTGCAAATACAAGACTGAATAACAATCTGAACAATGGATACTACAATACTGATCCAGCTCTGCAGTGACATGTCATATGTTGTTGGTTTGTCTAGAATTTGGGCCTGAAGATGGCAACAAATTTGTTCTTTAGGATGCCATCATGTGTGAACTTCAAGGGAACAAAATACTACCAACAAAACCCTTATGTGACTTATGTCCGTGGTGAGAGTATGTAATGCATGCTGAATACTTGCAAGAAAAACCTGAAGTTCACTGTTTCAAGTCTACCTCTGACTCTGGTTGAAAGTTGTCCTGTTTCATCAGAGGTTATGATGTATATGCGGGGTTCCAATCCTCCACCAATTGTTACGGTCCGCACTTTCTTCCCCGAGACATGGATATGGAATCTGGTGGAAGTTGGGTAAGCATCTGTCACAAGCTTCTTCACATGACCACCATGTTTTTTAATGCTGTAAAGAAAATGAAGCTGAAACTGTTCTGAAAAGAAAACTTCACAGAGAGTTCAGTATACCAAAATGTTCTTGCATGAGAGCTATAGTTTTTCTCTGACTAATCCGCGTAGTAAAAGTATTTTCCTCCAACTCACAATATCCAAGATATTATAAGATATACTTTATTGTCCATTGGGAAAATTTTGCCTGGCATGGGAGCTGTATACAGCTTCAATCCAAACTAAAACTAAAACTACTAAAATTAACAGATGTAAAATCTGTCTGTGTATTTGCTGGTCCAGGGAGGCTGGAACGAAGGATGTGTCCCTCACCGTCCCAGACACCATCACCACCTGGGAGACAGAGATGTTCTGTTTGTCCCCTCAGGGTTTTGGCTTGGCTCCTCGTAAACAGTTCACTGTCTTCCAGCCCTTCTTCCTCGAGCTCAGCCTGCCTTACTCCATCATCCGAGGGGAGCACTTTGAACTGAAGGCAACCACCTTCAACTACCTGTCCAGCTGCATTATGGTAATCAATACCTTCCCATCACTTATTGTCTGTAGTGCATGAAAGACTTTAGGTACTGGAGTCAAGAGATGTATTCTGCTAATAAACTGGTGAATCTACATGAAATGTACATTTGACACAACCGTCCTGTCCTAAAAAGAAGACACTGCGATTATACATATAGATAGATACAATAGAATCACTTATTTAAAGAAATACATATTGCCTTACAATAGTCCTTACAATAATGCTCTCTTTTCTTGATTAAGTTTGTTCACAGCTATGTGACTGTCAATTTTTCTTTTTGTAACTTTACCGATTCAAAAATGAGATTGTGTTTCTTAGGTCAGTGTGAGTCTGGCCCCATCCTTAGATTACACCGTCACCCCTCTCTCTGGTGACCAGTACACATCCTGTCTGTGTGCCAATGAACGCAAAACCCTCAGCTGGACCATGATCCCCTCAGTCTTAGGTAAGGGTCAAACATTTAGAGTTTTTCTCAACTCTATTTTTCTGTTTTTACAAATAGAACTGTGGTTCTGATTTTCTCATGTTACATATTTCATGCATAGCTATGACCATCATACATTTGTTAAATGCTTCAAACTAGCTCATGATGAGTTCAGAGCCACATTCATATTGTACCACATTGTACAGCACCATAAACTTCAGTCTCCACAGAGTAACGATACTCTGACACAACTGCAACAAAAACTGAATATGTCAGTAATGGATAACGGATCTTTTTAGGGGTTGTGAATGTGTCAGTAACTGCTGAGGCTGTGGCATCTCACATGTCATGTGACAATGAGATTGTGAGCGTGCCAGAGAGAGGTCGCATCGATGTGGTCACACGACCTCTTATAGTAAAGGTGAGTACCTTAAAGCAAGACAACAAAGAGTTTGGGCCAGAACTAATAACCTTACATTTGATGATAACAACCAACAAGTGTTAACACGCACATGTACAAGTTAAATGATCTCCCACCTCTTCTCTTCTCAGGCCGAGGGAACTGAGATGACAAAAACCTACAACTGGCTGCTCTGTCCTAAAGGTCAGTCTGGTTTGGACCAGGAGTGTTAATGCCAACGTCTCTGAGGCTGTGTGTGCACGGCAGGTGTCCGTTAATTACCTTCTGTGCTGTATATATCTTGTATGTGTATTAAATGTTCTTAATATGAGATTTATTTGAAAGGTTTTCTTATATTTTCAAAATATTTTTAGTGAAACAATTTCTGCAGCTGCCCTACCACTTGCTCTTCTAGCAACCCATTGCATGTTCTTATTTAAAAACATGGTCATGACAGCCAGACATTTTTAACATCTGGGCTGAGAGCAAACCCAAATGACCATTAGAATTTCAATATTTGGAACAAAGGTAAGACTTATAGCTTCTTGGTCTTCATGGTGATCAGTCTAAGTGTAGCAAATTAGGGCAACTAGCAATATTTAAAAAAGCAATTTGTAATATATGGCCAGAATTTTAGTTTAAAACATTCAAAACATGAACCAACTTTATCAACAGAGTGTGAAGAAACACTGTTGATGTTGTGTCAAACACAGCTACTCTACTAGCATGCTAACTAGCTAGCCCCAGCCCATCCTGTCTCAAATACCACTTTGTACCTCAAGAGGTGACAGTCCGATAGTCCCAGTAGTTTCAGCTGGGAGAAGTAAAAGCAGTTTGTTACAGTATTTTTACACCTTTTCTTTACTTTGCAGAAAAATACAACCATCTACCATCTGAATTTCAGTTTCTCTCTTTAACCGAGCTAAGAAGAGCTGAGCTGCCCTCTCTTCAGCTAACAGGGTCACTTAGCTTCACGGGTAACTGAGCTACTTGCTAACTGCAGGTAGTTGCTCCAGCCAAAGAAAGCTACAGCGAGCAGCAGTAAGCCATCATGCTGCTGCCACCTCTGAATTCTGGCCCCTTACCTATAAGTAGCCAATCCTATGGCATTTAATTCAGTAATCATTCGGACTGACGTGTAATTTGGAAGTTGCCTCAGCACCAGCGCTGATCCGTGTGTTGTTTTGTTTATTTCTGTTCCCAGGAGAAGCTTTGACAGAAGAAATAGAACTACTACTCCCTGAGAATGTGATCGATGGATCTGCCCGTGCTTCACTATCAGTGCTGGGTAATCAGATTACTTGAATTTCATTCATGGTAGCTGTAACAAAACAATTACTGGAAGGATAACTTGTTCCATCGCCTCTGAAGTAACTCTCAGGGCAGATTTTTCTAACCATGTCCCTTTCATATGCTTCCTGTATCTGCTTGGGTGCAGACACTTTTCTGCTTGCTCTCGCTTCTGCTTGCCTTTTTTCCACTGTTATTCTTTTTCTTCACTGAGAGATTACAGGCAGCAACTCTATTTCAACACTTTTTCCAAACTCTTCAGTACTTCCTGAACGAGGCCTACACAAGCCTATTAGCAGCTAAAGGTAATTAGCATCATAATGCCTTCCATTACTGTGGATGACTTTCAGAAGATCATTCAAAACATTGCTGTGCTGGAAACCAAGGTCCACCAAATAGAAGTAAATGTGGAAGTGAATGGACTATGTGGGAACGAAACTACTCTTCCATAGAATCAGAAGAGCAGACAAGATCCTGCTAACACATGGCTAATTAGCCCCAACAATGCTATGACGAAAGAGGAGTACTGTGGACTGGATAAAAAAACCCAGGAATATTCTTCCTTGCTGGAAAACTCTTTGCGCAAAGCCTAAAGATAAATCGTTTCCCTCCGATATGGGAGAACGAGTAACAGGCAGAGCCCAGCGCCCTGAGATTTGTGATGCGACTGGTTGGCCTGCACTGTCATCTGAAAGGAGTGCCTCCTCAACCCCTGTACCACGGAGGAAACAGCCGTGGACAGCAGCGAAAACAAAAAGTAAGAGCAAACCTACCCAAATAACCAAAATACATCTGAAGAACAGATTTGCTCCACTTTCACATGACCTCGCAAGCTCTCCTTCCCACAACCTGAAAAACACCAGGAAAAAACATGAAAAATATGAGACCAAATCTAGAAGGGCAACAGAGAGAGCTAATGTCTGGGCCTCAAACACTGATTGTGGGTGATGTTGCTTGAAGGAGGTAAACAGCTTTTGCAGCAAGAAGTACTCTGTTTGACCAACGATATGGTCTCTGACATCTCAGAAAAAATTCTGGACATCGTTGCTGAACATCGAAATCTCTCATTTTACACACAGGGGCCTAGGATGTTGTGAAGCAACAATCTGAGGCATTGAAACAAGACTTTATTGATCTGTTGAGCAAAGTCAGATCTCTCGATACTGTGGTGTTTGTCAGCGGTCCTCTACCGACTGTCCGAAGAGGTGATGAGAGATTCAGCAGGTTGTTGATGTTGAACAGATGGTTAAAAGCTACATGTGTCGCTCAATCAGCGAACTTTATTGACAATTTTAACATTTTCTGGCAGGCACCTCTTTAAGGCAGATGGATTTTGCCTTAACAAGTCAGGAGTAAGATTGTTCACCTCCAACATATTTTACTCTGTGCATCACACATCAGTTCCTCCTGCCAAGGACAACAGGCGAGACAAACCAAAACAACTGATAAGACAGCACTCTGGAGGAGAACTCTACTGCCTGAGATAAGCTTCGAACAGAGAAGACAGCTGTGCCAGGATGAAGAGTCTTCACTGCCGCCATCTTCGCCCCCCAAAGAGGAGTGCACTCCGGTCTCAACAACAGGGAACTTCCACTAACCACCACCCCGAACCCCACCCAACTCTCCGCCCTCTCCAGTAAGCCTCTCCCCCTCCTCCCCCCTCCTGGATTTCACGGACGAGATGAAAAAGCTTTTCAATGCTGGAATCAAACTCACACCACGTCCAAATCCCATATTCTCTCCCCTAAATCTCTCTCACCGCCCAGCCCCCTTCCCACCACCACGCTTGAAACAACCATCACCGAAATGTCATCGCACCCCTTCACCTCCTTAGAATCATCCTCTGTCTCCACAGTTTGAAAACAGCAGAGCACATCGTGTCCATGTAGACAATACAACTAACTCTAACTGATATGTGCCGGGTCCAGGCTAAGAAGTTGATATCATTAATGTTTTCCCCCCAGAAAAGCCGGGGCCCCTTGGAGTTCAGGTAGCCTCCTCAGTTCCTGTGTTAACAGGTAATAGAAAAATGGTGAATTTGCTGAGAAACAGGACGTGCCCAGATAAATCTGCCAATCTATTAAATTTAGCTCCCATTCCTTGTCAGCCACAAACTGTTGCAAAAAATTGCACAGTTGGTTTTGACTCTCTAAATTTAGCTCTATTAAACATCAGGTCTATGGCAGGAAAATCTTTTGTAATACATGATTTTATCATCAAACACAATCTTAATTTTATGTTTTTAACTGAAACCTGGTTAGACCAAGATAACAGTGCAGCTGTTCACGTTGAATCAAGCCCTCCAAACTTCTCTTTCATAAGTGAGACTAGAAAGCATAAAAAAGGAGGAGGTGTAAGTATTCTGTTTAATGAGTTACTCAAATGTAAGCAAATGTTTTATGGAAATGTTACTTCTTTTGAATATGTGGCTCTTCAGTTAAACTCATCTTCTCAGGCTATATTTCTAAACATCTACAGGCCACCTAAATACTGTACAAATTTTTTTGATGACCCTGTTGAGTTACTGTCTCTTATCTGCACTGACTTTGATTGTGTGTTAATTGTTGGTGACTTTAACATCCATGTCGACAAACCTGAGGACAGATGGACTAAAGAATTGTGTTGTGTCTGTAATAACTTTGGACTCACTCAGCATGTGATGCAGCCCACACACAACAGGGGCCACATCCTAGACTTGGTTATCTCCAAGGGTCTGATTTCTAAGGTTCTGGTATCTGATGTTGCTCTCTCTGATCATTACTGTGTTTTCTTTGAGAGTGATTTATCTGTGTACACAAATGTTCAAACTGAGGTCTTCTCAAAACGCTACATCACCGAAAACACCAGTGACATATTAATTCAGGCTTTCTCTTCCACACCTCCCCTCTCCAGGTTCTCTGTCAATGACCTTGTAGATCATTTCAGTTCTAAAGTTACAAATGTTATTGATTGCACCCACTAAAGTGAAGGTGGTCTCCTTGGAGAAATGCCACACTGGTCAAAATGGAAAAAAGGGAATGTTGAAAAGCAGAGCGCAGGTGGCGAAAAACAAATCTCCAGGTTCATTTTGACATTTATAAAGAGAGACTTTACATTTTTAATTTAGAATCGAAAAGGTCAAGGCAGTCCTTCTTCTCAGACATTATCACCAAAAACAATAATAATGCATGGGCCCCGTTTGCTACTGTCAACAGGCCAACAAACCCTCCTGTGCCAGTAGCCTCTGAACATCTATCTACAGTGAGCAAACACATAGATTGAACACATGTGCATTACATCAACCAGAGTTAAACAGTTCTGTGCTTAGCTGTGCTATGCTATGCTATCTAGGCCCAGTTCAACGTTACCCGTCTTTGAGGAAAAGGTGCTGGTGGCTCCTTGGCTGATGAGCCAAGCAGGAGAAGGTTGGAATTCCAATGTTGAACAACTCTGTTCTTGCTGTGCAATGCCTGATGAAAGACAGCAGATGGAGGATGCTGGTCGCTCCTTTCCTTTGCAAGGATAGCAGCTCGGTGCTAACTTGCTTAGTGTTCCTCTGGTGTGTGGAGTTAGCTGGCAAGCTTTGTGTTGCAGCTGCTGGTGCTAACTGATCTGGAATACTAGCAGGACCTCGTGTTGCTGCAGTGAGGAAAAGTTCTTTGGGCCTGCTGGAAATGCAGCTGGCAGCTCTCAGCAGCTGTTTGGCCGAGAAGAATCCAGAAGAAGAGATCTTGAGGGCAGGCAGCCCCGTGAGGAGAGAGATGGAGAAGAGAGATGGAGAAAAGAGAGAACAAAGGAAGGAACTGGAGTTTTGACTATCTGGTCAGAGGGGGGTCTGTCCTGACCAATAGTAGCTCAAAGCTGAATTTACACCTAGGTGTGAATACTGGGGAATTCTGGGAAACTGAGTTCAGTTCAGAGCCCATTTTGAAATCCAAAGTGAACAACTTCATTTGTGGGTCCCAACAATACCATGACATTGATCCAATCAATGACAAAACCTGCAAGAGATAATACTGCATTTGAAATCTTCCTCCTGCTGCCTTGGTATTTTACCAGCAGGGTTCTTCAAAAACGTTTCAGACTGCATGACTCCAGATATGCTACAGATTGTCAACGTGTCTCTTCTCTCTGGTGTCTTGAAAACTGCAGTCATTAAACCACTCCTGAAGAAGAACAATCTAGACACATCTGTAATGAATAATTATAGGCCCATATCAAACCTCCCAATTTTAAGTAAAATCATTGAGAAAGCTGTTTTTCAACAGCTGAACAATTACTTAATAATAAATGGCTGTTTTGATGTCTTCCAATCAGGATTTCGACCACATCACAGCAGTGAGACCGCTCTAGTCAAGGTCCTCAATGACATTCATCTAAACACAGTGGCAAAATTTCAGTCTTAGTATTACTGGATCTCAGTGCTGCATTTGACACGGCCGACCACAATATCCTACTGGACCGACTGGAAAACTGGGTGGGACTCTCTGGTACAGCACTAAATTGGTTTAAATCCTATCTAAATGATAGAGACTACTTTGTGTCTATTGGTAATTACACATCTGAGCAGATGAAAATCACAGGCGGAGTACCCCAGGGCTCCATTCTGGGGCCTCTACTATTCAACATTTACATGTTTCCTCTAGCTCAGATAATGGAAAATAACAAAATATGTTACCATAGTTATGCAGATGACACACAAATTTACATAACCATCTCACCAGGGGACTATAAACCCATACAAACGCTGAGTAGATGTGTTGAACAAATCAATGATTGGATGTGTCAGAGTTTTCTTCAGTTCAACAAAGATAAGACTGAAATAATTGTTTTGGAGCCAAGGAAGAACGACTAACAGTCAATGCTCAGCTTCAATCTGTAATGTTGAAAACTACAAACTGAGCGAGAAACCTCAGAAACCTCAGTGTTATCATGAACCTGAATTTCAGCAGCCACACTAAGACAATTACAAAGTCAGCCTACTATCATCTTAAATATATATCCAGGATAAAAGGACTTAATGTATTTTAAATTACATTTTTAATTTCTTGGAATGTAATTTTTATGCCCCTGTAAAGCACTTTGAGTTGCCTTGTGTCTGAATTGTGCTATACAAATAAACTTGTCTTGCCTTGCCTTCATACAACATACTTTGCTGTGTGGTACACAGTCCACTGAGGTAATGTGATTGTGATCTTGGGCTACAAAAATAAAACTGATTTGATTTGTATGACAGTGTTTAGGGATCATCATGTGGCTGTGCATTTTGTAGCCCACTAACTTCAAATTTGACATAGCCTATTTTTACTGTTTCTTATGACTGCCATGAGTTTATAGATTGATTCACTGCATTCCAGACAATCCATTTAAAGTCATTTCAGTGTGAAAAAAAAAGATCAATGTGCAAAGAACTCGTGAGATGGGCAATTCATTTTGTGCAGGTGACATTCTGGGCCGAGCCCTGAAGAACTTGGATGGACTGCTGAAGATGCCATATGGATGTGGCGAGCAGAACATGGCGCTCCTGGCCCCTAATATCTACATCCTCCAGTACCTGAAAAACACACATCAGCTGACCACAACCATCATGGAAAAAGCTACCAACTTCCTGACCAGTGGTGAGTTTCTGTTGGTATTTTCATGTATCTAGTCATGAACTTCTAACTAGCTGGTGCACCAGCTGAAACGATCGTTTGCAACCTAATGTATGTCAGAGTGGCTCGGAGGCACTTGGGTAATTTATGAAAAAATATATATATACAGTATATATACATTTAAAAAATGTATGAGCAGTTTAAATGTAAAAAAGTAAAAGATGTCTTTTACACCAAATTCTTTGACAAATAATAATAATCATCTTGATTTGTTTGTTATCATTATTGTACAGGCTATCAGAGACAGCTTAACTACAAGCACTATGATGGTGCTTACAGTACATTCGGAAGAGGAGTCGGGAACACCTGGTGAGAACACCACTGAATACACACCCAAAGAACAACACATAAATAAACGTTAACATTGAACATTGTACTAATTATCTGGTATCTGATCATAATTAGTGCATCATGGTGACTGGTGACACAGACACATCTTTTTTTGTGAATATCTGACCTTGTTTAACTCTTCTACAGGTTGACTGCTTTTGTGCTAAGATCCTTTGTCAAAGCACAGTCTTTTGTCTACATTGACCCAGAGAAGATTCAACAGACTAAGGACTGGCTGGAGAGTAAACAACAAGAAAATGGCTGTTTTGAGCAGTCAGGAAGCCTTTTTAACAACAGAATGAAGGTATTCTGAAACATCTTGTAGCATATGTATGAAAATCACTGCAATGTATTTCACATCAGGATTTTCAGCAAGCCTGCCTGTAGTACATTCTTCCTTTGTGTGCGTTTGGACTGACAGCTCATGGTTTCATAAGGATTAGTAAACCAAAGAAATTGCCAAAAGCTGCAGAATAGAATGTGATACTCCTAGTTCAAGTACTGTTCAGCATTACGGGCAGTCCCAAGATTCGATGCAATCCTGGATTTTGGAGAGTCTTTGATGCATCCTGATGCCTCCCCTCTACAGGGCGGTGTGTCTGATGAAGTGACTCTCAGCGCTTACATCACTGCTGCCTTCTTGGAGATGAACATGTCAGTGACTGTAAGTCAAAGCATCTGTTTTCAAAAATTTGGTCTGTAAGTTCCCATGAAGTCAAAATTGATGTTGAAGTGATTTTATCACATACTGTATGTCTTGCTTTCACACTATAGGCCGGTATCAGGCCCAACAACAGCAAAAAGTCATTTTGTAGGTATTCTTTATGGTATATTAGAGTTGTAACTTCCTGGAAAATGATAAAATGTTGATGACTCATCCTGCACTCAGTAAGTATGTCAGACCACCAGAGTGACTGTGCCTCACAGATTACTGTACAAAAACACAGCTTTAGAACGTTCATCACTGATTTTGGTGAAACTAGTATTTTCTGCTGCCCTGCCTCAAATATGTAAAACTCATTTTAACACTTGAATGAATCTAAATCTGTTCCAGCACACACAGTTGGTAATGTTCATGGGTGGGAAGCCAGAGAGGGATTATCATGTCTGACTTTCTGGTGTGAACATCTGGAAAAAGAGAGTAGATTGTTGGCTGACATGTTTTTGACACACTTGTGGCACAACTACATATACTGTAAATATCAGTTAAGTTTCCATCACTTTGCCTTTTTAATTACAGTAGGTTATGTCTTCTCAGTCTGTACTTTCTAGTTTCTACAAATGTTGAACCCACACACCAGCACGCAACCACAACAAACCATCTGTTGCATCTGAGTGGAATCATTTCTACATGGCCGCTGATGAAATGAACATAGTGACCAATGAAAAACTATCATCATTGGTGGAAATGATAACAACCTCTTTTTTTAATCATTCTTTCATTTAATTTACAGCATCATGCAGTGAACAGGAGCTTGTCTTGCCTCAATGAGTCCATCAGTGACCTCAACAACACCTACACCACAGCTCTGCTGGCGTACGTCTTCACCCTGGCAGGAGACATGGAGACCCGTGCTCACCTTCTGGAGCAACTCGACAAGGTTGCATTAAACCAAGGTGAATCATCCTCCTAAATGCAATTATTGAGGCTTCATTACTGTGAATGGAGCTTACCTTGTGCCCGTTTGTTTGTCTGTGGATGTCTGTTTGTAGGAGGTTTCCTCCACTGGTCTCAGACAGCAACAGAAACGTCAAACTCTCTGTCTGTGGAGATCAGCTCCTATGCGCTGATGGCCAAACTCAGTGCCTCTCCTACTGCTGAAGACCTGGGTTATGCCACCCGCATCGTCAGATGGCTCACAGGGCAGCAGAACCAATATGGTGGCTTCTCCTCCACACAGGTACGTCCCAAACAGCTGGAGCTGGGCCTGAGGCAGAGCTGCTGTAGAGGTCGACAATTTTCCTGCCATTATTGTGGATTAAAATCTTGAAAGCTGCACCACTTATGACAAAACCCACGAATAAAATAAAAAAAAAATCCTCTTCAGCTAAAGGTCATGCAAAGCAAACATAGCACGAGGAATTCTGTCTGTCAGTGCAGTGACATTAATCAGCTGCACACACCAGCTAACATGAGTCATGATGCTGTTTATCCTGTTAGTATGCTAACTTTTGTCAAATGTGTGCTGACTGAAGAGTTTTTCCAAGGTGGGATGTCCACACAACAGCCTGCATCCAAACAGTGATAACTGCTGTGTGCTGGGAAGTGCAGAATCAAACAGGAGAGCCTTGTGGTAGTTCAAGTGGACATTTATTATAGTCACATGGTCCATACAGTTTGTTTAAAAACACAAGACCTCGGTTTTTTTAGTGACTTATAAGGCGGAAATAATAAAGTAAGTATACTTTTGGAGGTAATAATGATTGATTGGACAGTTGCTCCATCACCCGTGCCAATCAAATTCAGCCGTTGACATAATCTATCCTTTGACATGTGGGCCCCTGGGCCAGAGAAATATTGATTGGCTTGACATGATCTATCCATCTGTAGCGTATTGTTAGTCTGACTGACTGTGTGTGCATCGAAAAGCAAGTAACGTTTGTTTTAGTGTGCATGAACGTGTCACCATCTCTGACAGAGGCAGTGGGAATAGATTCACCCAGTAGTATTAGCTAGCCAGCCCACTACAATAATACTGCTTTTTGTATGATTACCATCGACAAAATATAAAATATAATGTAAAAAGAGATTTCACTCTCTCTTGTTGGACACACATATTGTACTCTGTCCAAGGTCTCATTCATTAAAGTTAACACAGACCAGGTAAAGATGGCAGCACTGTGTGCTAGGATGCTAAGAAGTAAGAAAACCTATGCCATCTTTGATTTTAAAAGGATTCTGCCCTTATTGGGTGGAACAGATCATGTGTTTTTAATTATCTGTCAGATGTTGTTTTGCCCATCTATATTGTGGAGAAATGACTGGCGACCAGACATGCTTCATTTAGGCTGTTATTGGATGATTGGCGAGAAAGGCGTGGTGGCCAGCAATGGAGACGCAGCTTCACTGAAAATATAGATTATATACACATTAGAATGTGAGGTTGGTCCTCAAACACAGCCACTTAACACATTTTAAACAACTTAAAATGACACCTAATTCTTACACTATAACTACATTTGTCAAGAAAATGAGAAAATAGTAATGACATGTTTTTTTGTTATTCCATGACAGTTAAAGTCAGCAGTGTAGCTACATAAACTAGTGTAGTCTGTCCCTCCACTCCAGTCTGTTAGTCCAATTAAATGCACAGCAAGCCATAATATGTGTTCCATATCTACATTAAAACTTCTCTAAAAGGCACCAACACCACAAACACAGTGGAGAGTTCAAGTTAGCTAGCTAACTAGCTAACTCAAAGCATTCACAGCCTTAATTACACAGAAACTTTAGCATTTTAAATAAGTGAGTTACATAAACATTCACCTGTCCAGTTGTCATGAGCGGGAAAATTAGCTAGAGACCAAAACTGCTTATGTACCAGGCTGTAAAGAAGTTTGTTTCTGCTGTAAAGTTGGGCTTTTTAACATGGGCTTCTATGGGGATTGACCTCCTTTTGTAGCCAGCATCTAGTGGCCCATAGAGGAACTGCAGTTTTTGGGACTTCCATGTTGGCTTCAGTTTTTAGACCCAGAGGTTGCCGCTTGGTCAGTTCAATAAACCGGGTGGAACAATAATTTAAAAAAACAGATGATTCCTGTAGATGATAAGAACCATAGAATAAACACAATCTACATGTAAACACATTTGCTATAACTGAGGTCCAACTTTCCTGTGTCTCTGTGTGTGTTGTAGGACACAGTGGTGGCTCTTCAGGCTCTGGCTCTCTACTCCACTCTGGTGTTCAGTCTGGAGGGTTCAAGCACAGTGACAGTCCAGTCTTCCAGTGGCCAGCTGACATTTGATGTGAATCAGGACAACAAACTGCTCTATCAGGAGGAGGTGCTGAAAGATGTGACAGGAAAGTACAGCCTAGAGGTGAAGGGCACTGCATGTGCTTCGATGCAGGTCAGAGGCTCAGGTCACTACATGTCCAATTCTGCTTTAATTCTCAAATTTGATTATCATGAATATTACAATCTTCCTGTTGGACTCTTTTTAGATTTCTCTTCACTACAACATCCCAACTCCTGCTGATGTCACAACTCTCGGTGTGGAGGTCAAACCAGTGGCGAGCTGCATATCGCAGAGACCTCAACTCACTCTGGAGCTCAAGTCCCTGTAAGAAATGTTCAACAACTAGATCCAGCTTGCAGCAACAATGAGGAATACTTCTATTCTACGCACACTATCCTCTCTAGTTGTAGGTTATTGAAAACACAGTCTCGCTGTGTGCACAAACCATATTTTATATTTGTTTTACAGATATAGTGGGAAGCAGAACAGTACGAACATGGTGATCCTGGATATCAAGATGCTCTCTGGATTTGCCCCACACCCTCAGTCTGTGCAGATGGTGAGTTATTCCAGTAACTTCACCTGAACATCATTTGTGTCGGTTGTTGTTGTCATGACGACGTGATAACCCAGCTGAATATCATCTCCTCACAGCTCAAAGGTGCCCTGCAGGTGGCTCGTATTGAACAGAAGGAAGATCATGTTCTTGTGTACTTACACGGGGTGAGAGGAATTCACAGTGAAAAACAATAGATGATGCTCTCCACATTTGTTTTCTGATGATGTCATCTGTTTTTCCTCCAACAGTTAGCAAAGGACAAACCCATCAACCACAGCTTACAGCTTGTAGAGGAGCATCCAGTGCAGAACCTGAAGCCAGCTGTGGTCAAGATCTATGACTACTATCAGCCAAGTAAACAGACACTCAGTCCAGCCATCTGTTCAACGCAAACACACATAACAACTCAGTTTACCCAGATCTTTCATACAAACACAGGGATTAGTCAACTTTTAATGAGTAACCTTTACTTATCACTGGACAGTTTAGCCAGCGTACACTTAAGGTTGACCAAGTTTGTGGTTCACCACTGCAGCCATGAGTGTAGGCTACTTCTTGTAGCCTATTTGTTACAGTGTTCATGCTCTGAAGGACTACATTCAGTGTTGTAAATAAGAGAATGAGATTCAGATTTCAATTTTAATTTCATTTATTACTAAAGTCAAGTGTCTGCAGCCAGCTGATGCCAATGCCACTCATACAGCTCTTGCACATTAGTTTAGAACATCGAACAGACGGTTTCACTGGAACTACTGGACTAGTCTGTGTCCGTGTATCAGGACTGAGTTGACAGCCTGCACCTAATCAGAGTCAGAATCAAGTATTCACTCAGGCCATGATATGATGGGATAGAACCCAGTGAACATGAATTAATGAACAAATGAAGCCGGCGTTTGGGAAATGAAGGAGCTTTCACTGTTCTGTTTGTTCAAACTCTGTTGTTCTAATCCAGCTTTTTCCTCTCAGGTGACCAGGCTGAGACAGAGTACATATTCTCTTGTGCTGCAGGTAACAGGCAATAATATATATGATCACTGTGACATTTGTTCAGATATTAACTGAATACATGGAAACACAACATTTCCCCTTAACCTAAAATAGCCTAGAGAAGCCTTACATCTTTATTGAGGATGGTAAAGTAAAGACATAACCATCCAGACGTTTACATACTTTTGAATTACTTCAGTTCTGATAAATGCTATCCTTTATTTTTATATTCATTTTATATTAGAAAATATTTATAGATCATCAGTCAATAAGACATAAACAAGACATAACAACTGAATTAACTAATTATTGAAGTGAATGTGTTACTTCAGTAACTCAGTGAAACAAAAGAGGTCTACTGACAAATGTAGACTGTGTTTTTTTTGAGTGAAATTAATCACATTCTTTTATTTGATTTGCAGCTTAAAGACTGAAGAGTTGTCACCCTTTCAACCTCCAGGCTCTTTCTGAAAAGAATAAAATATATATTATAAAGTCAATTCATTTTTGAGCCATTTTCTGTGACTTTTACAATACAACAGGAGTTGTTTGAAGTTTCTACGTTTTTTAGCCTAAATATAATATATATATATATATATGTATATATATATATATATATATACACACACACACACACACACACACACACATATATATATATATATATATATATATATATATATATATATATGTATATATATATATATATATATATATATATATATATATATATATATATATACATACATATAGATGGATAGATAGATGAGAATCTCACAAATACAAATGATGGTGGCCTGCATCAGTGCAAAAATATTATACCCCTTTCACAAAAACCCACTTAGACCCGCTAACATCTGGCTTTTGTGTGCATTGTGAATGTGTTTTATCAGGATTTACTCCCGGGTCAATTAACCCTGCAGCAGCCAGTATTTATCGCCTCGACTCGACTGTGACGTGAACACCTTGGAACTCTCCTTTTCAGTTGTGATGCATTGATGTGTGCGGAAGTTAGGACTTCATATCTTTCCATCCGTTTCTGTCAAGCAGCGCTCGAAGATTGTTTAGTCGGCTCTGAGTTTGAAAGAGAGACTGAAGTTAAAGATTTGAAAAAGTAACTGCTGTTTGTGACTTCTGTGTAGTCTGAGCCTTTCAGCTGCCTGATCGCTACTGAGCATGTGCAACTCTCGACACAGATGAGAAAGAAGCTAGATGTCTCACTCCTCAGCAACGTCATCAAAAGCTTTGGAAAACAACGATGTATCTAATTCAACTCACTTTATCCAATTTGTCTAATTTTGAGGAAAATCAATACTTTTCATACAGCAACATTTAAAAATGCTGTGTGAAAAGTATTGTTAAGGATTATGAAAGATCAAATATTTAGAATAATTACTGTTTGCTTGCTCTGATTTTTGAACAACAGCAGGCTGAAGTTTTGGAAGACCTTTCATAAAAGACTGCTTGCATATTTTTCTACGTTACATAAATTCTAAAGTGAGTATCGCAGCATTCCTGATTCATTTTTCACTGGGAAGATATTTGCCAGCTGTTGTCAATCCATGCTTGAAATGAGTTCGTTGGGAGCAATTGTAGTCTATCTTGATGCAAGGTTTAGAGCTCTTGGTCAAGTACATGTTTGATTTCTGTTTTTCTACAGCTCACTGAAGTTGTTCTTGATGCTTTTGGCCAAGAATCTTCATTGCTATTTATTGTATCATTAATGGTCAGCATTTCATCCCATTGAAATAAAAAACAATGTTCTGCTAAAGCTCCACTCAGTCCATCTCTCCTTATGTTCTTATACTACTTCATATTTTCTACAGTGTGCGATTTATGATGAAAGAAGAGTATTACAGAAGATCAGCTAACTGAGAAAAGCTTGACTTTAATCATCCTCAACGGCTGATTCAAGCTGAATGCTTCCACAAGCCAATTTCGACCTAACCCATGATCAGGCTGTTAAAAAATGTCACCTTGCCACTGATTGTTAGCAGTTTTCATGGACAGAATCTCTTTGTGGAGCTGAGATGTGGAGAGTATACAGCATGGAGGCATCGGGATTAGATCTATTTTGCTGATGATGTGGTTCTGCTGGCTTCATCAGACTGTGACCTCCACTGGAGCGGTTTGCGCAGAATGTAACGCACCAAGGATGAGAGACAGCACCTCCGGCTGTGAGGCAATCGTAAACCCGTTGATCGCTTCCTTCAATTTGGAAGTGAGTCACTGCCCTGAGAGACAAAGTAAGAGGAAACGACAGGCGGTCCGATGCTGCATCAGCAATGCAGGCACCGTATGGGACCATAATTATAAAGATGGAGCTGAGCCTGAAGCTTAGCTCCGTTTGATGTACCTTCTGACTCTCACCTGTGGTTATAAGCTTTGTAGGTTTTTTTAAATGAAAGCATGAATCATAGATAAAAGTGCAAATTCACAATAGCTGCCCCACAGACAACCATGTACACACATGCATCCATGCGTTTCTGCATTCACATGCTCACAACCTCACAAACACGACCTCCATGGCAAATTTCGGCCTCATTGAAAGAAAGTGGTGGGTGCTGTGGGGTGGACACAGCTCTCTGGACAGATGAAGGGATAGATTTTTGTCGACTACTACTTGTGGAATATAGGACTTAAGACTCTTGCACAAGATCTGAGTAAAGTAGACAACCACAGATCTGGTCTGGTCAGTGGGGCTGAATATTATCATGATTAAAATTCTCACAGTCAATATTGATAATTCTCACAATAAATGTTGGATCATTATTTCTTCTTTACAGGCGCATTTTTATTGCTGAGCGAAGTTGAAGAAACAAGACAGTTATTATGGTTTTAAACTATCATATATTGTCAGAACATGAGAAACACTTTCTCAGCTTTGAGGTAGAATGCATGTGAGCAAGTGAAACATACCCACGGTGTATCCTTGCAACATGACTCTCTGCTAATGGATGGCATCTAGAGTTTAAGGTGCATTAGTGCCCCCTCTTCTGGTGTAGGCTCCATAGGTGATTAACAGTAATTATATCAAACATTTATCAACATTTGTTATATTTCTGTCAATGAAAATAATATTGAAATAATCATTTTTAATAACCCTACCTCCAAATGTCAGCCTCCTATAGGGGCAAAACTGTGGTTGCCCAAGCGTGGGAAAATGTTTGTGGGCTAACCGACTGATAGAGTGAGTTAGAGCTGCTGGTTGCAGCTAAAAAGAGCAGTCAACCTACGGTGGCTGGCTGAAGAATGGATGATGATTTCATATGGAAGTAGAGTAAAACCACAGGTCTGTCATGTCAAAAGGAGCCAGTTGAGATTGTATGGGGATCAGATTCCACCTGAACACCGCTCTGTGGAGGATTGTTTCATTCGAAATAACAACTAGAATGGCACTCAGTAGAGTGCATGCTTCTGCCAAGGCCCAACAGTCCCCCTTTGTACTCACTCATAGATACAAGCTTCCTAAATACACCTGACTTCTGCACAAGATCCATGGATCTGCACCAAAATGTAATGGGGTCTGTTCTGGGCCGAGACCCATCCTCCATCCTAGTTTCATGGAAATCTGTTTAGTAGTGTAATCCTGCTGACAAACCAACCAACCAAGAAACAGACATGGCTGAAAACGTAACCTCCTTGGTGGAGGTAATAAATGATACATTTAAATGAATTAGTGTTTATTGGAATATCAAGTAGCTGTACAGTACAGTTCAGCGATAATTTCTCCAAAATATATGTTTCAAACAACAATAAAACCACAATAGAAAGATTGTCAATACACTGAAAATAAAATGTGAGCATACTTCCAGTTATAATTATTTTTCTTTGGTTGTTCTCCAAGTGCTCAGTATGCTTGTAATGTGCAGTCCAGATGCATTTTTTATGTCATTCAAATAAAAACTGATAGTGATAGCACCAAACATGACTGCATGAGCATGTTGTTTCCTCGTGACATTACTGGCTGTAGTGTGGACACAAAAGAATAACGATACAGTAATTCATCTATTTTGCTTAAATACACTTATATAATTGCATATGTATATAATACTAAAGATAATACAGTACAGTATCAAATGGTTAAAACTGAACAATTCTATTTTAACTATGATTTTAAAGATTTGAGATTATATTGTGGAAGTACAAAAAATACCAAATTTCGGTAGACAATCACCACAAAGCTTAATTTACAACTATTAACATGTTAAAAAAATGATCTAGCTCAAACAACGATTTCATACAAAGGAGGTACAGTTAATGTTTTGGGACTCCAATCTGTCACCCAAGTTCTGTTATAGGACAACAAAAACAAACTCAAACTGCCTTCATCCAGCTCACAATACATCACTCCTCCTCCCGTGCAACCGATTGTCCTCAGGTTTGCTTTTTCACTAATAGAGCAATGTAAACACTCTGTTTGGATATGACTTTCTCAACGGGGCAGTTTTGTGGACCAAACTCCAAACCCTCCAACACAGACAGAATGGCAGCACACAGTGTAGAATAAACAGGCACATCCACCTTGTTCTCAAAACATTTCTGTCTTGCAGGAATATGAAACGTAGAGTATTTGCTGCTGAACCTGGCTCAGTCTCTGTGTCCTCCTCCTCCTGTGTCCTGGCTTTGTGTGCAGGAGTTAAGTCCTGATGTCTGAGGTAAACAGGTATATGCTGATTTATAAGATGGCTGTTCACTGCTCTGCATCGTCAGTCACTGCCCTTCACAGCTGTTGGCAGTAGAACAGATCAGAATGTATGATCTGTCCTTTTAGCAGCAATGCGACAAATGAAATTCCCACATGATAGAGGTTGTGTTCTGTGCACAGAAAGAGACCAGGTCTGGATTGACATTATGGAGGACCTTGAGATCTGCAAGATGAGCCGAGCAAAACTTATCGCTCAGACTTGATCTTGTAGCGGAGGACAACGTAGGTGGCCAGCCGTAGGATGATGAAGAAAATGCCCAGGACAATGAAATCTATGTAGAGCTTTGCATCTTCCACGTCCAATAACTGCAGAACCTCTTCAGGCTGTTGGAACTTACACACCTTCCCCGGACACTCCAGCTCTGAACGGTTCATCCCATAGATGGACAAGATGACCCCTTCAAATCCATACCTGTGGGAGGGATACAAAACACAGACTGCTTGCAATAGCTAAGAAAATCATCTCTTGATTCAGATTCAAAATGATCAGTAATCAGTTAGAAGTTTAAGAATATTAGTCACCCCACAGGAAAATTAAGAGTAAACATTAACGTCCATAAAGTCAGTGAAAGCTACTTATTTTTTAGCTTCGGGTATTATTTCATGAGGTAAATTGCTAAGACTGTCACATTGCTAAGTGTCCCTGATGATTATGAGTTATGACAGTTGGAGCACTTCTACAGTTGTAAAGTGAAAGGCTGCAATAAGCAAACACTAAAACCAAATGATCTAAACTGGTTACCTCAAAATCAGCCTCATACAAAACAAATGAGAGGCATATGAACGGGACATGCATCATCCTGAAGTGAGTTATTAATGTTTGTCTAGTTGCTGAAGTTGACTTTGAACAAACCTCAAAGAAAAAAGTAAGAGATATTTATGATAAGAAGATGGAAATGTTCGTTCAGGGGCCCAACATTTATTTTGGTATAATGATGTAAAGAAATGTCTGTCTATAAGAGTCCACTGTTGCACAGGAAGACTGTGTTCACGCAGAGCTACGATAAGTATGGTAGGTCCAAATCTAAACAGTAAGTTGGTCTTTAAATGTGATTGGTTGTTCACAGTGGATAGTTTCAGTGATAGTTTTATCACTCACCTTGGTTTTCTCCAAATAAGTTTGGCTAACCTGGGAGTCTAGTGAGTTACTCAATTTACTTGGGAAATAAGATCTAAGTTATGTAAGAAATTGTCAGCAAATGGGATGAGAGAGGGGGGATGACATGCAGCGAAGAGTCACAGGTCAGACTCAAACCCTGGGCTGCTGTAGTGAGGAAACAGGCTCTATACATGGGGCCCAAGCTCTAACAACTGAGCTGCTGGTTCCCATAGGATATTTTACTCCAGACAGACAGACTTACCAACCAACACCATCACTCTTATGCGCTACTGCTAATGAATCAAAAAACACTCATACTGGTACACACCTGACGTAGGACACATAGGAGCTCCACTGCAGATACTTGGGGATTGTGTCAAAGTTCACAAAGAATCCAGAGAAAAGCAGCACTGGAATAGCTGTGACGGGTCCAACAAATGTGGCTACCTGTATATGGATACAGAGGACAGATTAATCTTATGTGTGTAACGTGAGCCAAGAAATCCTACATTTAACCATGCAAACCTGCAGTACCTGTAGTGAGGTGGAAGCAGCCCCAACCAGCAAGCCTAGGGACTGGGCTACCAGGGCAGTACAGGTGGACAGGGCTATGAAGAGTAGGTAGCGGCTGGCCTCCGGAGGCTGCTCAGTCATCCAGTACACAATGCTGCAGTACATGATGGGGCAGATCACCTAAAATAACAGCCTTTATTTAGTGGAGGAATAGGTCACCCCAAAATTAAATTCTGTGAATCTAACGTACACTGATGTCAGCGGAAACTGTACTGAAGTTAGTGCTCTAACCTCCACACATAAAACACAGACACAAAATGAATACAATTAAATGCATTGTTAAATGTATTTCTTTCATTGTCTTCAAAATTAAAATGAGCTTATATTTCAGGTGTATAATAGATAAAAGTTGCAGGCATTTCAATACAGATATGGTTCAACCCACAGTTCTGACTCCGCTTTTGTTGTTCTGTTATCATGTAGAGATGAGCGAGACACACCACACATACAATAGAAGATATTGGCAACACATTACCGCAGTGAATGCTCTATCCATCTATCACTGATGGATATCCGTCTTCCACAAGCAGCCAAAACCTGGCCATTAAGTCATTAGC
Source organism: Pagrus major (assembly GCF_040436345.1). Taxonomy (NCBI): domain Eukaryota; kingdom Metazoa; phylum Chordata; class Actinopteri; order Spariformes; family Sparidae; genus Pagrus; species Pagrus major. Next base: position 30,890,702 of record NC_133216.1, on the reverse strand, counting down.
CAAACATGATTTTAGATTCGTCAGTAGGCTCAGGTTCATTCCTATCAGACTGTGTTGAGGGCTGAGACGTATCAGCATTTCTTTGAGCTGTTTCCCATTGGCCATCACTATTTTCCTGACTACTGCACCTGAGAAGCTCCCGAGCTGCAAAGTGTGTTGTGTTAATATGACAAACGAAGCTGTAGCAAGCGTTCAGTCAGGGAAACTGACTCTTTTGCATGCTTAAAAGTGCAATATTTAAGAACTGACCAGCAGTTCAATTCATTTTCCAAACAAACAGGGGGGCTGCATATCACCAGTTAATACAGATCCATAAAAATATCTGTATCCATCCATCAATCCATCCATAAAATTCACTTAATAATAACGAGACAATATTAGTATATTTTATAGTCAAATTTGCATTTGTTTTTTCTGGAGCCAGCCCCTGATCAATGTATGAAGCTTGAACTTGGACAGAGAACTTCAGGTTTACAGTGGCCAAACCCTGCACAGTGTGATCTACTGCAACAGAGAAGGTGGTGGTGCCTTCAACTAACACCAGAGTGCAGTGTTGTACTATGTAGTTGTATTAGCTGTGTGTAACAGGTATGTCAGCAAACCATCCCTCCACCCCAACACTGCCAGCTCACCTGGAATGGGATGTCAGCCATGGTCTTGGCCAGGTAGTAGGCTTTCAGGCTGTACCAGTAGTTAAGATGCTCCCGCAGGAACACAGACATCTCCAGAGGAACTAACAGATGGTGCAGAAAAAATGTTCATATACATCTGTAAATATAAACTCACATCACATGGGGTTTTTTGAGACTGTGTCTCATTGATTGAGACAACAATATTAATACAAAATAGAAAATGAGTACATTCCCTCGACTTACAGGTTAACACAGTTGGCATGAGTGCTCCAAACATGATGAAGAGCATAGAGAAGAAGAGGAACCCGGTGTTGTTAAAGACCTTGCTGGCATCATTGCCGATGTTCAAATAGAGCAAGCCTATTAACAGACCGATGGCAATGTGGGAAATCAGTCTGAGGTGGGTCAAAACCTGAGCACAACACAAAAGCAGATGACTGTTTTAGGTAATGTCACTTTATTTTAAGATGACACAATCTGGCAGATGGATACTATTTCTTGCTTTTGGAAACAGTGTGCAGCCACAGTGTATAAAGTATTTTTGAACAGATGCTGTCACCCACCTGGTCTCGACAGATGGTTATGAGGGTTCTCTTGAAGAGGATACAGAACTGTGTTAGTGTGCTTGTGGCAAAAGTATGGCTCTCTATGTGTCCGGCGTCCTGGGGAAAATGGAAGCAGAGGAACTCAAACATTGACAAATGTGTCTGTTACTTCACACAGGAACACAGGGCTCTCCGTGATGGTTCAACAATCTGTAGGTTTATGTTGTGACCACCAGTTTTAATCCTTACAACTTCATCTCTGAGAAAACATGTTTTGTCTGTTATTTTGTCATGATGGACGAGTCTAAAAACTACAATACCCACAAGCTGATGATTACTTCAAGACATTGGATATGTTGATACATAATGTTGCTTTAAGCTTCAATTTGTTTTTCTATCGTGTAATATTTTAGCTTCCACCCATTGTGAATTGTTCACATAACAGGACCAGATATGTGCTTCAACTGTAAATAATGCCGCACTGTCCTACTTTGCAACTCTATGTCTTGACTCTTCCTGGACTCCCAACTGGTTGTCTTGCAACTTCTCGGGCACAAGAAGACTCTAGGAAGTCACTGTGTCCAACCAAGAAATAGTCTGGCACATAAATGTCATAAACCCAAATCACTCCTTTTCAGACCTTTTACACTAAACAAACGAGATATAAACTGTCAGTTAGTTCATTATTGAAGTACTAATAGATGATTTTCTTTGGACAGAGCCAGGCTAACCGTTTCTCCCTATTTTAGTATATGTGCTAAAATAAGCTAAGCCATTGGCATAAAGCGAATAAGCGTATTTCCTAAAATGCTGAGCTATTCCTTTAAACAACATGTATCACATATGCATAATATCAACCCCTAAGGGTCTGAGGCCCCAGAAGAGTTGCCTGCTTTGCACAGTTTGTAATCCAGCCATGACTACAGTACAGCAGCACATCATATACTACATACCATCGGGCACTTTGTTGCACAGAGTGATGGGCCATTCTCACACTGCTGCTTCTTCTCCTCTAATGCACACATTCCACCTTGGACTGCTTCAAACAGCACAGGGTTCAAGTCTCCATACTCCCCTGATGCCACTTCAATGACTGAACCAGAGGGAAAAGCAGAGACGCACAGATAATGACGGAATTAGAAATGTTTAAGATCCTCCTCAGCAAAGTGCAGCAGATACATGAATACATGTGAGGTGGACATACTGAAATCTGCAGGGTTGTGGTAGGTAGGACAATAAAGGCCCAGAGTCTTCAGATAGGGGATGAGGTAAGGGACTGAGCCTTTGTAGATACACTGTCCCTGACTGAGAATGTAAAGCTGTGGAGGGACAAAAATATTCAAGTAAATATGATGATGTAAAAATCAAACTGTCATTCCTTTTCTTTTCTTTTCTTTTCAGCCAGTGTCTGTGTAAAATATTGCAGTATTGTCGTGCAGCACATCTTCTCATACATTAAATACAAATTACAATGTCCAGCCATCCATTGACTCCCTCACTTATTGACAAATGTGTACCTTGTCAAACATTTCAAACAGTTTGGCACTAGGTTGGTGGATGGTGCAGATGATGGTCCGTCCTCCCAGCGCCAGAGAGCGCATTAGTGAGACCACCTGGTAGCAAGACGCACTGTCTAAGCCACTGCACAGAGAGAGGGACATACAGGAGGGACAAAGTTAATGAGCAGCTGGGAAGTTATTTAAGGGGAAGACATAAACGAGTAAGAGCCAGGCTAGTGACAATGAACCCCATTTATTGATTCATTTTGTACTCTGAGAGTTTATTACATCTACGTTAAATGAGTAAAATTATCCCTGAGACATGCATGCAAGGGCATCATATAACTAAAGGAACTTACTAAAGAATACTGTAAGTAGACATCTGGCTGATATGTCATTAATGTTTAATATAATGTATCATGCTATCACTGATTGCCTCTAAAATAAAATATGTAAAAATGACTTTACCTTTGTTGCTTTTTTTTGATGAGTTGTGTACTTATATTATCCCAAACGTTTCCAACAATGTTCAAACCACAGAAACCCAAATTTTGTTTGGTCGGCTGTTGCTATAACTTTCAGAACAGTTAGAAAGGAAGTCTGCGACGTGACTAATCATAATGTGAATAAAACTTTAAAAACATTGCCCCATCTGTGAACATTTCTGCCTGAGTCACAGCAGATAGATTTTCATCAGCAATGGTGGTTGTTTAACAACGAAGACAATTCCCATGATTCCACACGACTAAGTATTTTGTTTTATTTTGAATGAGAGACCCCTCACAGCAGAAATGACCTACTGCATGGTAAAAAGAAAAGTTTTCTTTATTTTCTTTCTTTTTGAGGCCTGTATGAGAAGATCTATACCACTCACATGTCTGCACACTAAATGTGAAGCTACAGCAGGCAGCCAATTAGCTTAGCTTAGCATGAAAACCTGACACAGGAAGAAAAAGCTAGCCTAGCTCCAGTATCGAGTGTAACGCAATTACAAAGTAACCCTTTACTGTAATCATATGACACTTACTTATCAAACAAATATGTGGTTAACAATTATCTGCAGATTGGTCAGCTAAAAAAAAATTCTCAAATGTGCCTTTTCATGAATGCTCATACAACAATCATCTGACCTCTCCTTATATCTATGATATTCAACACAGATGCACTCAGTGTGTCTGTGGAGAGGCTCTTCAGCCTGAATCTGAGGAGGAATGGATGTCTGAGACACGATTGGAGAGACTCCTCCTGATCAGGTATACTGCTTTTTGATAAACACATACTGTGAATCTGCTATAAACACATGGTTTGCACTGCCAACACTACTTAACTCTGTCCACAGATTACAGAAATCTGCCAACCAGCACCTCCATATCTCACTAATGAACACTTAATCTATATGCAAACTGCTGTGCTTGCCATTTTACACACTGGAATATTTCTTGTGTAAGCCCTGGAAAGAAAGAGAGGTGTTAGTAGGCTGATTTTGTTGCCTCTGAACAGAGTCAGGCTAACCGTCCTGTCCTGTTCTGACCCTTCACTTTCTGAGTGAAGCAGCTGCTGAGAGTAGCTTCATATTTGCAAACAGATATGAGAGTTGTATCTTCTCATCTATCAAGAAAGCAAATAAGCATACTTCCCCAAATATTTAATGTTTCTTTTAAGGTGATCTAATTTTGTTTTGGTGATCAGTGTTGGGTATACAACTTTTTCTTTGCTTTTATTCTTGTGGTTGGGAAGAGATTGGTTGCAACACTAACCTTTAAAGGATCATCCTATTTCACTTACCAACGTGGGTGTATTTTAGGTTTGGCCGTACTTTCTATCGTTAATGCTAACATTGTACTCGTCAAGTTAAATGCTAAGATCTGGCAGTTGGCAAGGACATATTATTAATCATGACACACGGTTTGTCGTTCAGATGACGAGTTAGGTTTAAAAAAGCCAAAGTTTAGCCAGCTTACCTTCACCGTCATGGAATTTAAAAGGTAGAATATGTAAGAATTGGCCACCTTCCCAATTCATATTCAAAACAAGTAGGGGGCAACATATCACCAGAGTACCTGCTAACTGCTGCTAACTGCAGCTGCCGCCAGCTCATCAGTTCAGACAGCACGCAGCTAGCTGTCCAGACTGGTGGCTCGGAGCACTGGGGGACTGTTGGTGTTTACATCACTAGCACAGGAGCTTTGGACCGGGATGGCCTGAGGCTAGCTGGATAGTATGCCAACTTCATTATATATGTCTCTGCAACACAATACACTTTTTTCACTAAAATTCTTACATACTGCACATTTAAACTGAAATTCAACCCAGGAATTTTGTTTCTCTTACAAATAAGTTTAGCTTGTGGGGGTTTGTTGAACATTTTAATTATTACGTCCTTTAAGGGATTCATTGCAGGATTTGCTGTTTGTAAACTTATCATTCAAAGGAGCAGTAAGCAAGAAAGATAGTTGATTGTTGAGTCTCATTCCCAGGTCATCAAATACAGATACTTTGGGTTGGCAAGTCAGCTAACAATTAACTATCTTTCACCAGAATCGCTGATGCCCAGAAATGTCCCGAACACAGCAAAAATAAGAAGAAAATAGAATACAGGCAGAGGGAAGGGTCTCTGCACAAAGAGACACTGCCACACACTTCTAGTGTGTCATAAGGGATTATCAAGAGGAACTGTTTTTGTAAATGGTTCTGTAGGAAAATCCTGCATAGTACACCTTTAAGAAGACACGGTGAAGGGGGCAGCAGTTTTGCTAAGTACTACTTTGGTAATTATTAAAGATTCCAAAGGAGAAACTTCTCGATCTTTGTTGAGTTATTGAGATTGTTTTAGTCATTCTTCTCTTCAAGAGATCATTTTTCAGAGAGCTATGGTCCCAGAGCATCCAGCAGCTCATATATGCCAGATGGCACCACTGTAATTATGAGTATAATTGTTTGGGTTTCAAAAGTCAGTCCAACACCATATGTCTAACTGTCACAAGATGCATTTTAAATATGCAACCAGATGTGCTGTCTGGACAAACTGGAACTTTCTGGAACAAAAGAATTACATTTTTTAATCCCAATGTTCTCACTATTTGTCCATTAACTAATGAACTTGGCAAAGTATATTGGTAGTAAAAAAATAGAACTCTAAAAGTTTTGTTTGCATTTCAATCCCAGTTTGACACACTGTTTCCTCTGGATACTTTTGCAATAGTTTACTGCTTAATGCAGTGAGTGTCCACTGTACATAATATTTTCAGTAACATATCAATTTCATGGAAACACCTTTGAGATGCTTGAAACAGTTTTGAAGTGTAAATGTAACCATCGTCTGTCTGTCTCACCTGGTGGGCTCATCAAAGAACATGACTGGAGGATTGTTGACCAGCTCCAGAGCGATAGCCAAGCGTTTACACTGACCACCTGACAGCGAGCTGGTACGAGTGTGAGCACACTCAAGGAGCCCTAATGCAGTCAGAATCTCATTCACCTGGACAGAGAAAGTCAAAGAGAGAGAAGGGGATTAACAACCTGTTTGAACATCAAAGCTTCTCTTTTTTTCTTAGAAAGCAATGGCTTATAAGTGATGCAGACATTAAGAAGAAAAAGCCATTAAGAGTGTTGCTGTGTGCTGCATTCAAAAACACAAAGCATAGACAGTGTGTGGCTTTTTTGAGCTAAAAGTATTTTAATACTTGATGACATAATCACTCAGTCATTGATTATGTCATTAACCAACATAGAACATCCACACAGATATACAATGGAGCTACCTTACAGAGAAAGTCATATTAGAAATAAAAAACATAACTCCCCAACAAAAATTTAATTGAGCATTAATGTGATTTTTTGACAACGTGGGGGTCAATTGAAAGACAATATTGACATATTGAAATTGTCAGTACTGGCTAATTTAGTTTATTCAGAGTTGGTTAACAAGCTAGCAACACTATCATTCATTTATTCATGTTTCTAGTGATGAATGAATGTAAATCTTCCCCTTTTAGCTCTGTTTTGGTCTCCACCAAGTCATAAAAAATAATTTTCTTCAGCTGCAGATTGTTTTGCTTTTTTTACCAGCTGGTTGCTAACCTGCTGTTTGGTGCTGGGCAGGTGTACAGCAGGTTTCATCAGAGTTATTTTCTGAAAAGAGCTGCCTGTAGCTGTAAGCTAAGTTCCTGACATTCTGCATGACAATGCAGTAAAACAGTAGTATTGTGGACTGTTAAACGGAAACAATAAGCTGAAAGATACTTTAACATTTCATAGAGCTGAAGGGAACTGCAGTCATTTGATTTGTTGTTATTGATTAGTGCAGCTTTGGCAAAAAAATCTTACTAAAATGTAACCACTTCTACTTATTAAACAAAGAATTAGAAATAAAGGCCTGCCTCTTATACAAGGCCTTGTTTGCTATTTAAGGAAATACAGTGTTATCTTTTACTCTGTGTAAAGCTAGTCGATGTTTGTTTAGCTCACCAGTTCTTTCTTCACATCCATAGTTTCATCCAGCTTTAAGTTGGCTGAAACCTGCAGTAAGGAGGAAATAATGTGTCACAATGTCTTAATGCAACAGGTATTTCACAGCTGTACAGGCAAGAAGGGAACAAGTAGATGGCAGCCTCAGGTCAGGATCATCCCTGCAGCATATTGGCACAATAACTATTAACCTCTTTATTACGAGTTTCATTTACACAAAGTTAAAAAATAAAGACACACTTTAACATGTTTAACATTTTGAGGCTGTGCTATGAGCCAGCTCACCATCATGGCCTCTCGTGCAGTGAGGTGTGGCAGCAGCATGTCTTCCTGCATGATGTAGCAGGACATCTTCCTGAATGTCCGCAGGTCCCTGGGTTTCCCATTTACCAGGACCTGACCCTTCATCCCTGTTTCCCTGGGCAGCAGGAAGGACACATAAACACACACTGGATAGTTCAATGGGCTAGATAGACTGTAGTGGAAGGAATAAACTGAACATGAAATACAATGAGTCCAATCTTTGATCACTGATAAGTGGTTTTCTTAAGGCTACACAGCTGTTTAGTCCCAATCCCTTGAGTTCTCTTCACATTGTGCGTGTGGAAATGCTCTTACTCTCACTATAAAACATAGCCGTGAGTTCTACTGTTGATTTTTAACCATTTGATTTCACCAAAAGTTTAAGTGATCTCTGATCACGATTATTCAAGCTTTTTTCTGACCACATTTCTTTCTTGAAGATTGATGATGGTTCACCACTATCATTCCAGGTTTTAATACTGTGTTGGACAGTTCTTAATCCAGTTTTAGTAGTTTCAGCATCTCCTTAGTGGTTTTCTTTGCTTGATGCAGGCCAATAATTTGACCCTTCTGAAACAGAGTAACAGCTTTTCCACGACCACAGAATATGTCTTCTGACATGGTTGTTAAAGAAATGAGAAGCTACTCACTGCATCAGTTAGGGTTAAATGACTTGTTGCCAGCTGAAACATATTAATCACTGCAGTAATTATCCAATGGAAGGCTCTTACCTATTTGCTTAGTTAAATCCAGGTGGTGACTTTTTTTTTTGGCCAAGCAGTGTATAAACACATAACACACCAGTTAAATAAAGCTTTAATTTCTGTATAGCAGTATCTATGTCATAGATGTGTGTGTGATGAAAGCTGATTTCTTGTGCTGCAAACCTTCGTTTGGTGGTTTGTCCACAAATCACATTCCTTGATAAGAAAGAGCTACTATTCTCATATCATTGACCTTTTACCTTAACTGTAAAATAGAAGGTAATTTAGGTACTCTCACCTGTATCCAGCCAGAATGTTCATTAAGGTGGACTTCCCGGCCCCCGAGGGCCCCATGATTCCTATCAGCTCCCGACTGCAGAACCTCCCAGACAGGCACTTCAGTAAGGCTTTGAAACCTGGGAACAACGAAGGGGGCATTGCATATATCAGCAGGAGCATCACATTCCAACATGTCCAATGAGAGATAAGCCTGCGAGAGTGAAACAGGAAGTGAACTCACACAAACCACAAAACCAGACAGCAAAGCAGATGCAGCTGTTAGAGTTTCTCCAGAGATCAGCCTTTGAAAAAATAAAGTGATCATCCAGCAAAACTGTTTGCCGCCCGCTTCAAGGATATTTAAACAGGGACAGGATTGGTTATAATGCAGCTGAAATAACGCAGAGTACTAACTGCAAAAAAAATCACATCTTCATTTTAACCCACCCATGAATTGAGTTAATTTCAATCTAATTTCCAAGTGTAGGCCTAAGCTATATTCCCTTTGATTACACTTTAAACTGCAGACACACTTTTGCTTTTATCATGGTAGTGATGGATCAAGAAATCTGCTGATTGGGCGGTCCAGGTCATAAAAATAAAACTAAACATTGTGATTAATATCAGATGAGCTGCTGGTGGGTGAAGTAATACATCTCATTAATGTGGAAAACATCACTTTACCTGCACTATAAAGTGCAGAAATAACTGAACCACAAACTCAAACCATGACAAACCTGTCTGAAAATTCAGTCTAACAACACTGAGCTCTAGCCTGCATCAGTTTTCAACAATATATCGTTTACAACCTATGACAGGAGCAGTATTTGTACTGTGCTACAACAACTACATTTTATGTTTTTGGAACTAGAAGTCTCGAGGCTACTCATTAACAACTGTCCCCAACAGAGAGAGCCCAACATTCAGTTGTAGCAGCTCACCATGCTAGCAATTTTAGTGTCCCAGAGCTGACCTGACTTAATATAGGGGTTACCCTGACACTTGCTCAGTGCATGCTGAGATAGACTGCTGTCACCCTCAACAGGGTGATAGCTGACGTATATAACAGTGATGTCTGTGTGGGATATGTCTTGAAACATCGCAGTTTAAATCACTGTATTTTCAGTTTGTCTTACTTCTGTTGTTTCTCCTCCTAAGATTGGAATCTGATGATTTAAAATTGACAACTTTTTGATCTTATCTTATTTTATTTTAGACTTTGAATGTACAAGTGTTTGTATACATCTACATGCTTAACATAAATATATTTATGTACTGTTGCTACAAGTTATACATTTGCTGCTATTCTTGGCTCACAGCTATGTTCTGGTTGGCCCCTGTGTAAGTTATTCAAGAAAGAATTACTGAATTTGTTTAGGCTTGTTAGAGCTGCTAAACTTTAAATCAGACATTTGTCACATTTCCAAGAAATAACTTTGTGCTGAGGCTAAGGTATGTTAATGGTACCCAGAGTGTTCAGTCATGCCTTTATTGCACCTTATTTCCAACAAGGAGGTTGATTAAGTTAATTCTCATGCCTGTGCTCTTAGGGTTAGGGTTAGGGTTAGGGTTAGGACATGGTCTAGATCTGGAGTTGGTCCCCAGGGGCCGCACGGTGGCTACCCAGTGCTCCTCAGGGATGGGTTACATACAGAGAACGAATTTCAGTGGTTGTACTGAGTGTGATTAATGCCCTTGCTTACCACTACTATCAGGTCAAAATGAGTATGAATGTGATGATAAAGAATCTCCTTCTGCTTCTTCCTCTGATTATTCTTAAAAGGAATTATATGGTCATCTTAACCGTAAAGTGCTATTATTTGGGCCAAGTTGCACCAGATTCCATGTATTCATGGATTAAAACATACGAGGCATAGTAAAGGCATAAAGTAAAATGGTGAGACATATTTATTTGACTCACTTCCTCATCTGCTGCTGGTATATATTAATTCAACAAGTTGGAAATATTGACCAGTGAAAGGAGTCAAAACCCTTCGATACCACAGCAACAGTACCATTGTAAAAATACTACAAGCTCAGTGTGTGCTTCATTTACACACTGCAGGGTCACATTCTGCACTGTGGCTGTGGAAACACTGTTTTTTAAAGAACTCTACTAAAAAGACACCTCAAACAAGTTGAAACACACGACATGTGAAGTCTGAGACTGAACAACACGTCAGAAAGTGAAATGCATTCATCATTCATCATCATAAGTGTCTACCTGTAGTTTCTTCAAAGCTCGAAAATAATTTATATTTATGTGTCATTTCACCTCACCTCACCTCACCTCACCTCACCTCACCTCACCTCACCTCACCTCACCTCACCTCACCTCACCTCACCTCTCCTTTTCTCTCCTCTCCTCTCCTCTCCTCTCCTCTCCTCTCCTCTCCTCTCCTCTCCTCTCCTCTCCTCTCCTCTCCTCTCCTCTCCACCCAGTCAGCTACATTATTGATGACCTAAACTGTCTCAGACAATGCAGCACTTACTGGAAACCTCAGAGGATACGCTCAAACACATGCACACAGTACACACTTCACATCAGGCTCATAGATAGAAGCTGGTTGGTTAACAGCCTCTCACCCACATTCACAGCCTTAACACTATTTCCGCTGAATGAGTGGTTGAATATAAAAAAGCTGTACTAAAGGCACAATTTCTTTGAGAACAGGTCAATATTAGTTTTCATGGCTCCAGTATTCTGTAAAGGTTTAGGTTTGGGTCTGAGTGGATAAATTGCCAACAGCTATTAGCGAGCTAGACAGCAAAAAAAGTAACCATGTTTGTTGTTTACGTTGATTTGAGTGTTCTTACATGCGACGATGCGAGTGTGACATTAGGTTCTTGGATATGGTGAGAGATGTCAACGATGTGCTGTGTTCACAATACACAGCTGTTCAGCAGCTAACCAGTGTAGCGTTAACAGTGCTGTTACTACCCTTATCAACTTGTTTGTTTGTTTGTTGGTTGGATGGAGGTCCCCTCCAATCTCTGACTTAAGATTTCACCACTGTTGCAACAGGTTAAATAGTAGATAATGTTGATCTCCATTGACTAAAATACAAAATGGTAGTATGTGTATAGCTACAGTATTTGCATATTACAGTATATGACTCCACTGTGCAGTGTCCACTGAGCCTCTGTGTGAAATCCATGGACACTGATGGATCCTGGAAAGTGCAGTGCATCAGAAACAATTGGCCCTGCTCTCTCTTCTGTTCCCTTTGTCTCTACAGTATGTAGGGAAAAGATCCTGACAAGAAAGATCAATAATTATCAGGGTTTACAGTAACTATCAGCATCAGTTCAGCACTCACTGCTGGAGGCTCAGTCAGTCGGTCATGTGCTACTGGTGTAGTTTAGTGCAATTTCTGAATAAAGAATATGTCCAGTAACAGGGTTTTTCTCACGCTGACTGTCAATTGCAGGGAACAGAGCTACTACAAGGCTAAATAGAGGTGAGTTATATACCCCACTGCAGCTGCTGGGCCAGACAGAAGCAACAGTGCAAGGCTGACACTCAGCTACCACTTCTTATTCCTGGCCGTTTTACCAGATGTCTGCAAAACTGATGTGTGTCCTAAAAGCTGCCATGTCTGATCCACAGCTCATGACACAACTCAACTGACTGCGAACAAAGCAAACATCACAACCCAAACAACAGGGCATTTGTAAATGTATATTTGTCTTGAATCATAGCAGCCCTACAGTTTTAAAGTAATAACGAATCAAAATGTATCCTTTTAGTATGAAAGACTGAGCCCTCATCGGCTTGAAAGTTGGCGAGGAATTTGGTCACTTACAATTTCAATCTTTTCATGAGCTGTATCACATTGTCCAAAGAAACCTGCCAAACCCCTCCTGCAGCATAGCTCACTTTTCCACCATCTGTCCACAGTATATGATCACTATGTTCCACATCTTCATGGTTTCACAAAAACATGGCATAAGTCCGCTCACACTGAACAGTGATTTGGCTGTCTATTTCAGATTGAATATAAACACAGTAGTGTCTGATTGAATTTTTTATAGTTCCCCTCACTGGTTATGTTATTTACATCCATGATCAGAGAAGATCAGCGAGGCAGAAATTGACCATTTTAACCAAGACTAGTGTTGTGTCTGTAGGGATGGAAGTACTTGGTCCATCTCATCCAAAGTGAAATAACCATAGCAGCTACTGAATGGATTTCTATGAAGGTTTGTACAGACCTGGTGATCCCAACATTTTATTTAGCACCTATTTTACACAGGATCAAATGTAATAATATTGTTAAATTCTCCTCTAGCACCATCATCAGGTCAAAATTTCAATTTGTCCACATCGGTTGCAACCAAACAGAACCGCAAACTGTCCCAGCAATACACAAGAACAGTGTATTTAGCTATAATTTGTTGACTTATCAGCATTTATGGAGATAAACGTTTTAGCTGTAGTTCAGGAGCAGGACCACACCTCAATCACTCCCCTTCCTGTCATGTGCCTATATAAACCTCACCACGCTTCATGCCCGCCTTTCTCGTTTCTCCTGCCTCACCCTTCTTCCCCTTCTTCTGTCTTTCTCTCTCTGTCTGTTTCTTATAGGGGGTCTGCCAGCCCGGGAGCTGCCGCTGATCCCTGAAGAAGCCTTCCCCACACCACACTTCATCAACATTGCACTTGTACTCAATTGCCTTCTCAACATCTTACTCATATTCCACCTCAATAACCTATCACATACATCTCACTGATGGTGTTGTCCTTGCCACTGAATGCATCATCATTCACAGGTGTAGTTTCATATCCTCTCATATATATCATTATTATTATCACAATACCATTGCATTGTTGGATATGTTGTGAAAATGACTTTACATTCTGTGGGCACTGTAGTGTGTAACCTTTATGCCTTTAGGTTTTTAACACAATTCAGACCATGGACGTATGAAGAGAGTGGGTTAAAATACACACTGACTCAACAAGTAACGTGTCTGAGGAATGGATAGATGCTTGTTACCTCTCCTTCTCCAGCAGGGTCCCTCCTGGATGGTGTAGGAAAGGTCATTGAACTCCAGGTCCACGGCTGAGCGTTTGGGGAGGTGGGAGAAACGCTGTGCTTCAGTGATCTGGTTCTCAACCTTCTTCAGGTGGATCAACATGGATGCTTCTTGCTGCTGCTGAGGCTGGGGTTGGCTGCCTCCATTACATACAATGGCCTCCTCCATTGGGATACTCACAGAATCAGGTTCCAACGCCTTATTGTCCATACCAGGTCTCTGTCTGTGGGAGGAAGGGTGTGGATGAAGGAGAGAGAAGGATTAAAAGGTAACAGCAGTCAGAAGGGCAAAATCGGACTGACAGGGGTCAGTCATGGTTCATTATCTGCTGACATGTCTAATTTCACACCTGCAACTTAGGGTTTGGTGTCTTGCTGGTATATTTGGAGGTCACTTAATAAAAATTCTGAAACAACAAAACAACAGGGAACTTGGACCAGTCAGCAGCTTAGCTTTATGCCAAAAAATAGAAGAAGGGGAGACATGCCAAAAGAAAAACAGCTACATTTAGGACCTTTGTGTTTGGATTCTCAATACCATGTACATTTTTTAATCAAGCTCAGCATCCTCCTTTACACCACTTTGCAAGGCTGACATTTTTTCTTCATATTCATGGCTGGAGAATCCAGTGTTGGCATGGAAGGAAAGCCAAAACAATGAGCTAATGATGTGTTTTCAAAACCATCTGCTTCAGTAGTGGTGGTGGCATGTCCTTACTCCCAAAAGAACATGGCCGCTACACACGGAATGCTAACACATATAATATATGCACATTTGGCCCCGACTGATATGGATTTTTTGGGGCCGATACTGATATCAGGGAGTAAAGAATTCTGTCAACCGATATATCGAGTGATAAATCTTTTTGATCCCTTAATATAGTTCAAACACTTGAGACAAAGATATGAATTGAAGGGAGAACATTTTACTGTTGTAGAATACATTTATTGTCAAAAATTAGCGCAAACATCAATGTGGTGATGATGTGTTGTGTGACGTGTAAGAATGCAGTAAACCTCTGGGAGATAAAAAATACATACAAAAAGGGCAAGTCTATAAATGAATTATGACATTTATCTTGTCACATGCCCCCTTCGGTCCTAAGTCCGTCTTACTGATTACTTAGGACGAATGCCTCTGCTGCTGGTTGCAGGGGGAACTCTCAATGTAACGTGAGTTAATCCAATGTAAAAAACAACAACAAATTGCTGTGAATAAAGCCTTAATGTGCTCAGTCATAAGGTTAACGTTATATGGCAAAGTGAAGTTATAATCAGTAAGAGTGACATGACGGTTGTTGCAGGAGAGTAAAGGACGGGGAGTTAACGTTACGTTATTCATTGACATCCAGGCCAGTGATGCATTTCACTATGCAAGATTGTCCCCCCTCCCCTCTCCCCCGCTGGCCTGCACTAATGTTAAGCTAGGTTTACCTTGCTAACATAACAAACAGATAAGCATGACCGACACAACGAAGCACGTCATGAGTCTTGGACAAGTGGGTTGAATTGAAACGGGAAACTTATGGAGTCATTGTTTATTTCACAAACTAGTTATAAACTTGGAGGCAGACTCTGTGGTCCCCACTGTAGAGACAGTGAGGTGAGTGTTACTGAGAGTACAATGGAGTTGGAGCGCGCTCAACCAAGTCATATTCCCTGCACTTTATTAGGAAAAATAAAAGTGTTAACATCGACGTCTATCGGCAAACTTTTGTCCGACAGCAATTATTCTCAGATAGACTATAACCAGCCAATTGAACCGGTTGGCAGATTAATCGGTAGGGCCCTAATACACATACAGAGATTATTAGGGTCATATAGTTTAGCTTTCAGAGAGATGATCTGTTAAGATACAATAACAGGCCTGAGAGCTGGCAGCATAATGTACATCTTAATTTCTCTAAAGTCAACATGTGGAGACAGTTCATGATGCTATGAAAAGAATGCAAATGGAAACACAAATAATTCACATAATGATGATATGATTTATCGTTGCTGCAGGCTAAAGAGTTGGTGTGTATGTGTGGTAGAGGTTAAAGTGAGGTGAGTGTGAATTCCAATCAAATGTTCATCATAGATTAGATTAAGACGCAGCGTTTTAGCAAAATGAGTGTCCCGACATATTTGAACAGTGATTTGGCTGTCTATTTCAGATTGATTATAAATTGACCATTTTAACCAAGACTAGTGTTGTGTCTGTAGGGATCCATCTCATCCAAAATGAAATAACCATAGCAGCTACTGAATGGATTCCTATGAAGGTTTGTGCAGACCTGCTGATCCCAACATTTTATTTAGCACCTGTTTTACACAGAATCAAATGTAATACTATTGTTAATTTGCTTAAATGACGCTCAAAGGAACCAATTGCACAACCTTGAAGTCTAGAAGATCACCAGACGTTTGGTACGATACTGAACAAGTGAATATCCCTTGAGACAACTTTTTGTCCCCAGTTTTGCCTCTTCTTCCAATCAGAGAAGCTGGCAAGTCACTAGAAGTCGCCAGATGACATTGTATGCTCATTTGCATATTGATGGTGTCATCGCATACTCATTTCCATAAAGTTTGGTTGTTGTGTGGGTTGCAGTGAGAGATCACTTTAAGCTATGTAAAAGGTATAAAGAGAAATATTTTGCCAAAGAGTCACAAACTCACTACAGGGACAGCATATGTTTGAAGTGAAAAATAAAAACCTACAAAAGGGAAGGAGAAGATCAAATGAACTATTGAAGTATCTACAGGCCATATAAGACCCTGATTCAGAGAGAAAGAGTGAGACATAAGAAAGTGTCGGGGCGAGAGCGTCACATAACCATAGAACATCACTACAACTGTACTGCTGTTTGCAGTGTCCCTGAGCAAGTCGCTAAATTTGTTGCTAGTTGCTTTTTAGAAACGAAGTCACTCGGAGGGTCTGGAAAGTTGCTAATTCTAGTGACAAAGCCACCGAGTTGGCACCAGTGTTTGTCTCTTTGTTTTCTTTTTGCAGCATTAAGGACTTTATCCTGCTAGAAGAACATCTAATGATGTCTTTGGCAGTAAAGCAGATAATTCTAACTATTCATCCTGTTGCTGCAGTCATCACATTATCATCAACCACATGTTCAGTGGCAACCATCTGTGCAAGCAATAACAATGCAAAGATCACGTCTCACAGAGCGAGTGAGGAGTCTTTCCCCACACATTCCCAGTAGAGGTTAACTCAACTACTTTAACTGTATTTTCTGACACACAGTCCTGTTCCTGAGCCTGACACTGCTTCACTGTCAGTGGACAGACAGACTGGAGAGACAACAGAGCTGTTTCCTCTGAGTGTCTACATAGTGCTGATGATGCAGAGATGGTGGTAAGTAACAGCATGTGTGTGTGTGTGTGTGTGTGTGTGTGTGTGTTTTAGAGAGATGGGGAGAGAGAGAGCAGAGTAGAAACAGTATTCCTTGGTGAGCACAGACTGCTCAATATCACTTAAAATATTTGTTGTAGCTGGCAGTGGATGGTAGGGTATAAAAAAAACGCTTTGACAGCAGAGACCAGGTTCTGTATCCTGTCTAAAAGTCGCCATTGATGTTTTTAATATTTAAGCAAGTTGGCAAGCTCTCTCCAAGCTAAACCAAGTGTTTTGAGTTTCTTAACATGACCATAAATACATTCAATTTTTTTGCAGATACAGTCAGCATGAACGTTTTGCACTTTGCAATGAATATTTCACAGCTATTTTGGATAGAGATGGGGCTGCTGCTAATAATAAAATGAGAATTTCTATTATTAATCAATCTGCCAGTTATTTTCTTCGTGATAGTTTGGTCTTTTTTTGGTCTTTAACTTTCCTGTAGCCTAAAGTCCAAAACCCAGATATTCTGTTAACTATTTAAAACGGGAAAAAAAGCATAAATATATTATAAATACAAATATTCATACTGGAGATGCTACAGTCACTGAATATCTGTCATTTTGCTTTTAAAAAAGTTCATCTTAAAATATCAGCTTCAGAGTCATGTTGATGGTACAGTGTCTTGTAACAGGGTAAACAGTGTCTCTCTCTCTTGTTTCTGCTCTGTGTAACTTCAGTGAGAGGGTCGGATCACAGCGGTACATACTGTACATGTTTACTATAACATACAAGTTTTCAACACATAACATTGTTATGATGACATGTGTTTAGTTTGTAGTGAGCACCTACATTACAACTGACTTATTGTTATTCACCTGGGATTTGTATTTATCACAGTGGTGTTGCACTCAGAAACTGTGGGGGGCGCCAAACCGTACAAAATGACAATTTCTAAATAATGTTGCTTTAGGTGTAGTTAATCAATTATGGAAATTTGAAGTTTGTACACACCACTGTCAAGTTAGTATGTTAGCATCAGGGTACTATGGCTGCACTTTCTCTGCCATTCTTGTGCGACCATCACTTAGCTTTAGCAATATATCACCACAGAGCCTTGTGAAGGAGTCTGGTCATGTGCAATGAGTGCACAGGCAGACTGTGTGCAGGTAGGCAGGTACATAGGAAGTGTGGGAGTGGGAGTGGGTTCATTAGAGGCCTGTGACGGCCACAAGCACCAGATTCTTTCTTATTTTTTTCTCACGGCATTTCATTTATTGATTGTTGTTGGCATGTTAAACAATGTTGGAATGTTTTCAAGAAATATACAAAAATGCTTATAAAGTAACTAACCAACCTTTGCTTTAAGTGATTTGTCAAGCACAAGTACCAAAAATGGGTGGTTCCAGCTTCTCAACTGTCTGACAAAACAAGGCATTTTCTTCTGACCTTTGACAGACCAAATTATTAACCACTTAACCAAGACAATAACTACTGATTGATTAATAATGAAAATAAGAGTTGCAGCCCTGCTATGAATGCAATGTTCAGAAGGTTAATACCTCAGCAGCAATCTATCTGCAACAGAGTTATCACACCATGATTGTTTCTGTGGCTTTTGTTATCTTTCAGCCATCTGACAACAGATACAGAAGTATCTGCTGCCATACCATCAGACTACAGAGCAGCTTCACTCCTCAGGCTGAGACTCCTCAACTCACCCTCAACACTCCTTTTTCCAAAATACATGTAGCAGGAGTCAAAGGACTTAAACATTGTTTTGTTTTTTAAATCCTTGTGATTTAAAAAAAATGACAACATCTTTACCTTGTACCTTGTACATTCAGTTCAGCTTGAAGATCTGGTGTTAAAGATTTGTTTGTACATGTACTGAGCACCTCTACTTGGAAATGTATATACGTTTCCTGGGAAAAGATAGTTAAGGTATGATCAGCGTCAGACAAAATCCATTTCCATTGTCCTGGCAGGACTCTAAGCAGCAGAAATATGCAATCTACCCTGTGATCGCGAGGTAATTAATGATCATCGAAATGGAGATATGTCTAATCTACTTTGTTCTGTGCAGACCACTGTAAAAATGGTTCCCAAGTTTGAGGTGGTACAGTAATTTGTCCTTTTTGAGACAGAAGTCTCATTTAATCACTCATGGGGTTCTTAATCCCCTTGGGGATTAAAATCAACTTTCTTTTCTACCCTTGATCTGCTCAGAGCCGGAGGGGGCTGGAGTTACCAGCTTGGGAAAAAATCTGCAGACTCAGGTACACCACCAAGCACCAAGCCAAGCTAATGTATGGGAATCGACTGCTCCTTCACTTGCCCTCCTGATCACACCTACACGCAGACACATTTCACTGACAGCAAGGAGAGAGAAGCCAAAGAAAAGTATTTTCTGGGTGTCAAGAGGTCCTGATAAGAAGGAGCCATGGAAATGGAGAGACAGGTTACGTATGCCAACATGTCACGAGTCAACCTGGATGGGACTGCACTGTTCTGGACGAGAGGGGAGACAGGAGAGGCAGAGAACTCAGTGACCTGGGATCGTACTGCTTCAGATTATCTACAGTACAGTACTGTTACACCTGTATCTGACTCTAAGACTTGATGCCCTGGATTAAAGGCACATTAGAATCAAATAAAGTGGTCAGCTAAATGGAGACATCAAAGTGATGATACAAAATCATGCCAAATGCCTGATTTAACTGGAATGAACTCGGAACAAAAGTCTAAGCTACAGATTTTTTGTGCCACAGGTCGCTTTGAAAATAAGACTAAAAACCACCCTGGTACAGCACTAAATGCATATGTATGAACTAAATGTCTGAACCATAGTGGGCAGCATGGTGACTGATGGCAGCGTAACCCAGTGGGCTGCGAGGTCAAAGGCCTTACTGTAAGATTCCAACAATGACACTGTACTCCGACTCCAGTGTTAGCTTTCCACGTGAAGGGCTCCACAGTCTAGTTAGCAATAATAATCATGCAACGTTCGGTGCTACTTCAGTTATGCAAAGGGTTGTGTTTGGTTAGCTTTAGGCACCAAAACTACTTTGAAAAAGATCATGCTTTGGCTTACTTCATATGTTTAGTCAATCCCCTCAGCGATTGGTTAAATGCAGAGAACAGGTTTCACTACGTTGCTCTGAGAAAGATCGTGTGGGACAAATAAAGATTTTTCTGCCTCTAACCTATAGCCCATGATTCAAAATACTCAAGGCTAGCAGTCCAGGGCTAACATCAAAGAAATACTACTTCTTGGCGTCTTGGCTGGGAACCTCTAGGAAGTCACGGATGACTCTCTTAATATTGAGCAGATCTGAGAAGGGTACTGAATTTTTCAATGGACAAGAATGTCAAAATATCGTACTATTCCTTTAAGCCAATCAGTTCTGAAAAAGCTAATATTTTCTCAATGTTTAGCCCTCTGTTCGCACTAAGGGCCCTATTTAGTCCAAGTCCATTTTGTTAGTTAAACAGCGGATAATCTGGGTGCAAAGTGAGGTACATGGCACAAAGAGGTGGTATTTAGACTCTGACTTAGTCATGGGTGTGTTTTGGGCGGAACATAATTCAAACCAAGTGTCATGGCTTTGCACCGAGCGTAAGACAAACCGAGTGTCGTCTCCCATTTCCTTCAAGAGCCAGGTGTGCCAGGACACATATTAACCAGTGGCAATCATCTGTCCCATCGACAACTCTGTTTGACTGCATATGAAAAAATACACTGACATTAAACTGAGGAGGAGGAGGAGCTGCTGTGTCCCTCTCTGTGTTTGTGATTCTCAGTCCATGGATCAGACGGGACGGGTCATAAAAAGTATCATCCTGATCAATAACAGGTGGGATGAGAGGGGAGAAATACGTCCTTAATGAGGAAAATATTAATGACATCACCTGCAGAGATCCTCCAGCAGCTGTATCTCTACATTAACATGCACTTTTGCACATAAGGAACAGCTGATAAACTTCCTTGATTATTTAAAACTGCTGACTGAGTTTATATCTACAGCTTTTAGATTTGTTGATTAAATGTGCCACGATATTTGCTACAGTGACATGACTGCGTTCATGGAAAAGTAATCATAAAATCAGAGTGTATGAACGGTGTGAAGCCGCCTGTGTGGGCCCATCTAATGCGTCCTTTAAACAGCAGGAAACAGACTGTGCCTTTGACTTCAGACCAGCTTTTTGTTGGTCTATGGTGCTGTCACTTTCTGCTGCCTCAAGATAGAAATCCACCATCAGTGCGTCTGACCACACCTCACTTTAAGACCAACACGCCCAGGGGTGCACAGGTGGGCACAGGTACATTTACTATTTACACAACATGGGCGCTGGGAGTGAAAATGACAACTGCGTCAGTCTGAAACTAGCAATGACACTTGTGCTGCGCTGTGTACTGCTTTGCGCCGAGCGTAAGATAGATCCCCAAGCTGTTTTTTTGTTTTAAAGGTACACTATGTACTTTGGAAAATCAAACTCAGAAAGTTTAAATCTACAACATTAATAAGATAATAATACAAACTCAAAAATATGTATTTGATATATTTCCATTATAAACAAGCCGTCATCAGAGGTGGCTACTTAGAAGGGCCCCGCAAATGTCAACAGAGTATAACAGTGAAATTGTGTTGCCCTTTGAGGACAGTTTGTTTCTTCTGATTTTTTCAGTCATGAAAATCAATCATAACTGATGTTTTTCTTCCATTTTTCTCTTGTTCTCTTCTCTTAAAATTTATTCCCCAAACTTCATAGTGCACCTTTAAGGAAATTCCTCTGGAGAGAGACATACACAGTCATGGGTTGTGTTGAAAATGATGCTCCATACTTACTATTTCACAAGACTGGTAGGATGTAACTTTCTGAAAATTGATTTGGTGTTGAATATTCCAAGAACTTGATTATAACCTGAACGCACAGAAGTGATTTTAAAACTTTGTGTTTTGGATGTAAAATGCCCAACAGTGCCACTGGTTCTCAATGTGGAATCTGACTAGGATTGTCTTTAACAGAACTGTAAAGTAAACCTGAAACTGAGGTCTTAGCACAGGGTAAGTGAAGTGTGTGAAGATACTATGAAAGGCTATGAAACCCTCTTTCATTAAAAGTCTGGCAGCTGCAGACTGTCTTTGCGGTCACAATTTATGCTACTATCAGAGGAGATTCTTCCACGGTGTAATAACAATATTTATTCTCACAAAAGGTCTCCTTCAATAGAGATTTTGATACATATTTGCTGCTGGGCACTGATCTACTTCCTCTGTGCTCCATGAGTTGTAAGCATGAATGTGTTTTTCAAATTCTGATCACACTAGTACAACTAAACAATTTTAGTGCATAAATGAATAATAATAAAAAAGGAACTGCTTCTATGCTATATCACCTTCTGAATGCTAACTTTTACCCAGCTGGGGAAAAATGTGCAACAAAACGTAATTTTTACAATTTGTCAGAATCATCACCATCAATCAATTAACTAGGTGACAATCAGCCCTCGCTCTTCTCTGCCTGTCTACTGTCTGTCACACATGCTCTGCAGACAGAGATAGAGAGAGACGCTCTCTGGTGTTACATCCCACCTGTAAACACACTGCTTGTGATGCAACCTCTCCTATTTTACAATTATTATTATTATTTTGACAAACTTGTAAGTACATGTGGTTGTTGCAGTGTTGTATGGTGCACGTTGACTGTGATTGTCTCCTTAAGCGGCTCACTTGCTGATATGACAATGGAATCGCAGTTGAAAAAAACCTAAATGCGTGGAGTGTAATTCTGCTGACTTCATAAATCATACTGTGGACAAAGAAAGCAGACAACTTTGCGACAACTGCAACTTTGGAGACAGAAAAAAGAAAGGAGAAAGAAAAAGGGAAAATGCGCAGCATGCCAGTGTGCGTGCATTAAGGTGGACAACACAGGTTATCCGCGATCGCGATTGAGTGGGTGGGTGTACTCAATAACAAATATCGTGACACATCACATCAGCAAAACTAAAAGCTGAAGAGGAAACAGAATTAAACTTCTAGTTTCTAAAATAAATATTTTTGGACAGCTTTAAGCTGACAGTGTTGAATGTTTATACAGTACAGTATCCCTGTCTTAAAGCTGCAAAAACAATTCTATAAATAGATAGTTCAGTGTTTAGTCTTGGTAGGTCAAGCCAGCCACCAACCCAGAGCATCAGTATCTGACAGCCTGTGAATGAGACTCAACAATCAACTATCTTACATATGGCACTTTTAAGGTATTCAAATTCCAATCTGTCCAAATTTGACAGTCAATCACAGGGCTGACACATAGAGACAGACAACTGTTAATGTTAACAAACTGAACGTCTGTGGACTGATCATTGAAAAATCCAAGCAGGCATGGTGAGATCATGCAACTCCACAAAAATAGGCCCCCAGCAACCCAGAGACATCCTGCTGAGTGACAGTAATGACCAGAGGAACCACTGGACCACACACAGAGTCAGTGAACAACCTATGACTCCTCAACAAGCTTTAATGAGTCTGTTCAAACCTTTTGTATGAGGGTCCATTTGTTTAGTAAGAACTGGCTAAGTGTCCTCAACTTGGGCTGAAGCTGAGGTCCAATAGAGTCAGTGCTAGTTGAGACCATTCCGACCAGCTCGAGTTCCTGACCTTGTGATATCTGTCAGGAAAACCAAATGACATATACTCTCCCTTCTTCAGTGCAGTAACTCTGTACAGTACCAAACACATATTGTCTTTTCTTTGGATGGAGGATGGTATGGGTTTGGCGGTTTGGGTGCAGAGCTG
The DNA here is from genome assembly GCF_040436345.1 of Pagrus major. NCBI lineage: Eukaryota > Metazoa > Chordata > Actinopteri > Spariformes > Sparidae > Pagrus > Pagrus major. The sequence continues at coordinate 30,867,097 of NC_133216.1, read as the reverse complement.
AGTCTCTGGGGGCTGTGCATGGGTCTTGGGGTGTCTTGATGTTTGGTGTGTCCCCCTTTTGCGTTGATGACTGTGTGCGCTCAGCCGGGCTTGGTGGGGGGTGGAAGGTATTGTTTTTATTGTTTTCATTATGTGAAGCGCTTTGTGTTACTTTGATGTGCGAATAGTGCTATACAAATAAAGTTGGATTGATTGATTGATTGATTGATATGTTTAATACTCTATGGCTGCAGACCACATTTTCCACATCACTGATATAATAATCACAGAGCTGACATCATGTCCATTTCCAGGTATTTTTCTTTATATTATTCAACTTTGATAGTCAGCAACAACATGGCTGAGACAGTCAGTCAACACTACTGTACATAAATGAGAATGTATGTTCTGTGTAGGTTGGAGGCAGAGGTGATGAGTACTTGATGACTCACAGACTGCTATGAGTCCTGTCTAAGTACAGTAAGCGCTGCAGGAATAAGTACTGTTGTGTCAACTGAACACCAACATTTAGATAACACAATAGCATGCAGAAAAGAAGCTACACGTGTCTGACTTTAACTCCTAAATACTGTCTGAGCGTTCTGCCAGTGAACAGCAGCCTCCCAGAAAGACTGACTGTTCTTACATAACGTGAGAAGACTGAACGTAAGGATTTGAAGATCAGACCCAGGGAAGTGGGTTAACAGTGCTGGTCTCCCATGACTTTGTAAGAATGAGAGCTAATTCACTGAGGAGGCTTTAACAGAAAAAAAACCCTACAAGCTCACGTACATTCCTAGTCAGAGCTACAGCTCACAGCGGCTCCATAAGCTACAGCAGCACTTTTTACTCATGAGACAGAAGTTGGAGTAGAGAGGGGGAGGGTCGGTGTTTCTGTGAAAGTTCAAAGAGAAAGAACTTTAATTTACAGTAGCAAAATATCCCAGCCGAACGGTTAATGATTGATCACGTGATGAATAAAGAGAGACTTCAGTGGCAGCACTAATGTATAATAATAATAACGTATATCAGCGATCCTCACAAGGCAAATAACAGCAAATGTGAAAACATTTTAAATTTGTTTCGTTCACTCTTAAAAGGTCTTTTCATGTTTATTGGATGAGTCTGAAGACAACTTTACTGTACGGGAATATACTGAGCTCATAAAATACATTAGAGCCCAACCAATATACAGTGCCACAGAAATGAGTCCTAAATACTGTAAATAAGTTAGCATTATGGCACCTCTGCTTCCATCCTCTCTGAGTCAATAGGTGTTTGAATGGGTCTTTGGTTAAATGTCTGAATTAAGGTCTGTAGTTAACACAAGCTAAAGAGATTTTCTTGTTTTGTTCTATGGCATAAAATATGTCAATAAATATCCTCATTTGAATTATGAAGTGTCTTTACGTGTCTCAAAAAAGGTGTCCAAATGTGAGTACAGAATTAAACAGGCCGACTGTAGCTGCAAATCATTGTCATTCTAACTTTCCAACTCATAGATTGATCAATTTATAGTAAAGTGTGTATAGCATAGTGTAGTAAGACGCTTTGTGGCGGTGACGTCAAAGGTATGTGACCACGATGTTTGATTGTAGCCTAACATTAGCTTTTCACCTCTAGCTTGCATTTATGCTTCAAAAATCTTTAAAGTGGTGTTCATCCGTGAAGATTATCATGCTGAACAAAACGTGCAAGTATCACAAAGTTTATTTTCTACAAAAATCCACAACCCAATTCAAAAATCTCATAGGCTTTTTCTCGATGGAACAAGAGCGATGCTATCGTCAGGGTTAGTCTACAAAGATACGTCACCCCTGCAGCACTGATGGCTCTTTACAGATAAATGGGCAGATTTGTCGGCTGATGAATAGCAAGAAAATACAGTACAGAAATACCAAAAATATGTTTTGAAACATAATATCAGTGAGGGCCTCATAAATCTTGTTTTGTTTGAGTTATATTATATATAATGACATGCAGTATAATGTATATCATAGTCAGTTCAAACACTTGAACTAGCACTGATTTCTGTTTCAGGACTTCAACACAGTGGAAACTTTTTTGTTATCACTGACAGCTGAGCTCCTTTTACTGCTTCAACATGCACTGAGTTCAGCTCCTTACAGCACTATTACTTCAAATGAAACTTCAACATCACTCAGTGTTAACACCTAAACTGACACTTCAACTTCTTTCAGTAATTCAATTCCAACTGCCACATCAACCACGACTTCACTCTGTTTTCAACTCTTTCAAATCTTTCAACAGAATAATTTCCACAATGATGAACGAACATTTTCTTCAGAGAGTGTAACCATTTCATACAGCATTCAAACCTTCGTGTCTCAGCTGATTGAGATTGTATCAGCACTGAAGGGATAATTAAAAGAAAAGCTGAACTTCATGTTTCATGCCAGTGAGTGTAACAGGACGAATACTAACCTCACTAACAGAAAATGTGTTGTTTTAGGTATTTTTTTTCTTATTCATCCTAAATGTTAACTGTATGAGTATGAGCATGAATTCTGTGTAAAATGATGGTGAATAAATTGGGTTTAGCACTGTTTGCATCCCACTAATAAATATGATACGTCTGAGACAAGAGATGTTGTCTCACAGTTCCTTCAGTCTCACAAGTCAAAGTCAGTATGGACACTTACTCATCAGACTGATGACAGCCTCTGGTTGTTTTTTGTGTAGACACAGTTTTACTCACTCTTGGAAGTTAAATTATGAATCTCACAGGAACAATGGCTGACTGGAGGCTCTCAGTGATATTGTTAATTAATCGGCTAAAAGTGAATGACATAGCCTGGCTAGTTTAATATACATTTGAAGCTACATTTGAAAATGCAACAATTTATACTCACTGTCTTTACTTGGATGTAATAAATGACACTTTGCTGTAAGCTATGTTACAAACGACTTTAAAAAGCTTGTTAAAGGACTGCATACACCCATGGAACACATCATTACACAGAGTTGTCTGAGTGGACAGGGGACAGCCTGAGATAAGAAGCAACACTTGTCAGGAGCTCATAAATCAAAGAGAAGAGGAAAGGAGCTCACAGTGGCTGCTGACGGCCGGGTGAAGTGTCTCTGTCCTCCGCGGTGTCTGTCTGTCTGTCTGTCTGTCTGTCAGGGTGCTGCTGCTGCTGTTATCCTCCCCGCTGCTGCATCCACTGTCACACAGCGTGTGGCTCCAGTCTGCCGCATCTACAGCAGCGCTGCACGGGAGCCGGAGCAGAGCCGAGCAGAGCGGGGGGGGAGGGGAGGGCGGGCCGGGTCGGGCCGGGACGGGCGGGGGGAGGAGAGGAGAGGAGAGGAGGATGGAGGAGGGACACTGGACTTACTGTACAGAGCCTCCTGTCAGCGCCGGGTCACAAGGGGGAACAAATGACTCCTCTGCTTCGTAGAAATGTGGATTTCTGCCTTTTCAAATCTTCATCATGGCTGACAGGTGTAGGCTTATGTTTATATAAGCCTCATTTCTATAACCTGCTCAGCGTGAAGGCTTTTTCCCACCAGTTCTTACTTCAAAGTGTGCAAAGTTAGACTAACTAATATTGACTCAGATTAAGGTAGGCTATGTGAAGGTATTATTATTATTATTATTATTATTATTATTATTATTAGTAGTAGTAGTAGTAGTAGTAGTAGTATCATCTTTATTATCAAAATGAATTTCTAATATCTGTAAACATGTCACTTGCTTAAACAGGAACTCTCTATATATTCAACTGCTTCCTGGATGACCTGAATTTGACACCTTCTAAACCTTAAAATACTATTTTATCCTTTATTGTTGCAATATTTTGAAGGCTAAAGATCTGGTTTCCACTCCAGTAATATAGAAACCATTTACTGTGAAACTCTAGCCTATTTAAAGTGATAAGTTATGAATTGATGAAAACGTTTAAGACAAATCAGTGTAATGACATTTTTAACACTTTGACAAAAAACTATTCTTGACCTTAAAAGGGTACTTTCATCAAAATAAATACATAGGATCTTTAAGTCAATACTGTGAAATTGAGTCCTCCTGAGCTCTCAATCACATCTCACACTCTTCATCAGTAGTTTGCTCAGTCTGCTCTGTCTCACTCCATCCACTGAGAAAGATGTGACTGAAAGCTCAGTAAGCTGTGAGTGGACCTTGATTTAAATTTACAGAAGCCCTGAGAGGCAAGTGAAAAAAACAAACAATCAATTCTGGTGATCCATTTCTAGATCTGATCTAAAGCGTTTTCTCTGCTATTTAAGAGCAAGTGAAAAAAATAAGTTTTACCACAATAATCTTTCTTTCTAATCCTCCTTTTCTTCATCTGTGAAACAGGTTGGGGGAAGGAAAGCTTTGGCAGTTGAAACAAACAAAAAAAAGGTTTAGATCAGATGGAAAATGAATCACCAGAATTTTTTTCTAGTTACCTCTCAGGGCTTCCATACAAATTGAATGTGTGTTTTTTTAAATCTTTTTTTATTTGTGTATAAAGACTTTACATCAGCCTCAAAATGATTCAACAATTAAAATGAATTCTAACTTGTTTTGAATTCATTGACAGTCACTGAAATTATCTTTAGACATAAAACCTTTTTGATGAAATTTATGTTTTGTGATTGAAGGCCATATTCAGTAGATACCTGTCTTCCTGTGTGTGTGCTCATATGTCTCCAGGTTCAGGCTGCTTTGACACATCCTGTGGAAGCTGGAGATTCCTCAGAGGCTTTGGGAAATTTGACAAATGGCAACAAGCCACGACTCGTCAACCAGGAACACATATCTCAGAGACTGTATCTACTACTACATGTTGACCTGACATGTTCATACTTGTAAACATACACACCACCATACAATGTACAGACACATACTATTCTCTCTGTCCCCCCCTCTTGTCTCTCATTCATCTCTAACTGTCCGTCTAACTTGCCACAGGGGAGGGATTCTCCGGTGAACATACCTGGTGTCAAACAGGGCTGTTGAGGCACTTCAGACGGGATGCCTCACACCCACAGTGACGTCTGCGGTGGATGGGGATTTAAACTGGATGATTGCTTGCAAGTGGACATTCTCAAATTGTCCTATTATTGAGTAAATATTTTGAGTTCAATGTCTCAGTATCTACTGAAAAGACATATAGCCACACCCCGGGAAGGTGAGGTTTGTTCTGGAGGGGCAGCACCAGGTGACAAAGTATGACCAGTTTGAAAGGGTTTCTGAATACTAATACCAGCAGGTGGAACCACTTTGCGCATGTCAAAAGAGTTCTGATTAATTGCTTTGGGCATGTTAACACACATTTTATTTTAATTTGATGTCCATGTATACAGTTACGTTGGTATCTCCAATCAAAATAATTTCAACCAGATTGAAGAAATATTGTCCATGTAGCCACAGCTTCTGTTTCGGAGGCTGTAACTCTTCAGTGTTACACAGCGGTGGACTAAGTTACATGTTTGCAGCTAACGCTACTTTGCACGTTAGGTCACTCCGAGTCCTCGGTGATCTCATATGATTTTCAAAGCTCTAAACATGACCTGTAATGTTTTCTTACCTGGTTACTAGGAGATGAGCCATGTCAGCATCTGTTTTCAGTCCTGAATAAAGTTGAAGCTGCCTCCATGAGCCAAACGCGGCTGCCAGCCTGGCTTTGGTCGTAATTTCGTTTCGACTCACGACATGCCGCTGATAAAACCTTTGTTTTCTTCTTAGTATGACTTTTTAGTGGACTTTGTGTGGTGGTGGGTCGTTTGCTGGCCGTAGCAGAATCCATTACTACCCAAACATTAGCTTGGGTCCACCGCGCTTGTCTTCTTCCCGTATCCAAGGACGCACATTCAGCGTCATCGGACGTCACATCCGCAAGACTGCGTGGGAAATTCGGACCACGAATTGCAGTACATTATGCAGCACACAGCCTGTTCAAGGCAATGGAGAGTTACGTGGGTGGGCTCATTCTTTTTGGTTTTGAACGCTTCATCACCCATTAGCATTAAAAAACTTAAAATGCATGTTTATTTTTTCACAAATCCTGCCCCAAGTTCCTTTAAAAGAAGAGTTCCTCGTCTATGGTGGAAATTTGCCCTATTATTCTGACAGAAGAATGAAGGTTGTTCTGCTACTGTGGCCTTGAGGAATTGTGCAGACATGACCCAGTCTGGCAAGTAAAAAGTAATTTAGCTTTTGAAATAACTAGTTCAAGACGATTCATTCATATTCTCTATCATACAATAAATCAAGCTTGCTAAATGATGAGTCTTTTTGATGAGAGTGGTTCTGGCAGATGTTATTATCCAAAGTGCATTCTGTACAAAGGTAACACAATCTGCCAACCAGTGCCTCTAAAGCACAACAATTAATACAAAATACGGAGTAAAAAAAAAATTGTTCTGCACATGTCCCCCTGAAAAACTGCTGCTTCATTACACTTTTTTATTTGAATTAAAAAACTGACATTGTAACACGTTGTAACATGTTAATTGGAGATCTTTTGGGGTGCTGGTTGGCAGCTGTGTTATCTTTGGACATAGCCAGGGAAGCTGCTCCTCCCTACACAGTCTTCATGCTAAAGTAACTGGCTGCCTGCTGCTGCCTCAAAGGTCCAGTGTGTAGGATCAGGGGGATTTATTGTGAAGCCCTAGTGAAAGTTTTATCATTTGCTCCTCTCACACATGCTCACTCATAATTTCCTGCTGTCATTATCTGGGGTCATGCTGGTCACATCTATCCAACACCTCAGAAACACACCTTCCCTTGTAGCCTATCATCTTGCTGCTGTTTTTCTTTTTTAAAATATGACTCACTCTCTGCATGTAGTTCATTCATGCTGCTGCTTCGCACACCCCCTCCACCTCCCCATCACTGCCCAGTCTTCCCACATTTCCTTGCTTCACCATGTCATCAGGCACATCAGAGTCATCAGCCACCACCACACCAATTATCTGGACTCCATGTAACTGCTGCTGCTGCTGCTGCTCAGGGCAGACACCCCTCAATCACAAACTCACTCCCTGTATAGTCTATAAGTTTCAAGTACTTCTCAGTTATCTCATATCATCTACTGTCATAAAAATTATCTTAACTTCATTCTCTCCTCTCTCCTTCTAATGGAATATTTATATTTAGAATCACTTGAAAATAAGAATCCTTGTGTTTGTGTTACTTTAGAATGAGCCTTTTATACCTACAGAAGGAGCAGGTCCTCTTTCAGAGTCATCCATATTGCTCTGCCATGTTTCTACAGTAGCCCAGAGCGGACAAACCACTGGCTCTTGAGAGGGCCTTTCAAATTTTTTAACCTAATGGCAACCATAGGGGAGTGTAAGACAAAGGTTGTTTAATTGGTTGCTATCTAACCTCACCTGGCTAAATGCCACTAAATCCTACGCACTGGACCTTTAAGGAAAATTGTGAGAGTGGCTCTCATCTTCTCATCTAACTTTCACTAAGAAGGCATTCAAGGCAAAAACTGTGTTATATCCTGTCATTAAGTGCCAGCCGTGAGATGATAAGTCATCTATTTCCCAATGACGTTTGAGAATCAACCTTTTACTCCACTTGTTTTTTTAAGGCCTGGTGTCACCGACTTTATACAACAAATGGTCCAGTCTCCAGGTAATCGATTACCAACTTGGGTCTTCATAGAGCAGCACAAGTCAGGATAGAAACGCTTTGCAGATCACTGCAATCCAGAGGACATTTGGACATTCACACCCAACTGACACATTTTTCTCTCATACCATCAATAATCCACCATTTTTGAGGCCAATCATCTGTACATGTGGATTTTCTGTCTTCCTTTATGAACAAGAATATTTCCTAGAGAAGAATATTTCCTTGATCTGCTCGTGCTGCAGCATTATGACTGTAAGTTAGTTGGCACTGTCAGGATGGTCAATCGTCTGTATTTAAAAAGAGACCACTAGAGGGCCACAGAGTCCATTTCTGGGCTGTACTGGATCACTGTCCTTCCTCTAATAGTTGACTGTAAACTTCAGTCTCATCCTCCAGCACACAGTGACAGTGAGTTGTGTGCATACCAGGGGGTCTCGTCAGTTTTAACTTCCAACAGAGTGGATGTTTTATTCTCTGTGATCATCGCTGTTCATCTCCCGTGTTAAACCAAAAGTCAACAATCACTTTTTTAATCCAAACAATGATCTTTACCCAAACCTAACGGGAGCGTTTTGTTGTGTAACCCCAACCAAGTACTTTTATTGCCTAAACCAAACCAAACCAAACCAAACCAAACCAAACCAAACTGAACACTGTAAATATTCGTTTAAATATCTGAAAACAAAATAAATCCACTAAATAAAAGTCCATAAAACTACACACACAGGAGACACAAACTCCAGTTGCTTGTATGAAAGTCATGTGTAAGATCCATTCATCCAGCACAACTTATTGGAGACTGAAGTAACTGAGCATCTTTAAACTATATCACCTTGGAGCCTTCTGTTCTGAAAGTTTTTCCAGCAGCGAACTTCTCATACAACCAACTAAACAGTCACATAGATGTGAAGATAAATACACAAATTATTAAATAACAACGTGCACTCAGAGCCCGGGGTGAGACTGTCACCAAGCGCACCGAAGTGTGCACTGCCACGTCCTGCAAAACCACACCCATCCAGGTGAAGTACCAAGTTTTTAGTGAGACTCCAAGCAGCTCAGTATTGTTTTATTGAACTTCTTGTAGACAGTGAACCAGATGAAGTCCCTTCAACCCCTCCAATGTAGGCATGATGGAAGGTTCATCCAGGTGCTTATCATACATCTTAGGACTTCCTCTGTATTCCCTATTCCCTATCAGGGTTGCTTCCAGTTGATGAAATAAACATCAGTTCCCCTCTTTATAAATTAGTTATTGTGTATTGTAGCAAAATATCCAAGCTGACTCTAATTGGCTGTTTCTAAATGTGCCTGGTTTCATCCTGCATATACAGGAGATGTTGTTAAAGAGATGTAAAATTGAATTGATCTGTGCTTCAACATTAGCACACGTGTATGATGTATTGTGTATTATTTGTTAACTGTGAGGAAAGATACATGTCAACATGTATTGTTCATAAACTAATCAACTGATTTGACATGCACTTTCTTCAGCACATTTATATGAAGCACATTGGCGATGACGGAGTGCTCTGTTTGTCACAGTGTGAATGCTATTTCATTATGTTTTGCTCACTTTAAATCAAACACATTTCTAATCTGATGCCCACTTAACACCGGTACATAATGGTGTTTTTGGCTCTTGAAGAAAGTTTACTTGTTCTATCTTAGAGATGATTAAATATTATATTAGCAATAACATAACAAAGGTAAGCTGATGTGAAAGGAGCCTGTTTATATTTCATGAAGTTTTGAGTTTTGGCATGACATAAAACAGTTTTTGTGTGTTGGTTCAAGTTACTCAAAAAAGGCGTCAGAGTTGACTCTTTCAAATATAATCTGATGACATTCATCAATGACCAGTTAAACATGACAAGGCATGCAGGGCTCGGGGAAATTTAAATGAATTTAAATTAAATGTCCTCACAATCTGCTGCTGTTGCTTCTTACAGCTACATTCCTTTAAGAAAACTCAATATGTTCATATATCAATAAAATCTGCACAGCCTTGGTTTTATACCAAGTTTTGTTATATAATACTGTACTGACACTAGAAAAGCCTTGCCTTAGTGTCCGTTGTGAGACATTGAAGTGAAGAACATTGTGGTTTATGCTCCCAAGTCAACATTTACAATAATAACATTCTAGATTATTATGAAGAATAGTAGTGTGTGGTTATCTGAGAAGTGCAGTGATACACATCCATCTCAGCAATTTAATGAAATGTCCTGGAGGCGTACAGAGACCCCTGCTGGAAAATGACCTCATTAACAAGACAGGAAAATTTGTAATTAAAGGGTTACTCCACCAATCTTACACATTAAAGGGTGTTTTAGTATTGATGGTATAAAGTGTTTTGTGGCTCCAGAGGAGGGCTCATGTAACCTGATAAATTGCCTTCAGTGATGTCATTCAGTGGCATTGCACACATTTTTCTTCCTTATCAAAAACATGGCAACTACATTACCCATAATGCAATTAAGCCACTGAGTGACATCACTGGAGGCAACTTGTCAGATTAAATGCAGCCTCCTTTGCAGCCACAAAAGGCTTCTTCACATATGCAGTACAGCAAAACTGGAGTGGAGTAGACCTTTAATTACCATATCAAAAGGTTGGGCCACATGTTATAGATAGCAAAATATTTATAGTGGGTACAAGTTGCATTTTGACAAATAAACTGGATCTGCCAGTTCAGATAATACATGGATCTAATATAGACGCTGTGATCGTCAGGATAAGGCCTCAGAAACAGCACCACAGGTGTTTATCAGCACCTTCACCTACTTTCACAAAGTGAACAGCAAACAGCAGCAGTAACAGATATCTGTGTGTATGTTCTCTGTCTGCTTGCCAACGGTCACAATGACCTGCTGAATCTCTGAGGACTTCAAGGATCGCTACATTTAGGCTGCATAATAAAACAAATAATCAATGGTGCTGGGTTTATCTGATTGTCATCATACAACACAGGCTCGTACAGTGATATGTAAGTTGTAGTCTCTTTACACTGCACGAGAAAAAAACAGTTTTTTATGGTGGAGTGTTTCTCACAGTGTGAGGAGTGAAGCTGCTCTGTAGTCTGGTGGTACAGCAGCAGATACTTCTGTATGTGTTGTCAGATGGCAGCAGGGTGAACAGACTGTGGGAACAGGTGGGTGTTGTCTTTTAGTATCTTTGGGCTCTGTGCAGACATCTCACTTCACTGATGTCATTGATGCTCAGTAGATGGTACCAGTGATGGGGTGGTTGCTCAAAAAAAAAAAAAAAAAGTATTACACAGTACTCATTACTTTTTTTATAGTAACCCAAGGCTTCACTTATTTACTCCCTATAGAAAGTAACTTGTTACACTACTAGTTACATTACTTTTGTGTTAATGCGCCTAACATGCATTAATTGCAAGTTATGCTCACATATCAGCACCGTTCTAAGGAGGAAGACAGACACTTGGTCTGTTTTTAATGCTCTTTAATAACTTAATACCACAAAGCTGACAGAAAGGTTGGTGAAAGCCAGCCCAAAAGCTCTTCACAGAAAACATGCTGTGTGCAGTAATGGCCTCAAAATATTATTATATGAAACAATATAAAAGAGGATGGCCTTCCTAACACAGCTCACCTCAAAATATTATATCATAAGTTAAATAATAAGACACTGGTCTTCAACAGTGAGGTTATGTTAACAGACTTGAAAGGAGAATATCATGTTGAAATGGCATAACCCGATTTTACAGATGAAACAAACAAACTCACTCAAATTGCTCGTATAGAAAACCATGTGTTTATAGCAGATTCACAGTATGTGTTTATCACTAAAGCAGTATACCTGATCAGGAGGAGTCTCTCTAATCGTGTCTCAGACACCCATTCCTCCTCAGATTCAGGCTGAAGAGCCTCTCCACTGAGTGTATCTGTGTTGAATACCAGATATAAGAAGAGGTCAGATGATTGTTGTATGAGTGTTCATGAAAAGGCACATTTGAGAAACCATCCATCAACGCTGACCTCCACCCGACAAGTCGTCCAGCTTTACAACAATGCAAGGCCGCAAATTTCATAACATTTTCTTACAAAGACATTCTCAAGATTTACAATATATTTGGTTCTTTGAACCTTACTACTGCCACTCTCTTCACTAGCCACCACCACTTTAAGTCCAAGAGTTAAGATACCTAGATAAAACACCAACGCGGGGAGGCGATGGAAGAGTGTCTTGACACATGTATACTTGAATGTCATCGCTCATAGTGTAGTTCACAAAATGCAACAGTGCAAACATTATATCATAAAATCAAGGTGACATTTGAGCTGGATTAATGGAAGACATTATCACCTTTTGTCAGACTAAGATCAACATAACTCACTCTGCACGGGTGTGTCAACAGTGAGGACTGGAGTAAAACACCGTGACTGTGAGCTGGCAGCTGAGTCTCCGCTCTAACAGCCATGATGATGGTGTCCACTCTGCTGCCTGCAGCTCTGCTGCTACTGCTGCTTCCTGGGACGTTGACTGAAGGTACGCTTTAGAATGATTCGATAAAACTTTATTTGAAATGATTTTCATTATTACTGAATATACACATATTCAAAAATCTCTTTGTGTTTTTGGTCATATATTTCAGAAAGTAAATCAGTTCCCATTGAGGTGGTGGTGAAGAACAGCTTACTAGGCATCCCTCCTGCGACCTTCAGCACTCGGATCGTTGACAGAGGGATCCTGCTGGGTGCGCTGAAGAGACTCATGGCTTCCAATGCAAACTTTAGGTAAGACCGTAACATCAGTTGTCATCTGAGAGTGACCGTATACTGAGTATGCAGTGCAAAATCACTGTATAAGTAGATAAACTTGCTTATTGATTCTTTGCATTCATGGTTCATCTTACAAAACACACTTTTTAATAATTTCACAAAATACACATTTTTACAGTGGTTTTCCTCATTCTCTAACACACAGGAAGTTCTGTGTACATGCAACGCAAGTAGTCCTTTGTGATGCTTGCTGACATTAAAACAGCCATACTGTAACTAAAACTGAGCCAGTATGATGAATCACTGTTCCTAATCTGTAATATCTTTAAAGCTTTAACAACACTGATCCACAGAGAGAACAAAAGAGCTTTTAATCTGCAAGGTGTGGCAGACTTTAGTTTCAACCAGAGAGCTCAGGGAAACAATCATGGCCGATCTTAAAGTACAGTAGCACAGGTCTACTCTTTTCAGCTCACGGTTTTCGCGGTTTTTGCTGCTGATGGTTAGCAGGTGCTGTTAGAGTAGGCATGAGCACTATAGGGCTGCTTGAAACACACTTCTCTTCCTGATGTTTCCTGTTTAGAGCCACGTTTGTAGCGTTTTTGACCTTTCATCTTACATCCTTTCACTATCTTGCCATCAGAGTTTGAGTTTGGCATGAACATGACTACGTAGCAGGCTGACACAAAAATATCATTGAGTACGATTTATAATTTATAATGCTGAGCATAATTATTGCATAGTTATGGCAACACCAGTTCGCTCAAATAGGCTGCTTAGTTTATTAAGACACAAGATAGATAGATGTCTGACAGATACATGTTCTCTTCTTGAAACCAAAATGAACAATCAAGAACACACTCAGCCGACTGTGGGACTTGGACACATGTTGATCTGTAACACCAGTCAGACACCATGGCTATAGTTAAATTGATAACCACCAGCTCTTGGGCACACTCCCCTCAACAGAGCATCCAACAAGTTCCAGTTCCAAATGTTGTATTGAGCAGCTGGATTCTTCTGTTTGTTTGCTTCATTTTACCCCAATGATCGATGTGGGGAGGTAAGACACAGTTTTGTGAGCTCTTTTTCTCCCACTACCTCCCTAACCAGTTTCCTGTTGAAACCTTGCTCTTCATGATTTCTTCTTACTACTGTATGTGGATATCAATTGTTCCCCTGTTTGGTCGTGCAGGTTCACCTTCACAGAGAATCCAAACTACGGCCCTTACCTGGAGAGTGTGAATGGTGTGGCTGGAAATGATAAAGACCATACATACTGGGAGCTGCTGGTCAAGACTCCAGATGGCAACACCAAAAGACCTGATGTTGGTAAGTCCACACTGAAAATGTCCATCTATCAGGCTTTCTTTTTAATTTTACAGTATATCAGATTATAATAAACTTCATGGATCTTGTTTGCAGGTATTGGTTGTTACATTCCGAGCGCAAATGAGCAAATCATCCTGAACTTTACGAGGTGGTGAAGAGTCGGCAAACCACTGTACATCAACGTGAGACCAGAGCCAGTGTTGAATCAAAGTATTTCATAAGTGAACAATCAAACAACATGCATCTGTGTTTAATGTTGAGTGAATAAAGTACTCCTTCGTGTTCTGACTGAAGCTGAAGTTGTCAAGGAAACTGCTGACTTGATTGTGTTTTAAATATACAGCATCCGATGTGTTTCAGGGGTCTCAGAGGGCCAATCAACTTTTTATGTCACTTTCTTTCTTTTTTGCTGCTCTGAGAATTCAAATTCCAGTGAAATTCCATTTACCTCCAATTAATTGGAGGACAAATTAATGAAATCTATGGCGAGATGGCATTAGAGATAAATGTGGTCTTTTTTGGTAATTTGGGTGAACTGACCCTTTAAAAATGCTGCGATGTCTCCATACTGTCTTCTAAGGGTCACTGAATGTGTGCCGATTGTTTGTTCATGGAAACAAACTGATTCCTTTGACGATTATGGTTGTGAAGCGCCTGGGTGTGATGTCCTGGGACTATTAAGGCCTCTGGAGCAAATGAATTGAGTAGGAGTGAAACAAAGACAATGCCATATTATCTGAAGGTCTTTAAGGACCTTACCAGTGGTTATTCATGTTTAAGCCAAATAACTACTATCTGCTTTTCATTAGTACCAGTCATTACTTAAAGCCTATTTTTGCTTTTAGAATATTTTGCAGGATTGTTTATTACATTTTCAAAATGAACTGTTGGAGTGATCAAAATCTGCACTTCGCCCACCAAAACACACAATCACATTTATGACTCCCAGTAACAATGATTTAGATTAGATTAGTGAAACAATCTTTAATCCTGAGACTGATTCTGATGGTGTCTGTTGTTCACAGAGGCTGGGCTCTGCCTTATTTAATACATTGGCAAACATCTTGGTTAATGGAGACTGGTAACCACCTTTTTATCGTAAGTTGACCTTGTAAAGGTAGTACAATGCAAGGTGACGGGGTGTTTACAGTGTAAGCAGTCTGCTAAAATATTTGGAAATATGAGTCACAGAGCAGGAGAACCAGATCATCTGATCCTTTGATCCTTTGGAACTTTTCCTGTGTACTGTACATCCTGGTGTCAGAACTTTTCTGACAACAAGAGGCAGCTAAGTGTGCTGTGAAACGACACACTTAGCTGTAGCCTGTACTTCAAGAATAATAAGCTGCCTTCTGCCAGAGGACACTTCACCCACCTGAGCCTTAGTTCTCCAAATGTCCTGGCATTCTTTTAAGGTGTGGACCTGTGAAATGGGACTGAAGCTAATAATAGTTTAGTTGTTTGTTTTCGAACAAACATGTGCTTTGCTCCTTTGCACAAACAGGAACCTGTGACCACAAATGCCAATTAAACTTAAAAACAGCAATTTAATACCAATGTTTGGGTTTCAGTAATATTTCTTGAGCTGCTTCAACATCATCTGTCCTTACAAAAAGCGAGCAGCTCTTTTGGTTATTGTGCATTGCACTGCTTGGGACCAACACAGCCCATTCAAATAATCAAGTTGAATTGACTGACTCACATTGACAGGGCGTACACTTCAGATTTAAAACCTGTTTGGTGGAGTTGGAACACAACTCATGACAAAGAAAGTATAACACACTTGGCTGGATCTTGCATCACAGTAGTTGTCGGTTTCACCTGGTTTATTTGCAGAAAGGATCATTTTCAGTAACAAAGATCAGTTACAAATAGGAGCACACTGTAAAAAATGTCTGTGAAATTAACATTAATATGCCGTAAAATTGTGACATAAAAAAATTGTAAAAAGAAAAACAATGAATCAGTGTATGTTTTAAAGAAATATATTGTAAAAAACAGAACAATTAATAATTGTTAATTTTACAGTTAATATTATGTGAAAATGATCATATTTCCTTGTAGAATTTATATATTACTGTATTATAAACATAGAAAAATTGTAATACTTGAACCAACGCAATACAGTTAAAATTACAATTTGGCTTGTTTTAAATAACTGAAATAAATTGTATACCATTTTACAAATTAATATGTTGTAATTTCCAGTTAATAGTTGAGAATCAAGTTTAGAACTGAAACCTATAGGCTAGAAGAACTGTAGTCATGGTCAAAAATATATTTTGACACTAGACTGACAGCTCTTCATGCTCCCTATTTTTGTATCATGAAACAATTAGCCTTAGCTATAGCCTAATATCAGTTTATCAGGTAGTGTTTAGTTTTAGTTTCTACAGTCTGTGGTTAAATAATGAGCCCAGAGGGGACATACTGTACGGGGAGGTGGTGGGGGGGGGGGTTACGGGTGGAGAAGAAATACCCCATTTATATCCCTAAATGTCCCTTTTATACAGCCTAAAAAACAAAACAAACCAAACCGCTTTTGTGGTAAATAGGGTAGGTGCATTAAAAAGGTCTGTAGAGCTTGTTAGAATTTAAAACTGCAGGAACCAATCACAGAGCAGCACCGTTTTTGAACACTTCTGTCATTGGAGGGCGCTACGTACGCGGCAGTGCTTGGCGCCGAGCGGAATTGTAGGACCAAATCGTCCAGTGAGCAACAAACACACGAGAAGAAGCTGAGACGAATAAACAGAAGGACAAAGAGGCAGAGAAAAGAGTAAATTAGGAACAGAGACGCAGACGACGGTTGGAGAAGGGAAGGCAGCGAACAGCAGTTGGCAAGTCGACAGTTGACGGAGGGAAGACTGTTGGCGGAAAAAAAAGACAGCGAGCGGGAGTAGGCAATTCAACAGATGAGTAGCAGAGAAGACGGGAGGAGCACGGAGGACGGAGTAGCAGGACGACTACGGGGGAGACAGCGAGCGGGAGCAGGCCAGTCGACAGAGGAGCGTGGACGACGGAGTAGCAAAGAGGGAAAACAGCAACAACGAGCTGGAGGAGGAGTGAGGACACCGTGAGTAACTTAACGTTAGCTAGCTGACACGTGCTTTCAAACTTGAACATGATTACATGCCGTTTTTGTAGCAAAACACTGCTAACATTAAGAGGCTATGTTCTGCATTGCCGCGTTCATAGAAATGAACCACGCTGTGTTTTTCAGTGTTTGGGCGTCGACTGTAAACGGACATTTTGCACATATGCCGCGTTCAAAGCTCATTTCTACCGCACACACAACGTGCCTGAACCGACACACAGTAGAGCAGTTGTCACAAATTTGAAATGTGCCGTTTCGCTGTGCGCGCGCCAGTTTCAGACTGTAAAAGAGCTCCTACTCCATTTGAAAGAGCATGTAGTTGAAGGGCGAGCTGTATCATGTCCTATAATCGGTTGTAAAAACGTGTTCACTAAGAAATCGTCCTTCACTGCTCATATGTCACGCAAACACAGAACGTGTTCTGTGGAAAACATAAATGATATGTACAGGGAAACAGCGTGTCAGTCTCCTGGCGCTGTATGTGAGGATGCTTCCCAAGTCTCACCAGATCCTCCATCGACTAGTGAAAACGGTGAACTCCCACAGAATTTCAGTGAGACCTTCCTCAGGAATATTTGTTTATTCTATCTAAGATTGCAAGGTCAGCTCCTTCTCCCAGCGTCAACAATACAGATTATTGTTGAAGAGATGCAAAATCTGCATGAGTTAGGACAGGATTACACTTTAAATAAGCTTCATTCATTTTTAAAAGATGACATGAGTCTAACAGATGATGACATCACTAAAATCTGCGATTGTGTGAGAGATTCAGATCTGTTCTCTGCCTGCCATAAAGGGCCACTCAGAACAACATATGCAAGAGCTCAGACATTCAAACATATGTTCAAGTACATTGAACCCAAAAAACTAACATTGGGTATTGATGAAAACATGTCACAAAGATATGCTTACTACATTCCAGTGAAGCAAACATTGACCACCTTATTAGAATCTGAGTTGTGGAAGAATTCAGTGTCACAGCAGAGTGAAGAAACAGACTCACAGGAGTTTGGTGACATAAATGATGGACAAACCTTTAAGTCAAACAAGTTCTTCATTGAAAATGCAGGTTGCCTTAAGATAATTTTGGCCGTGTCCAAATTCAGGGGCTGCAGCCCAGGAAGGGCGCATTTGAAGGCCAATTACGTCACAACGCTGCGCGAAGGCTGTCCAAATTCGAAGGCTGCTCCACATGCAGCCCACACATGCAGCCTTCCCCACCCTCGTTTAGGAGGACGCACCGCTACTATCCTTCGCGGCCTCACATATCCCAAGATC
This sequence comes from Pagrus major, assembly GCF_040436345.1. Classification (NCBI taxonomy): domain Eukaryota; kingdom Metazoa; phylum Chordata; class Actinopteri; order Spariformes; family Sparidae; genus Pagrus; species Pagrus major. The sequence goes on along the minus strand of NC_133216.1, from coordinate 30,849,045 downwards.
CTTTGCGCACCGCTGCTCAGTCCCGAAACAGAAGAGGAAGCAAGAGAAAATGGCGACATCAAGTGGCGCAGACATGACATTTAAATTTAAGTAATGGGTTTATACTCGGTTTTTACTCATTTGAACATCCAACGCCAGATATGTTAAACTTCAAGAGACTATAAAACCTCCAAAGTTTAACTTTCAGTTAAAATACGTGAAGCTGGTAATGCTGTGGTAAACATAGTTGTTATTCACCAATGGGTTCATGTTTATTTTGTAATGTTGATAATTCAGTTCAGATTTGACACATTGTACACACACAAATAAATGTACATGTTTGATAGATTTGAACCAAAACAGACTTTAATGCATGAACACCTGGTGACGCAACCAGGAAATACTCCGAAGGCTAGACCGTCCCATTTAACAACGGTGGATGTAGCCTTCAAGGTCTCTCCGAAGGCCGCGGCCTTCGTGGACCGCTAAGGCCGCGGCCTTGAAGGCTGCAGCCCCTGAATTTGGACACAGCCTATGTATCAGGATGCGTTTGAAATCGCTAATCCTCTTGGCTCTGCTAAAAAAAAGCATAAAGTCTTAGCTGTCTATCTTTCTTTGGCAAATTTTCCTGCTCATGTGCGGTCAAATACTGACCTCATGTCCCTTGTGTTGTTGTGCGGAGAGAAGGACCTAAAAGAGTTTGGATGTTCTAAGCTTTTCTCAGAGATGTTAGAGGATTTAAAAGATTTGGAGGAGAATGGAATCTCTGTGGGCAATAAAACCATTAAAGGAGCACTGTATTGTATTGCAGGTGACAACCTCGGGTCTCATGGCATTGGGGGGTTTACAGAGAATTTTAGTTGCTCCAAGTATTTTTGTAGATACTGCGAAATTACACGAAGTGAGTTTGAAAATGATCCCAATGTCTGTGGTCCACAGCGCACCCCTGAAACCTACGACTCAGCTGTCAACGATATCGCATCTGGAGACGGGACAGGAGACCTCAAAGGCATTAAGGTAAACTCTGTGTTCAATGCCTTGAAATCGTTTCATGTTTGTCAGCCCGGTCTCCCTCCTTGTTTAGGACATGATATATTTGAGGGAGTGCTAGCCTATGATGTAGCACTGTACTTGAAATATTTCATTAAGCAAAAGAAGTGGTTTACATATACACTTCTGAATCGGCGAATCACTCAGTTCAAGTACAAAGGGTCTGATGCGCTGACAAAGCCGTGTACTGTCAATGAGGGGCCCAAGCTTTCTGGCCAAGCCATCCAGAACTGGAACTTTTTGAGGTTGTTGCCTCTTTTAATTGGCGACAAAGTACAAAATCCTGACGACGAGGTTTGGCAGTTAACTCTCCAACTTAAAGATATCGTCGACCTGGTTTGTGCACAAAGGATTTCTCAGTCACAGGTAGTTTATCTTGACATTATAATCCAAGAATATTTGGAATCAAGGAAGTGTTTGTTCCCGGAGTGTAAATTAAAGCCAAAGCATCATTATTTGCGACACTATCCGGCACTCATCTTGAAGTTTGGCCCCCTGATACGCCTCTGGACGATGCGCTTCGAAAGTAAGCACAGCTACTTTAAAAGATGTGCCAGACACCTGAAAAACTTTAAAAATGTCTGCCTTACTTTGTCTGAGAGACATCAGATGTTTCAGGCGTATATTTCAGTGGGGTTTGGAAGCAGTCAGCCTCTGCATGTCAAAGATAGCTGTACATTTTACCCCAACCTTTACAGCGAGACAATTAAACAAGCAGTGAGTGAATGTGGCTTCTCAGAAAACAACACAAGTGTTTCTACAGAAATACAGTACAAAGGAACAGCATATAAAAAAGGGCATTTCCTTGTGTCAAAAAATGATGAGACTGTGGAGTTTGGAGAGCTTATCATTATTTTAATTAAAAATGATGCAGAAGTGTATTTTGTGTTGGATATATTTGAACCTGACTATCATTCTGATTATCATCTGTACTCTGCAAAAAAAGACTGTGCTATGTTGCAGTGTCTTAAAATCAGTGAGTTGGTGGATTTTTATCCTTTAACATCCTACATGGTTAATGGGCACCAAATGATTGCACTGAAGCACAGCATCTTCTCCACATAAAGATGATCTTGGGCACTGGTGGGGGAAAAACATAAATGATGACAGAAGAATTGTTAAAACATTAAAACATTGCATGCTATTTTTCTCATTTTACCAGAAATGACAAACTTGGAGCCAACGTTTTTGCGCAGTGCCATCAATGAGGTCTTGCCTGACCTTGCTGAGGTATCAAAAGATATTTTGGAGGAGACCTTGCAGTCCCTTGGCATTGAGACGAGTGATGATTTTCAGTTTCTCGAGGAAAGTGATTTGTTGACAGCTTTGAGGCCTATTCAGTCCAGAAAAGTGCTTGCTGCGTGGAAGCTGAGATGTAAGTATTCCACCATAGGATGCAATTAATGTCCATTAGAAAGACAAATATTCTCCTAATGTGTGTGTGTGTGTGTGTCTGTCTGTCTGTGTTTTTTTTTCTGCAGGCCAAACTCCAGAGAGTAGCAGTGCATCTAGTTGTCCATCACCAGCACCTCAACCATCCATCGAGTCCATGTCACCAGGCAGTTCATCTTCAGCATCTGCCAGCAGTGGCCGAAGCTCCATTGCTGACTGGGTAGATACATACCAGGTTCCATGGGGCAAGTTCCCAGAAGAACTCATTCAGACTCTAGAGAGGGGAAAACGGCCGAGCCCTCGTCTAAGAAGGGAGATGGTACGCATTGTTGTTTCTGATATGATGCGAAGAAGTTCTTCAGTGAGTAAGAGGAACTCAACAGACATTGCCAAAAAGATGGTGGCAAAGTATCCAAAAGCTTTGCAAGACGTTATAGAGGGAGATGTTATAGGCCCAGGATACCACTCTCTTGTGAAACAACTGCAAAATAGAATAGAAAATGTGAAAAGATCTACAACTCCAAAAATAAGAAAAAGAAAGAGTTGTGTAGAGGATTCTGATACAGATGAAGTCCCTCCAGAACAAAGAGCAGCGATCCAGGACACCTATGGGTGCATCAAGTGGGATATAAAATTCCTGCCTCTTGGAGAGACCCTGGAGAGCCAGCAAGAGAAGCAAGAAAAACTGAGGCGGATGTCCCAGCAAATCAATGTGAATCCGGAGGAGATCAAACAATTAATGAAATCAACACAGCGTAAAGAAGTAAACCAAGGGAAAAATATCAAAAACCTCCTGGAAGACTGGCCTTCTTTGTTTAGTGAAGTTGGCATGAGTGTGCATTTCAAGGAGCTCACTGGAATAGCACTTAAAGAAACGTTCATACAGAACGTGGACCTGAAGGGGAAACGGCTCCTGAACTACATGAGCACAGTGTGCATGAGTAGAAGTAAGAAGTTCCTGCAGGCTGCAACAAGGGTGAAAATTCTGAGAGGTGCTGAGCTGAGTGGCTGCTCTGAAGATGTTAAAGAAATGGTCCTGCTGCTGATGGCCTATTTTGAAGAAAAGGAAGAGATGATGTTTTCCAATGTGGGGGACACCTGTCTGGCAGGGGAAGTCCATGTCAACGAGCTCCCCTTAACTCCTACCATCATTGTCTGTGGTAAGTTAACTTTTTGTTGGTCTGTTTTCTGTTTAATGAATTCATGGTGCTTGTTTTTGTTGGGAACTAAATCCTGTGCGTTTCCCTCTTTTTCTTTTTTTAGGGCGATCCTGCTTCAGTTCCACCCGATTCATGCTGAGTGTTGACAGGACAATTGTTCAAGAGAACATCCCTTCCTTTGTGTCATCAATATGTTTGATGTTCGGCAGCTACTACACCTTCAACATTCACTATCCATCCGAGCTCGCTTCCACCCTGGAGTTCTTGCAAAGGTATGTAATTTTGGATTGTAACAACAAACGACAAAAAAAAGTAGCATGATGTCCAATAAGGACTCACTGAGTCCTTATGATGAAGTCGTAACTTCTTATGGTTTTATATTTTAAGTTATGCTATTTGACTTATTTCCCAACATGACTGTTGATTGCAAATGAGAAAATTAATGTATTAACCCTTTACAGGCCGGTTTATGTATTTCTATTAAAAAACAGCCCCAAAATGAAATGTTCTCTTGTTAGAAATGGAAAAAAAAGCATTTTTTCTTATGACAACAGCTGTCTGAGGTCAGGCAATGTTTATGAGGAAAATCAGTTTTTCTGCATTTTACTAAAGTGTTAGATTGAAATAAAAAGTTCAATTTCTTTGAATTAGTTCATTCGTTAATTTTATTGTTTGAAATTAATAGCCATGGTGGGAGAGAAGTTGAATAACATAACAACAAAATCTTAAAATGTAAAACAATTAAAGATTTATAGCTTCACCATCATGAGGACTTGATGTGGCACAAGGTTGTGGTTGTTGTTTTTTTGTTTTACTTATATCTAACACTACCAAAAAAGTAAAAGAAAAATTAATATTTCCCATAAACATTGTCTGACCTAAGACAGTTGTAAACATTGGAGAAAAAAAACAATAATCTTGAACAGAGAATATTTCATTTTTGGGATGTTTTTTGTATAGAAATTGGTGTACATCACAGAAACTGGCCTGTAAAGGGGTAATTAAATAATTGTATTGTTTAAAACAGTCATGGGGAGAGAGAAGCAAAATAACATAACCAAAAAACATCTTAAATATAAAATCCTTCAAAAAGTTAGGACTCAAGGAATTTGAATCTCAGATTGAAAAAAATTAGAAATATTTATTTTTATTTCAACAATAACAGGCGAGGACTCATTGAGTCTTAACAGGACATAAGGATTAATACATTTTGTCTCTTTTTCTTTTCGTTTCTTTTTTTCCCCACAAGGTGTTTTTTCTCCATAAACCCAGAGAAGGGCACAAAAGTTGAGAAAAGCAGTACCTCTAGGCGTCTACACCTGAACCCAAGAGTCCTCACCTTGATCCAAGACCTTTCTGACCACGAGTGGCGGGACGTCTGAATATGGAATGAAGTAAGCCATGATTTGGGGTGATGTCAGAGTCATAAATAAAACTTTTCTCTGGGTGGGTCCTTAAACTTTAACAGTAAACATTACATGAAAATCTTTGTATGAGTTTGATTTTGTTTGAGTGTGCATCTTAGTCTGTTAGTCAGTCTGAGAGTCTCAGTGTGTCTGTCTTTGTGTGTGTCTGTAAGCCTGTGTATTTTATCCTTAACATATGTTGTCTGTTTTTCTTCTCTTTTCCAAGATGCCCCTTCTCCATCAACACAGAGGGATGGAAGTGGAGAAGAGCAGCAGTTCCTGTCTACACTCACCTTGATTCAAGAAGGTTACTTGAGCTTGCATTACTGTATTACAGGTGAACATATTTGAAGTTATGTCAGTATGGTTGCACATGTATTTTTATATTCTAGGCCTAAGGAAAGGAATAGTAATATAATAGTTATAATGGGACAATTTGCCAAAATGTTGAATTATCCTTTTAAGTTTGCATTATTGTGTTACAGATGACAATATTTGTTTGAAGTTGGGCCGTATGGTTGCACGTGTATTTCTTCTATCTTCAAGGCCTTTTCCAAATGTTTTTTCCAAGAGGGAAAGAAATAGTTTAAAATTAAGAAAAACAAAACACATACAACTGTTGAAATGTTTTTGAAAAGTATTTTGAATACTTTTTTGCAGCCCAGAGTCCTCACTTTTAACTAAGGTTTCTTATGGTTGCTTAGTTACTTCAGCTTGCATTATTGTTACAGATGAAAATATTTTTTTAAAAGTTGTGACACTATGGTTGCACATTCATTTATTTTATATTCAAGGAATATTCCAAATATTTTTTTCCAAGAGTAAAAGGAAAGGAATAGTTTAAAATTAAGAAAAAGAAAACATACAACTGTTGAAAAGTATTTTCCATACCTTTTTTGAGAAATAAAATTGGGTTTTGAAATGACAAGTTGGTATTGTATTTGTTTTTCAAGTTGCTGCTTACCACAGGTTACAGTTCTCTTCACATTTATGGTCAAATCAAACCTAAAATGAAACGGCAGTTTAAAATGTAACCATCAAATATAGAAGCGGTCAATCTTCTACTTTTTATCTGTCCCAGCTGGCTTAGTTTTAACAGTAAATGTTACAGATTAAATTCTTTGACATTGTGTCAGAGTTTATCTGTCTAACTGGTAATAACTCATTTAATGAAGACATTACTCAAAGAATTCAGTGATAGTATGTAGATGTTTATTTCACTACAAAACACCGCTATTAATACTACAAAATATATTACACAACACACAATATTTTAATAAAATGAGCAGAAAAATTCAGTCAAATTACTGTCTTACAATGAGGCTTTTACCGATTAATAATGCCTTTTTTCTGATGTTTTCCAGTGAAATTTAATGGGATTAGATGTAAAATATGCAATGGCTGCACGTAAATTGTACAGGAGATAATAGCTTTAATGAAGGCATAGTCATGCTAATTTGGCTGAAAATGGTTGTTGAATTTACGGTTTTGTACGTAAATTTTATAATGTTATTTTGTAAAGGATTACAGTTTAAAATTGTAAAATTTACAGGTTGCTCTGTATTGTGTTTTACAATCCGCTGTATTTTTTACAGTATTATTCTGGCAACCACAGCTGCCAGTTTTTTTCCGTAAAAACAACGTTTTTTTTTCTTACAGTGCACTTTAGTTAAACTTTGCACATTTTTTTTTGCACTTCATACACAGCACTTCATACATATTTCAGGATGGATCCGTTCTTTTAAAGTCACACTTACATTGCAGTCATTTGATCTTACTGAAGCAGCTTCTTTCTGATTTAACAACTTTTAGTTACAATAAGGAAGTTTTAAATCTTCCTTACTCGCTACAGTCAGTGTGTCTCTGTATTGCCTTTTAAAAAGACTCCTTTTAAGAAAAATGGTTGCCTTGTGAAAACAAGGCTTCACTTCTTGAAAGAAATCTGAAGTCAAGATGCTTTCAGGAGAAGCAAAGACAACATTCAAGTGCCAAAAACTCACATTGTATGTCTGATGAAAAACACAGTAAAGCTTTAATGTTATTTGAACACTAAATCAAAGTGATGCTTAACAAGAAGGTGTAGCATCTAAAGAGACGCAGTGTTAGCATTGATTAGCCTGGTTTGGTTGCATTGTTGCATTAGTTTGATAAACTGCTGATTTAACCAGGAAACAGAGTGGAAACATGTAATAATGCTAAATACAGTTTTGATGCTGTTAATGAGATTTTTTTTTTTTTTTTTTTTTTTAATTCAAAAGGATTCACACAGTGTTTTCAAGTGCATGATAGCAGCATGTGATTCCACAGCAATAAGTAATAATAAGAAATCTTCATGAGGAAGTACCAGGTTGCCAAGCAGGAAATATCAGGTGAAGGAGTCCCATTAAATAATCATCAAATTAACAATTATTGTCAACTATTTCCTTGTCACTCACTGCTATTAATAAACAGCACACTAAGGGTCAAGTATTAAGATATTAGTTCTCACTGAACAACAAACACAAATAGTCGATTGATAATAATCCCAAAAATCCCATCTTGATGTCCAGTGGCGTCTGATCCTTTAATAACGTTTGTAGTTCAGGATGATTTGTTCATTTGCATTTGGAATGTAACATCCAATACCTGCAAACAACATCAAGGAGAGACAAGATTAAGAATGGATTTACAGAAAGAACAATATACAGCCGATGTTGATTGTTAAAAGACAGATACAAAGGTGTTCTCTTGGTTAACTCACCGACATCAGGTCTTATGATTTCGTTGTTAGTTGTGTTGACCAGTAGCTCCCAGTAGGTGCGCTCCTCATTACTTCCAGCCAAACCATTGACACTCTGCAGGAACGGGCCGTAGTTTGGATCCTCAGTGTAGGTGAACCTGCAGGACAACAGGAAATGACTTTGTGAAGGACAGACACCTCCTTTTCTCAGAACTAATCTACTGATATATTCTCACATTAATATCATAATTGAATGTTATTTGATAATGAATGATAATCTTTTATAAATTCTGACAGTGTAGAAGTGTTGACTTTAAGTTTTTTTTTGCTTACATGCTGCAAGTTAAGCAACAAACAACAAACATCAAATGGCTCCATACAGCTTGTCCAGTGTGATCCAGGCCTCCAGAAACCTCGCCACCCCAAACTGACTCGAAAAGATGTTCCTTTAACTGTGTGTCGAGGGTTGTTTTTTACATTTTAAAACAAGTCTCCAGCTACTTCAGCTATTTAGGAGAATGCTGCAATGCTGTTTTACTGTGAACTTCCAGAAATGTTTTCTGGAGCACTAAACTTCACTTGACTTTCCATCAGCATGGAGGGAGGAGATGATGACTGAGTTTTAATTTTTGTTTGAACTTTTCCTTTTAACTCATCACTTATTAGCTAAAGGTGTGGAATGTTTTTTGACTGATCCCAGAATACGGGTAGTTGCTATACTCTGCTGTGATCAGATATAAGTGTGATAAGTGTAAAAAAGTAATCTGACAGTTAAAGGAAGGCTCAGAGTAATGCCAAAACACATGAAAGGCCACTTTGAAATACAAAATGAGCGAACAAGAAGAAAGCTGTTGCCTTCACAGGGTGTGGAGTTACAACAGGTGAGAAATGAAGCAAAATGTGTTCATTTAAGTGACATCTTATTCATGCTGGTGATAAAGAAAAGGAACAGTGGATGTGGTGATCTTACGTGAAGTTTGAGTTGGAGGCCTGCAGTCTCTTCAGTCCGCCCAGTAAGATTCCTCTGTAAGACACATGAGTGCTGTAGGTGTGATTGGGAGAGTTCGTCACAGAGTTTGTCACCAGGACACTAATGTTAGTTGGACCAAAGCCTGAAAGAAATGAGTCAAAGTTGGTGGAGACAATAAAATAAGAAGAGGACAAACACTGTTCTATAACTGCAAGAATAAAACTGTATCCTTCTCAATGGCCATGGCTTATGACACTTTTGTATTCAGTGATGATAAAAACCTTTGAAATGAATGACTGTTCTGAAGCTTACCTGCAGCTGGACGCCCAGGAAACAGCAGCAGCAGCAGGGCTGCAGAGAGCAGAGCTGGAGTCATCATCCTGTCAGCCAGACAGCAGACTGTCAACCTGAACACTTTCAAACAGAGACAAAGGAGCAACATCAAAGAATATCATCCTTAAAATGACACGATTTTGCACAAAAGCAGATTTAATTTCACCTTAGTTTTATACAAGTTAATGCAAGATTGTGCATTTTCTATAACCAGTTTTCAACTAGGTTCCAGTCATCTGTCACTGACACTGCACTGGAAGTGTCTGCTGTCTTTAAGCCTTTTCTGCTACTTTTGCAACAAGTAAAAAAACAATAAGTAAATTGAAAACATGTCAACCCTAACTCAGGCTGCATGTCCGATGGTCAGAGGCAGCTACAGGTTGCTTACAGGCCTACAGTAGCACCTCATGCCAAACAATCAAAACTATTCCTTCTCCCTTTTCCCTCTTTCACCTCCTCACTCTAACCGCTAACAGACCTGGAAGGGTGCAGGAGAAGTTTGTCAAGTTGTCAGGCTCTGAACTGTTCTTCGGGTTAGCTGCAGCTCCTGGTACTGTTGGAAAACTCCTGGTCAGAAACTTTTATAATCCCCTCCACACATCACATCATACACAAACAACCAATCATCACACATCAGGAGGACGTCTTGAAAAAACATATAACATTTCCTCTCACATTCCCAAAACAGTCTGTACAAACATTAACAATGAACAATTGAGCAACTGTAACACATCCTGACTGGAAACATTACAGATTGGCATGGCATTAGCACAGACGAGACAGGCGGAGTCTGCTGCAGGTGACTGGAACTGCCCAGAACATCATCGGCATCTACAGAGCATCAGTGACATCTGAGAGATGAGGTGTCTGTGTAGACCCCAGTTCATTTTGATCCAATTTCATTGTCATTAACTCAATGAGCAGACACATATGTGAATAATAGGAATGCTGTGGCTCACCAAAACGGTGCACGGGGACATACATGCCATAAAATAAACACAGACAAGAACAACAACAGATCTACAAACTTGTATTACTTGTGGTATATGTTGGAATTTTGTAAAACTGCTGTCAAATAGCAATAAACAAGCAGCAGTGCAAAAAGAGAGTCAGTAGTAGAGTTCTTCGGTTAGCCAGGTTCAGATTGGCGACAGCCTTGGGGGAAGAAGCTGCTTCTCAGACTGGTAGTACAGGCTCTGAGGTTCCCGGTTGGGGTCGCAACATTGCTCTCAATTGAGCAAAGGCAGAAAGTGGAGATTTTACCCTCAGGTGTTGTTGGGCCTTCTTCACAATGAAGCAGATATTTGACGTCCAAGAGAGGTCCTTGTGATTCACAGACACCTCATTTTCTCAGATCTAATCTACTGATACATTCTCACATCAATATCATAATTGAAAGTTATTTGATAATGAATTCTGCTGCCTGTTTTATAAAGTCTGACAGTGTCGAAGTGTTGACTTCATTTTTTTTTGCTTACATGCTGCAAGTTAAGCAACAAACAACAGATTTTACCGTCCTCAGCCTACTCAGGTGTTGTTGGGCCTTCTTCACAATGAAGCAGGTATTTGACATCCAAGAAAGGTCCTTGTTGATGTGGACTCCACAACTTTACTGTTACAGTACTGAGCAGAACCACTGCAGCTAGCAGTCACAACACGCGCTGCGATGTAACTCCTGTGGTTACACACCGTGAAAGTATGTCCACTAAAAGAACTGGTATTTTGGTACTTTATTATTGACTTTGAGTGGTAAATTATCATGCAGTCATGTGAGTCAGCTCATATCCAGTTATCCAGATATTCTCTCTCTCTCTCTCTGTCTGTGTGTGTGAGTGTGTGTGTGTATGCGCGTGTGTGTGTGTGTTGGTGGGTGGGTGACGAAACAAACTTCTAACATGTGTTTGTTTTAACTACAAACACTTTGATATCCCTTTAACAGTGTCACAAAAGGAGCCATTCCAGGCATATATTTATTAAATTATTTGCAAATATTGCCTGTAATGAATTTCGCCCCTCTAACATCCTCTGCATGTCCCTGACTGACAATAGACTTAATAAAAAATTTTGAATTTTGAATTTTTTGTCTAACACACACTATAAAACTTGTTTTTCATGTTTATAGCTAGCACTCAGTTTCCATCCAAATGGAGAGCAGATTTTAACAGAATTTTGAGAAAACTGCTGGTGGTGCAGCTTCTCAGAAGGAGAGGGCACAACAAGATGGTGCAGTTAAATGACAGAATGGAAATATGGCATTTAGGAACAGCCGTTACAGCCTCCTCATCGCTCCACATCTGATGTGTTTGTGGGTCTATTTTTTGTGTCTTCATTGGAGCCGAGGCTTCAGTGAATATTTAAATCACATGCGTCACGTACAACATGATTTGTTCTTTTAAGTCTGTTTCCACTGCACTTTCTTTTCTCCACCCATTTAGTGACTTTTCTACCTGTAGTGTAAAAACTTTTTCTGAAATATCAACATTTTTTTCTTTGAATGTTCTGTTCCACTCAGATTTGTTTTATGCTTGAAAATGTGCATAAAAAGGGGAGAAGTGAGACAGCTGCTCTCTGTCATAACCTTCACTGTTTTATATGCAGCCAAATTCACAATTTAGATGTTTTCATTTACATGTTTTTTTCTGTGTCTATGGTCAGACAACAGATCAATATGAAATTTGATGGTGGTTCATAAATACTGTGATGACTGATGATCGTGATCAATGATGGAGTACAGATGTGCTGTGAGATTGGCTATACTGACATTTTACATGAGCGATGACAGGAAAAGGTTCGAAGCACCAAAGGTTAGATGCATTAATGTTGTCATTATCAAGTGCAGGCATAAACCATCTTAATGAGCTGAGTTTTAAAAACATGAAAAATGTTGTAACCTCCGAGGATGTGCCAACTCTCCCCAATGACTGGGAAAGCACCAACTGTTAAATAAACAAAGACCCATGAGTTAAATAATCTTGTACAACTTTCTTGAGAGCATACTTATATGCCATTGGTTTTTCTCCCCAGCCAGGATGTGTCTTCTTCTACTTACTTCCTTGTGTGATATAAACAGTGGAGGTTCAATATAAAAGCTGCTGCATGAAAGCGTTGATATGTGCCACATCTGATTTCTGTTGCTCTGCAGATCAAAAAGACTACAATGGTGATTGAGTCAGGTATGGCAAGTATTACTGCTTGAAATGTTTTTCAGTGCATTATCAGATAGGTATACCTGTATTCCCAATCCTGTTTTTATTTTCCTCAGTTTTCTACAGAAAACCTTTCATGTCTACATGTTCTCATTGTACTCAAATCTCTAAAACTGCTGCACTATGACAGCACTGAGCTTACAGGCTAGACACACTGGATATGTGTGCAGTGCTGCTGCGTGTCGTTACCTCTCACTTTTCATTTCAGCGTCCATGTTTACAGGTTAGACAGTTCACACTCGATGCATGAGACGCACTTCTCACACCCGTGTCAAGCATGACTGCTAGAGAGTCAGATCAAAAATCGACCTGAAAATGACCTGTAGACAGTCATATGGACATCATGCCAGCATTTCACTACAGTTTTAATGTCTGTATGTGTAGAATATGTCAGAGACCTGAAGAGGATACACACAACAGGTGAGGGGCAGAATCGGATGTTACTACGAGTGTTTATTCCTCCAGACGGTCTGGCTCTGCACTTGACTCTAGCAGCTGCAGCAGCTACTCCCAGCTGCTCCACCCGGCCCTCCCCCACATCAGCAAGAAAATGTCTTTTGCTTTGTTTTGATGGAGAGACCCCTAGTGGCATAACTTACATATTGTGTGTTTAACAGTGAAGTAATTATAGCCATATAATTATTCATATTCATATCATTTTCAGGGACAGTTATGTTAACATAAACTTAAAGATGATTTAAAGGTATTTTGGCCCCATAGTGGCAGCAGAACCGGCTGTAGACACATTAATATATTTTCACTTCATAGAGCTGATATAGCTAACATGTTAGCAGACAGTTATAACTGTGTTTCTGACAACCTGATGAATGACAGTACGATAGTCACTCTCCTGTTTGCTCTGTGTTGGCACTGTGTAAGAACGCTAGGTATTTGAGTTTTCTAAAATTTCCACAGAAGATCCGTCCTCTTTGAGCAGCTCATATTGCTGTTGGATGTAACATCATACATGAAGACACCCTGTACTGTGACGTGCAAAGAACAGAGGACATATTGAACAAGTGACATGATAGCAGCGATGCATTTTCATTAGAGGAAGTACTTTTGATTTTGGGACACTTGGTTCTTTTATAACCCCTGTGTGTGTTTAATATGGTGGAACTGAGGGCTGAACACACTGCAACTTAACAAAACACATTCAAATAGACAAAACACAAACAACTCAGGAAAGCATCTTCACCAGTGTGCACTATTTACAGAACAACCTACAGTGTTTGCCACGGTATTGTTGGCAATGTATGTTGTATGTTTTTGTCTATTTACATTCCTAAGTTTCAATTTTATTTTTTATATTGTGAAAAAACACTTGGTTAAGGTAAGGAAAACATCATGTGCTAGCTTAAAATACCTGTTTATACCACCTCAAATACAGCTGGAAGTTATCCCGAGGTCTCCTTTAAAATATCTGGTGGTTTCACACTTACAGATGTTGAAATGCAGCCTTGAACTGTGGTCACTGGTTATATGCGTGATGTGAACTCCATATGGTACATTTGGTTGGAATGTCAATATGTCATGCAGCCTATGACACGTACATATTTGAATGTATCCGTCTGCAGAAACGTCAACAGCAAACTGATTGTAGCAGAAAATAGACTGAAAAATCCAAACTTTACTAAACTTCAGCGGTAAAGGAGTTTTTCCGTTCTTCATTGACTCATTGTTTGACAGAAGACATGATAAGGAAGATTAAAGTGTAAATCCACAGACAATGAATGCACAAATAACTTTAAGTGTATATTTTAATGACCACGCTCCCAAACTGAGGATTTCCAGCAGAAGGTGAAATCCCATAAAAATAATCATAAGAAAGAAACAAAATATCTACTGTTTCCATCTCAGTTATACAACAATATGATTCATTTCCATGTGTATACTTGGCTTCGTAACATGAAAGGCCGTGTGCTCAGCTATGAATTCTTACAGTAGAATGATACACTTGAATCTGACTCTTCTTCAGGTCCCATTTTGATGTTGTGTGGCTGCTGATTCTTCAGTATTTGTTGTAGTTCAGGATGATTTGCTCATATTTGTTGGGAATGTAACATCCAATACCTGCAAACCAGATCCACACAAATTCATTTACAGGCAGAATAAGAATGAGGGGGAGAGTTTTTGACTGTGTATTAAATGACAGTAGACAGACAGACAGACCTCTTCTTGGTTGACTCACCAACATCAGGCCTGATGATTTGTCCGTCAGTTTTCTTTACCAGGAGCTCCCAGTAGGTACGTTTCTCTTGACTTCCATGCAAACCGTTGACACTCTGCAGGAACGGGCCGTAGTTTGGATCCTCTGTGTAGGTGAACCTGCAGGACAACAGGAAATGATTGATGAAGGCCTTAGATATGATAGTAGTGTATAGTGTTATTCATCCTTTATACAAAGACATTATAAAATGCTTTATGAAGCATTAAAACACAGCAGGCACTAAAAAGTAAAAGAATGAAAGTGAATAGAAAGAAAAACCGAATGGAGAAAAAACAGAATAAGACTAAAACCAGAAAACGCCACCTGATGATCGAGGCATTCATCAGTGAGGCTACATCCATTCATTTTCAAATGCATACGTTTTGCTACGTTTACACCTGGCTTCCACACTACTCAGAGCCTGAAAACAGAGACTTTTGGAAAAGCTGCTGGCCCCAATACTTTGCCTTTTTCTGGTAAAAAAACAAAGACATGATTTGACTGGTAGCAGTCAATTGAACATAGTTAACAAATTACAGACGTTGTTGTCTACTAGCAGCTGTTGCACTGTTAAATTCTGCATTTTGTAATGCTGCTACTGCCTACAGTTACACTTGCTACAGTTCCTGCAGAGTTCAGCCCAAATGGGGCGCTGTCGTTCGGACAGGAAGAAGCAGGGCCTGGTGCCGTTATTTTGTCAGCAAAGTTCCAGTTCCAGAGGAATGATAAGAAAACTTTTTGATCCCCAGATCAGCCTCAGCAGAAGACTACTGTACATCCACATGTGGAAGGAGAAATAAAAAAAGAGTATGGCCACAGAGGCAGCATGCTGTTTGTATCACCTGAATGAGTGACAAGGGAAAACTCTGGAAAACAGCTATTGTTTTTGGACTATAGACTCATCTTGGATTAATTTGAATGCACCAGTGCAATCAAAGGTTTGCTATATGGTGGCTTTGGTTAGCTTGTGTTTGTGTGGCCAACCCTATTTTGCATGTTATTCAGGATTAGCTAAAATGACTTGTCTATGTCTTTCTGTTAGCATAGCAGTGCAGCCAGATACAAAGATATTGTAAAGCGGGGCCGTATAAAAAATACATACAATTCAAAGGCAGTTTAGAGTAAAAGTAAAAGTAATCTGTAAGCGTAAATTGTCAAATGAGACCCTAAAGTTGTTGCTGTCTAGCAGCTAAAGGTGTGAATGGTTTTTGACTGATCCCAGAAAACACACAGTTACTGTAGTGTCGCTGTGAACAGACTAAAGTTTGGATTAGTTAGGCAAAAATCCAACCTGACTACATTCTGACTCGTTGTTGTGTTGCTCAACTGGAGGAAGTATGGTTAAGCAAGGTGAGTCATGAGTCAATTCACATCAACAGTTATCTGATGACACTCTCCAATTTGAGAGACGCCCAAATACGCTAAAAAAATGACTTTGAAACACAAAATGAGAGAACAAGAAATAAAAGTGTTTCTGCGAATAGTCTGTAGGTGTATAATTCCAATTGGTGAAAAAATGGAGCAGAAGGTGTTCATCTAAATTAAAAAATGCATGTTATTACTTCATACTAGTGTTTCAGCTTAAAGAAACAGTTGATGTGATGAACTTACGTGAAGTCTTTGGTTGAGTCCTGCAGTCTCTTCATTCCACCCAACAAGATCCCTCTGAAGACTACGGAAGTGTTGTAGTTCTTGCATGGGGTGGGTGTCACAGAGTTTGTCACAAGGACAGTAAAGGGAGTTGTATCAGAACCTAAAAAAAGGAGGTCAAAGTAAGTAGAGAAGATAAAATAGGGAGTAGAAAAACAGTGTACACTGTCACAGACTGGTGACCTGTCCTCTGTGGACCCCAGTTTTGTCCACTGGGTTTGGCTTCAGTCTTGTGCGACCCTTCAAAAAGAAAACAGGAAAAGAAAACCATTTGAACTGTTTCACTGAACAGGATTTTTAATATTGAGTAATACTGAAAGAAACTGCGCTGAAGCTTACTTGCAGCTGGAATCAGAGAAACCAGTAGCAGGGCTGCAGAGAGCAGAGCAGGCGTCTTCATCCTGACGTCTGGGAACCAAACTCTGAACCTGAAATGTTACTTACACAGACATGAACACAAACATACCTCAAGAACCTTAAACGATCTCTACCAAGCCTGTATAAATGTGGAATGTATTTACGCAAGATTTTTGGATAAAATCTCTTGACATCCTGACAACAATCAATAAATCAGATGTTCTCAGAGTATGTGTGGCTGTTGCAGGCCTCTAATAACACCATCAAACTGTCTCATCCGGCCTGTGTGAAAAGACTGGACAGGCTACCTGCCTGCCTACATACTCTGCCCATGAACTCATTGCACATGGTTTGCTGGCCTGACAGCAGTGAGTACTAACAACAGCCATGTTCCTTGTTTACAGTCATTTTGATAATAATAGCTGTTTCTTACACATGAATGAGACCTGAGGTACATGGATACGGTTAGCGATGACAGCAATGTGCCAGGCTCACAGCACACAGCTAGCTAAAGAACGGGTGAGCAGCAGGGACGGACTTTCATTCAGCCGCTGAATTCAACAGCTCCTGAGTCAAGCTAACTCAGTTAACACAAAGCACACACCTACAGCAGTTACTGTCACGTTGGGTAGCCTTTACTGACTGAGGTACGTTTGTGACGGTTATTTTGCTTGTGTTGTTTATTTATGTATGTATTAGACTTAAAAAGCTAAGAGTGCTGGTTGAACATAATGAAGACCTGAGGGGAGGAGGTGGGATCATCTCAGTGAGAGACTTTCAAAATAAAGTTTGCTCTTGCTGGTTTCAACAATCTTTCCATTCCCAACTTTAATACAAGATTCTAGGCTGACAAAAATCATCCATCTGCTGCCTGTCTATGTCTCCTTTCACTCCACTTGCATCTCTGCTTCCATTATTAACAGCAAATGCCTGCAGTGTGCCTGCTGAGAAGAAGTATTATTTAAGGGGATGTACAGCAACCGATTAGATACGCTGTCTTATGGACCTGATTGAACGTCAAACATCTTTTATGTCTTCATGGAACATCAAAAACACTGTAAAAATCTTGTCATTGGAATGAACAGGGATCAATTCAAAGAGACAGCTTTGATTTTTTTAACATAACATGGCAGGACCCACTAATGTATGCACAGCAGCTCAGGCCACACAGAGATCTGTGAACCAGCTGGGTAGCTCAAACCACCTCATGCCAAACACACCAAAATATATCTTTAAGATGTACCAAAAAGTAAGTTAGCAAGTTTCATTTAAATAGAAAACATACATCACAAAAACTTTTCTAACCTCCTTCAGCTTTCCCTTCTCACCTCTGACAGACGTATCAGTTGGAGCCGTTGATTGATTTCAACAGAAGGTCCTTCCTCTTTGAGTGTTGGGTGATTACTTACTTTACTTATATATCTCTCCTCCACACAATCACACCATACCAAAACTGAAGGTAATCACATGCTTAAACACAATCATACATTAGGAAACACATTGAGCAACTAAGCATGTTCATTAACAGTAATACATTCCACTAAGAGGAAGTGACTCTTTCCTTATGAGAGAGCCTGAGAAACCACCTACAGTGTTGGAGGAAGTAACACCACAATGAACAAACACACAAGTACAAATCCTTTAATTTTTCATCATGTCACTTCTTCACTTCTCCAAAATGGAGTTTACCACAACAAAATCCACATGGTCAATTTGACTGAGGTCAAGTGACTGTCAAACATTTCACCTTTCAGACGACACACTTATCCAACAAGCTGGTTACATTTTATAAAAACCATCATGAATAAAATGTAAATTTATAGTAAATTAAACATGAGTTGACTGTTTGACAAACAATGAAAGGCTTTATAAAACATTTATTTAAAAAACAGTTAACTAAAGTTCAACTGATGTTCAGACTTTGTAATTGGTTAATAAATACTGTGTAGTTCATCTATAAACACTATTTGGATGTTGTTATATAAGTTCAACTGATGTCTATAAACTTTTACAATTGCTAAATAAATGGTTTGAAAATCATTTTGTCGTTTTGTTAGGAGTTAAGTAAGTGTTCATCAATGTTTAATGAACTATATATTCCATTTATTAATGGCATTATTATAAAGTTTACCAACAAGCTAAAGTAGGTCTGATTTAAAACAAGTACGTATTAGTATGTGTTTTAAAACTCTCTCTTCAGTAAAGCATGCATCTCTGTTTACACTGTCTGTGCATTTCAAAACAAAACCTCATCAAACTCAAATGAGTTTTTTTTTTTTTTATGCAATATCAAACCAGTTGCAGTTGACTTGATTGCTTCCAGTGCAGCTAATATTACACAAGATATATTTTAAAATGTATTCAGTTCAAACCAACAAAAACAGTTGGGATATTCTGACAGTGCTCAGAGATCCACAGGATCAGGATTGTAACATCCAAATCCATCTATGAAAGTGCCTTCTACGTTTTTGGGTAATCCTGCCTTTTTCAGCATTGTTTGGTGTTTCAAAGAACTGAGTTTCCTAGACTGGTTACTAGAAATGTGAGGATAAAATACAATTAACATCTTCATGTTATCAGAATGTGCACCCCTTCATTAATCGGGAGACTTTAAGGGACCCTCACAAAAAACTACAGATAAAAGAAAAAAAAAGTATTTCAATCTTCTTCTCGATTTTCAGAGATTAGAAAAAGCAGAACCAAGCACAACAAGAACGAGAAAAGGAAGTGTAGAAAGGAGAAATAAAGGAAAGAGTTAAAAGAAAGAAGGGGAGAAGAAAGAGGGACAAAAGGGGAAAATGAATGAGGGATGAAAGAAGGAAAATAAAAATAAAATAAAGACGAAAAAGAAGAAGAAGATCCTAATAACTTAGCAGCAGCTGAAGAGGCAGGAGGTCACAGGTGTGCAAAAGTGAAGCACACCGAGGACACCTGGTGGTCAGATGAGGAATGACTGAGTCAGGAACATCATAAGCACAGGAGGAAGAAAAGGGAACAACTGTGACCATGACAGGATGAGCAGGTGTCCTTAAAGACAGGATTTAAACATTGACAAGAGACACTAACAGTCTAGTCATTTATTTAAAACCCACCAGTGCTTCCATAATCATGCACAGGCACACACATGTTTTCAGTTATTTCTTATCAGACCTCTGCTCAGGATTATGGTAGGTGGAGCTATACTTAAAATTATGTGATGTCACCAGATTCCATTTATTAATAAGAATGATAAAAGTGTAATTTTGTCAGCCCTGCAGGTGCAACACAGCTTACAGAAAGGTCAGGAGACGGCAGTGAGGCACAGTCTGTACACATCCAAGTCTCAGAAGATTGAAGCCTGACCAGCCAAAAGAATTAACTGCATAGTGTGCAGGAGCTTTTAAATACAAAGAAAAAACTTGTTTAAAAGTCTTATTAGAAGGCAAAGAACCACATCATTTAGATAAAAGTTGTAATGTAATGAAAGAGGTACAATATTATATGAATAAGTGTTCACAATGATTACCAACCTGATGAGATTCATTAACTCTGCTCATCACATTTAGTTACAGTACATCTCTGGATGTGTGTCTTATACTCAACAAATGGATATGTTCATCTCTGATAGTTACCAACAGCTCCTTTTAAGTTTTTGCCCTGTTTTTTATTTTTAATATATTGTTTATATTTTATAAATAGTTTTACGCTGGCCTTTACCAGAGGTTATAATCAATGTTTTTAATAACAGTCAAATGACCATGTGTAATGTGAAAGGTATTCCACTCAGTGTGGATTGTTACTCTACTGTTACTATCAGCTAATTAAAGGGTAACTCCACCAATTTTAACCATTAAAGCATGTTTACAGGTCTGAGGAATATTACTGAATACGCTGATAATAACGGATGTGTGAAAAAGTAGTATAAAGTCTTTTGTGACTCCAGAGGAAGCTGCATGTAATCTGATAAACTGCCTCCAGTGATGTCACTCAGTGGCTAAGTTGCATTGTGGGTAATGTAGGCACTGTGTTTTGAAAGAAAGAAGAATGTGTGGAATAAAAAGGTTATATCTCTGTTCTGCTATATTGTTTTGGATCATTTGTTTTAAAACTGTCCATAATGAGTCCAAGAGGAGTGTAATGTTAGACTGCTGGACTGCTTTTCAAAACCTGGTGCTACATTACCCACAATGCAACTCAGCCACTAAGTGACATGCAGCTTCTTCTGGTGGAGTTGCCCTTTAACTTTAGAACATGATGTTATGCCTCTCCACCAAGTCAGTGTTGTGTTTACAGCTTGTGTCTGCTGCCCTCTAGTGCCCCCAAAATAGCTCTAATGAAATGGAATGACACTGATTAATATACTGATTATGATCATACAATTTTGCATCTGCTTCTTAATGACTACAATAAAGTAAATACAATGTTTTACTTACTATCTTATGATTTGTTTTATAATACCAGTGTTTTATACACGGTACATTTAGACTCTTTGCCTCTGGTATTGTACGATCATATTTGATCCCAGCTGTGAACATATTTTTTTAAATTATTATTTTATATGTTAATATTTTATGCTATATTTAAATATTTAAATATTTCATTGTCCATGTGTTACATACTTTGGTCCTTTGTCATCTATCATATCTGTTCTGTATGTTAAATGTCATTGTGTTGCTTTGTGCCACTCTGTACAGGTGAGGTGTGGTTTCTGATTTAGTTGAACTGTCAACTTTATGATAGCCAGGAGGATAATTCATCTGATGGCCCAGCAGATCAAAATCACAGCTCTGTAGTTCTGTTTAGTTAATTGAAACTTACGTTTATTAATAAGTATTATATACATCAAACAAATAAGTAGGCCTGAAGTGCATTTAACTGAGGGCTCGAGGTGAGAACCTCCTGATGGCAGTGATAAACAAAGAGGAAGACCTTGGTTCCTTGTAAAAATCCAAAGCAATTATTGGAGAGCAGTGAATCTTTGAAATCTAATAGTGCTCTCGGTGTTCTTTTCGAGCTTTTAAACTAATTCGTGATTGATCGCTAATTATCGGTGAGGGGGCCCCTGGAGACGGCCGGGCCCCTCCTTGCTTTTCACAGCGTGAGAGCAGCTATAACTTTCAAACAGTCCACTCTGCGCCTTGTTGTGGCAGCTCGATAGTCTTCAAGACGTTTGAATAATCATCGTGGCCCGTTTCCCAATAAAGAAGGTGGAGCCCTTCAACAATAAAGCACTGGAAACCCAATATTACCGTGTGGACGCTGCGCAGGTAAATGGGCCTTAATGATCAAAAGTTCTTTGAGTGCGTCATCATTTCCAGGAATGTGTCCATACCGATCGGCTGATGAACTTTAATCCTCAAGCCCACGAAATGACATCAGTTGTACTTCTTCATGTTATCGAGTCAAAAACGCCGGATTGATAACCTTCTCCGCGTAATGACAGGAGTGTCTGTTAACAGCGCGTCGATTGATATTGGCTGTGTGGATGTGAATCACTCTTCGGCCCCGCCAACAACAGCATTAACAAAGAGCGTCATCGGTGACAATGTATTATTTTTTTTTCAAGGTCGGATCAATTGAGGTGCAGGTTTTGTCTTGGAAATCTATTCCCTCAATTGGCGCTGTGCTGCAGGATCCAGACTATAAAAGTGGAGCTGGTGTGGTGACGCTGCTCAGAGCTGCTGTGCTGCTTCAACAGGAGGCACTGAAGGCTTCAGGAAGTCCTGCTGCACCACATGGAGATGACCCAAGTTGAGCAGGTAGGTCATGATGAATCATTTCACTTAGCCTGATAAGAGTAATTGTGTATTTGTGATTAGAAGATTATAGAACAATTTGCAGGCCGTGATAAGGAGCAGTATGAGGTCATTTAGATTAGCTGGAGGCTAATAGAAGTGCATGGGTTCTCTAAGGCCCGCTTATATGAATGTTGGAACTACAGCCCGACCGCTGCTTAATTCTTTTGGCAGATGCCGATATTAGGGAGTAAAAGATCCCCATATTGATATATCGGCTTCTGTGGCCTACACACAGTTCTTGCAATAATCTGTCAAGTGTGGTTATCAAACAGGCAGGATATTTTACAGTTTAACAATAAACTTTATTGTCTATAATGACAGTGTACTGAAGCAGTAATCCTCACTGGGAATTCTTCATAACTTCATAATCTGCATTTTAATTGGCCAGTATCAGTGGGGCTGTAGTGACAACAGCAATCTCATGAATCATTGCTACTCAAAGCGACATGAGCTGCAAATATAAGCAGATTGATCGATCAGTTAATGGAGAGAAAATTAACTTTGAACACTGATCATTTGAGTCATTTTTCAAATATAAATGCCAAAAATGTGTGGTCCCACCGTCTCTCTGTGAGGGATTTGTAGCTTTTCTTTGTTATATGTAATAGGGAATGAAATAGCTTTGGGTTTTGGACTGTTGGTCAGACAAAACAAGCTATTTAATGGTTTCACTTTGGATTCACTTTAGACTTTCTATTAGTCAAGTCAAGTCAATTTCATTTGTATAGCCCAGAATCAGTATCATTACAAATGTGCCTCGAAGGGCTTTACAAGAAGGAGAAAGAGAAGTGAAAGAGAGAGACAGGCAAACAGCTGTGCTTGTGGGACAACAAGCAATCAGAGGGTCAGAGAGATGTGGTAGTTTATAGTAATCTCATCTCAAGACAAACATGGACTTTATGAGTAGGCTCAACAGATTCATTGAGAATAACAATAACAGTAAATAATAAAATAACATTCACTGAGACCGGTGTGCCTGAAGGACAATGGTAAAACTGTAGGTTCGAGGCCTGGAGTATTCAAAGAAGAAACAACTAACTGCGTTTTCAGCCTGGATTTAAAGGCCTCAGCAGTGTCAGATGTGTCTGATGTCAACAGGAAGGTTATACCAGAAGAAGGGAGCATGACGGGACAGAGTCCCACAGCCTGCTGACTTCTTTTAAACTCTGGGGACAGACAGGAGGCCTGTGTTCTGAGAGCAGAGAGCACAGGATGGAATAAGGAGATCAGACAGGTATAAGGAGTGTGGCCATTTAAGATTTTGAAATCATCAGACCATGGATAGTCTTTAATTCATCAGAAGCATGGATGGTCTAATCTGACATGGACATGGAGTCGGCGGCCGTCAAATTTTCTTGTTTAAGTTCAAATTCTAGCTGCTGTGTGTAATTCAGCCAAGACATGAAATATAAAGAGAGAACATCAGAGGGACAAGAACGAAGCCCAGAGGCACTCCATACTTCACATCACAAAACTTTGATGTCGTATTACACTGCTTTGTGACGCATCATGGATTCATTGGAGAAAAATAACCAGCAGATGAATCACTAATGAAAACATGGCTTATTTGCATTATGGAACAGTTGTTTTGCTGGTGTGCTATAGAGAATTCTCTGGAATACCTTTAATGCATTTAGGAAGAAGACAACAGTTGCTTATTACTGGATTTTGTCACCACAGTGTAACATGGGTGTCACACTGATCAGTCATTGACAATGATGATTTCAGTTCAGTTTGAAGACTCAGTGTTATAGATTTGTTTGTACATGTACTGATCACCTCTGATGGCTGGCTGGATTTACTTTACAGTATACTATTTGTCACAGAACAATGTTTTCCCAATCAGTGTGCTGTTTTCGACTAAATGCACTGATACTGTATACAGCAATCAGATTTGGAGTGACAAACATCAGAAAAAGATAAAAGCTGAATGACATTCCAAAGATTCAATAGTTTTTGTAATCTACAATTTCTGTCACCTCTAAAATCAAATCATTTTTTTGTGGCTGTGCGCAGCTCCCCTCATCTCCTTTGTGCTTTGCATTGTGGGAGAAAAGTGTACATTAACTGCACACTCAAAATTGAAGTAAATCGAGTCTACTTAATTTTCATTTTAAGAACACTTAACACATAAAATCTGCTTGGAATTACTATGTGATATAAAGTGGGGACACATAGATGCTGTGTATTGCTACCACACAGTCACCCTAACCTGAGGATGTTGAGAGATTCTCTTGATAGGCTGGCTGCAGTATGACATCAGTCCAAAGGGTGATGCTAGTGCTCCATGTGTGGGTTTACTCCTATACATGCTGTTAAACAGTCACTGCATAACACAAGAGGAAAATCTTCTGTCTCACCCTCCTGTTTTAGAAGTTATAGAATTCTACGATTTTAGCCTTGTTTTAAAGCCCATCACATGCTCTATCTGTCACAGTTTGACCAAAGTCCTGTGCACTGCCTCTGCTGCTAAGCTTCTACCACATGTCTCATCAGCTATTAGAACATGTACTGTGAAGAGAAGAGTGAGCTGTTGTGTGCTACTATAGCGTGCTGTTGAGGGATGTGTTCAGACATTGCTAATGGTGCCTCAAGTGTTTTGTCAATAGGATAGCTTTTAACCACATTCAACACATCAGTTGTTTAATGAATGGGTGAAAATGTTTGAGCAGGATTATTTAAGTTTCACATCCAGTCACAATTAGTCCAACATGGACAACGTCATTGCTCTTTGTCCTTCCTCGGTTTGAGTCTGCTAAAGAGAGGTTGTGTAAAGCCTGAAAAGCATTTACATCTTAGAACTTTATGCTAACATAGTCCAAAGCTAATTATTTTAATTAAAGGTGCAATGTGTAAGAATCTTAGTTAAAAACATTCAAAAATGAATACAATTATAAACAGAATGTGTAGAAACAGTTTTGACTTTATGATGTCTATGTATAGTATTACAGAGATATCTACTGAAGTTAGCATGGTCACAGGCTGTATCAGGCTTGTCCTGGTCCAAAGGTCCTGTGCCAGTGGTGTAAATGCTCACAACCCCCTGGTCCCCAAGCTCCCAGTCCAGAACACTAGCTGCACGGCTAACTGAGCTAGTTGAGTTAGCGGTCACTTTGGTGATATGCTTACCTTAATTCGTTTTGAGTATGAATTAGACAGGTGGCCAATTCTTAGATACTGCAAGGAATTTAAAGGAACAGTCCAAATCATGTTAATTTTTTGACTATATTTAAAAGTATATTTTATTTTCAGTGGCTGTGGTGATAGAGGTTTTAACCCATTTATCTCCTATTTTGCCAAAAATGATCCTAAGTGCTTGAAGACATAATATATTGTTTTTTTTTTATTTTTTTTATTGTAAATAGTGAAAATTGCCTGTTCCAAAACATGAAGATATTAAAAGAATGATTTTCTTTTTCATTACTACAGTAGCTACTGGTCAAAAATATAAACTAGAGTGGTGAATGGTGCTGGGCTAGTAGCGATGTTATGATAATGGTAAAATATTTTAAATGATTTTGATTCCTTAATATTTTCACATTCATTAGAAATGAAATCATTGTCTCAACATTGTACTGTATATGGATTCAATTCTTTTGTTGGACTCATAAGATAGGATCAATGCAAGGCGGTACCATATTTAAATACAGGCAGCCCACTGCTTAGCCAGTTCAACATGTCTGTGTGTTCTTTAGCTACTTGTTATTGGTTTATTGACTGAGAGAACGAGAACAAACAACTGACTTTCCACCATTATTGCTTTTCACCTCCCGTCACTGAGCACTTAGTGTTGGCTCGCTGCATTTCACCAATACACCTCACACATCTGTGTTTGCACAGGAGCAGGTGGATGGACACTCTTCCTCTATTGCCTGTAAACAGCTTGTCACTCCCTGCCCTTTCATATGGTGGGGGGCGTCCGGCTGGTGGTTGTCGGAGGGGGGGGTTAAGGTTGATGAACGGTGCGTTGTGTTTGTCTGACCCACTTCATTTCATCCCAGACAGGCAGCAGGGGCTGCAGGTTGTGGCTGAGGGGGCAGCCAAGTCTGACTTAATGACAGGGCTTTGTTTGGCCGTTCGGGCTCTCATCAGGTTAGGCCCGAGCCAGACAATAGCTGGGGTCACAGGTCCTCAGAGACCCAGGGTGAGAGGGCTAATGAGTCAGTATTGAGCTGAGAGGAGCAGGCCAGTGTGGTCTGCAGCCGCAGGCTCAGATGGTCCTGACACGGCCGTGGCCAATTTGTCTGTTCTGTTCCTGACAGGAGGCTGCAGAGCCGCCATGTTATCAGCAAGCATTTGGTACATAACACACATTCTTACGTGTTGAGAAAGGGGATAGTATCTGTTGCAGTGGAGCAGTTGAGTCAGATTAGAAAAGGACATGTGGAAAAACCATCCAAACTCAGTGTGTATCAATTTTTTTCAAAAACTGAACCTAAGGACAGTCAGACCTGGTTCAAAATATGTAAATTATGATGTACCATGTGATCAGAGCTGATAGCTAGTCCGCCTGGATAAACTTAGGAAACAGACTTTGACACAGACCCAACGTCAGAAGGAGGCCTTAGCCGACCAGGTTAGACTGAACATAGTTTGGACTGAGCTTTAATGGGTCAAATCTCGGTTATGTAAAAAAATCATATTGTTGTTATATTGACAGATTTCTTGATTGTAATTAGATTCACTGTTAGTGGGTATGATCACTTTTGCATCATTTTCACTGAAAAATGACCACTGATGTTAATAATGATGTTGAACTTGGGTCTCCACCAAACTAACATGTTTTCTTACATCTTTATTAAAAAATTTCAGCTTCTTGGGATTTGACTTAGCCTTATTATGATTTTGCTTATTTTTTCGATTAACTGTGCAGCCCTCCTCAGACCAGGTGGACCTATGAAGACCTCATGCATGGGTATCGTTTGGGCATGTTTAGTGACTGTTTTCTTGCATACTTGTTACTAATTTTTTTTACAAATCCAATGTGTATATTTTGAACCTGACTACAAAGAGGAAGTTGGATCAGTCTGCTTCTTTGAAACAAAGGGCTACACAACATGTTGAGATTTGGGAAATCTTTGCCTCTCTGTTGCTAGCATCAATGACCTGTGTTATGGGTAACATAACACCCAAGATGTACCTTAGATCCATTTTTTTCACATTCTATTGATAATTTTAGTCATTTGCCTCCGCCAAGAAGGTTATGTCTTCACCCGTGTCTGTTGGTTGGTTGGTTTGTAAGCATGATTACACAAAAACTGCTGAAAGTATTTCCATGAAACTTCGATGGATGATGGTTCTTGGTCCAGAACAGACCACATTAACTTTGGGTGCAGATCCAGTAATTTTTTTTCTGACTTTCTTTAGCATTGCGAGCATTTGTCAATATTTTAGTTAGTTTCTCAGAGAATAATCCATGCATCTTGATGGAAAAATAACCAGGCGTGTTAAGTTATCCAGTATCTATGAGTACAATTTGATGTGGATCAAAATAAATATCCAGATCTAGCAGATTATATTATGTTTTATTTATTATTAGATTAGACTGGATTGAATTAAAGGGGACTGTTGGGCCTTGGCAGAGGTATGCACTCTACTGAGTGCCATTCTATTTTTTAATGTTCTGACTAAAATAACTTAAACAAAGTGCTTGTGGGATTGTTAAACACTGTCTTAAAATCTGAATTCTGATACTGAAATCTCACTCAAGTTCCCTTCTTTGTTTCATTCTTAACAAAACTACTTTTTGTTACTGTAAGAAAGAAGAATGAGTCTTGTACAATCTAGCTAAATGCTGTGAATGCCTTCCAAAGCAGACTGTCTGAGAGTGTGTGCCCTTATCTCCATTTGGATTACCAAAAAAAAAAACCTAAAGTGGGGTTCTGAACAGGTATAAAGACTTTAGATGTGTTCAAGAGACACAGACTACTCCACTTCAATACGTTAGACCCTTAAATCCTGCCTAGTAAATCCTACGGACATGGCATTCCCTCCATGTTTACACTCCCACAGTTAAATCAACACTGACAATATATCTGTGCATGAAGCTCGACTCTGACTCCTTCAGGCTTGACTGACCCCTCTCTTCCTTTGTTTGAGACTTCGTAGCTTTTAAATTTGATCCCTTTACTCTTTGGCCCCGCGCTCCCCATCGCTCTATCAGCCGCCTTCGACCAGGACACATGCGGCTCTGGCTTACCCAGCCGTGACATTGAACTCTCATCTTCATATTGACCCGCTGTTTCCCATGACCTCTGACCTCTTGGGGTCAAGCCTACAGCCGTCTGGACGTCCTCCTCCTCCACCTGGCCCCGATCGCCGCCCTTCAGATGCTCCAGATGGATTACTCTCCGCTCAGGACATCTACGGGATTACTTACTTTGTTGTCTCAACAGAGGATTCACAACGCTTCAGATCTGAGCAGCAGAATTATTTTGTCATTATGTTCCCATCAAGTCCCAAATTGGCCGGCTTTAAATCGCTCCAAAGCATTTTTTCATTGGCATTGCCCCTTGTCACTTTAGATGGCGTTTGAGTTTCTTTTTTTTTTCCAAGAGTAGCATCATACAGACGCCGGGGGAACTTTCTCTGCCTGTCTCTCTTTCCCTCTCTGTCTGTCACTCTCTGAACTCGCTGTCCTCATTCCATAGCCTGGTTTTGATACATGGTGTCCTGATAGTTTGCTGGGGAGAATCTGGGTCAGCGTGGGGAGCCTGAGATAGCACAGGCAGGAGTCTGACTAGCTAAAAGAAATACATCACACATCTCTGTACACACTGCTGCTTTAAAAACAGCAGATTCCACATACCGAACATATCTGTCGGATGTATGTGCTTGAGTTTCATTAAAATTACTGTGTCTTCAATAACAGTGCACAACAGAACCCAGACTTATAACAGGATGCCACATAGGCCTGGATAATATTCTTATTATTAAGCAGAAGGGATGCAGGAAACTGTTTACATGAGCTCATTTCATTATCAGTTTGATTGCCTTGCCATTTTGAGCGACATGTGCATTAGTTTTGGATTAGGTGTTACATCACTGAAGTCTAGACAGCCATCTGATGTGCACATGATTGAGTTACATGGATTGGAAATATGCAGCTGGGCAACAATATCGTTTTTTTTTTGGCAGGTAGGGAAGTTTATGATTAAAAATATGTTTTTCAGCTGTACATTTTCTTAAAATTTTTGAATTTATGTCACATTTTTCTTGCCTTACTATACAGTCTGCTTTTCAGACTGTTGTGTTCACAGTGTGAGACTGGGGTTTGCTCCTTGGAGCTGAGTGGACTTTGGTCCGAGCAGCATTCCTGATCCTTGCTTGAACCGAGAGCTATAGGGAGAGGTGAGGGAGGGGAGGGGAGGGGAGTGAAGGGGAGGGGAGGGGAGGGAGAGAAGAGCTGTGAGGGAGGAGGGGGAAGGCAAGACCAAGAGAGGAAGTGAGTGTTCATTACAAAGTGTGCCTCACGGTTGTGGGCATGCCCAGTAGAGTTCGCCTTGCAGCCTGAGATCCAGCCTCTAAATTTGAACAGGAGGGAGACGAGGTGACTGAGCAGACTTTTGTTGCTGCTGCTCTCTCTCTCTCTCTCTCGCTCTCTCTCTCTGTCTGTCTGTCTGTCTGTCTGTCTGTCTCTCTCTCTCTCTCTCTCTCTCTCTCTCTCTGTCTCTCGCAATGTTATTTTTCCCCTCCTCTCCCACTAGTGAGTGTGTGGAGAGATTTTTTGCTATGGAAGAGCAAGAGGAGGTGCAGATTTCAGCTAGTGCAAAATAGAACAAGGGGGAAGTAAAGAAATTATGAAGAAGAAGAAGAAGAAGAAGAAGTAGAAGAAGAAGAAGAAGAAGAGAGAAAGACTTCACTCCCATCTCCCTCTTCCTCTCCCTCATTCCCTCCTCTGCCAACGACTTTTACCTCAGAAACAGCGGAGGGACGAACTTCAAAAGGCAGTGAGGAAGGAGCTGGAGTGTGAAATCTGAGAAGAGAAGCAAGATGAGAGGCTGACCGGCGCTGTGTTTGCTATGCTGTCCAGGTCAGTGCCCAGGAAACACCAAACAACTTCTTTCCTTTACCTGCCTTTTCTGCTGCCAAGCTCCTGTCTACTTAATGTACATTGTGCACACAGTGCTTTTACATCTGCTTGTAGTTTGAATTTAAAAATAGTGGGTGTTCTTGTGAGGGATTGTGTAACAAGACTGACTGACAGACTGCATGACAGACTGTCAGCACCATCCGACCGATGGCACCCACAGCGGAGTGAAAGTACTGAAACCCCACCTGCTCCCTTCAGCACTACATATGGGAAGTGTTGAGTTGACCAGCTCAGATGTTCACATGCATACACGTGTTGAGGGAGGACAAACTCGCCGAATGCGGCCACGTGGTCACAGTAAGGGAGAAATCACAGAGATGTACCGAAGGATAGGTGCTCACTCTCACTGGGGGGAAAGGGGGGGTGATTGCGGCGGAGGTACAAAGACATGGTTCATTTTGCAGTTTTGTGAAGGGAGTTTTGAATGAAAGCTCACAAATAGGGTGCAGAATGAATGAGGTGTGTGTGACAGGATGACAGCTGGATAAAAAGGTGTTTTCAGTTGTCAGATACGGTTGCTCAATTGTTTGTTTTTTTTACCATAAAACTTTCATTTTTAATTTTCCTATCCAAGAGGATATAACCCACTTTCTTATATTTTCAAAACCATGCACTTAACGATGTTTCATTATTACATTTATTCCCTTCAACTGAAGGCGCCTTGGCCTTACCTTAAATTCCCCAAATCCAATAATATTATTGGATTTGGGGAATTATCCTGTAATAACATTAAGTCAGTGTGATGTTTACTGCTTAGATCAGTGTGTGGTTTTAAGTCAGCGCAGGAAGAGAGGTTATTATTAATGACTGTTTATTTCATATGAGAGCTGTCAGACAGCTCACCTGTCTAGTGCTGTCCTCTGTCCGAGGCACCCCTGAGGGCCTGTCCCATTAGCTATCCCAGCATGCCTTGCCACTGACAACGAAGTGTCAGCAGTGACTTCCCAGGAGACGTGTAGTTGACAGGTTTATTATTTCTAGGTGCACCACAGATACTATGATCCTATAGGGGAGAGGAGAGTGACTTTTGTATTTGCAGGATGTTATTATTATTATTATTATTATTATTGTTATATTAATTGTAGTAATTATTTTTTGTGTCATATGGCTTTACTGTGTCATATTAGATTTTCACTACATGATGATAACAATATGATCGCAATATCTGTAGAAAATTTGAAAAAAAAAAAATTCCCTGTCAAATTCATGTCTAAACTTCCTTTGATTTTGTTTTTTTGTCCCATTTGGTAAAAGAATTCCACTCAGAATATACGTGTAGTGAGGTAGAGAGAGTCTGTAACCATAACTGTACAAAAAAACAATTGCTTGGAAGAATTTTTCATGACCAGTATTAACATGTATTTAACGTGCATTATGTGCCTCCATCTATGAGAAAAGTGAGAACAGAAAAAAAGGAAAAGATTTAAGAGGCAATTTATTATTTATACAATTTATAATATGCACATACGTATATTTCATTTGCATAATTTTGGTTCTTCATTTTTAAATAACACAGTTATCGTTAATATCGGTATATCGCGACACTCTACAACTAATGTGTACTTTCATTATTGATAAATGTGCTGATTATTAATTGGATAAATGTTTTAGGGCTGCAACCTATGATTAATTTCATCATATTTTCATGATTTCAGCAGTTGCTTATTTTCTCAATTAATTGATTCAGTCTATTAAATTCAGAAAATGGTGAAAAATGCCGATCAGACGTCCTTAATTGTCTTGTTTTGTCTACAGCCCAGAAATATTCAGTTCACTGTCACAGAGGAGAAATATTCAGATCTAAGGAGGTGAAAAAATTACTCAAACTAAATTTACGGTTTGTCAAAATAGATACATTTTGATGTTCAATAATGTTTTGTTTTTTTAAAAAAAAACAAGCTCTGCTTTGATTCTTTCTACAATCAGAGTACATATCCAGTCCAGTTTGAGTCCAATTTGATGTACAATACAGCCCAAAGTGACAATGGTGACATAATCACACAGCTTTTTATCTGACCAACAATTCAAAACCAATATCTTTCTCATTTTTCACATGTGAGCAGCTGGAAATAATAAATGTTTAGCTTGAAAAATGACAATTAATTGATAACCACAATTCAGACTCATTCAGACTTTTATGTACACTATATGCTTTGACCACTAAATAATTTCAGAATGTACGATGGCTAACTAATCATTTGTGAGCAGTTTCACAACATCTGTCACAGTTACTGTTGATGGTAAAAATGATGAATGTTTTGTCAGTATAACATTCCTGCCACCTCCTGCTCAGTGATAAGCAGTACTTAAATATGTTTACAGTAGAAGGGATGTTGTCGTCATCTCTGGCATACCAGACATACTGCAGCTGATCCCCTCTGCTCCATCCTCATGCTTGTAAAGGTTACAATGGGTGTTTCTCGCAATATCTCCGTTTCGTACGCACTTGTGCTCACACTTTACATGCAGTAAATGAGGATGGGTTACACTTGAGAAGTCTATTTCAGGGTTGCAGGATGGATAATTGTGAAAAGCTTGAGTTGTGTTTAATGGAGGGCAGGTTGTGGCAGATGTGTGTGTCTAGTTTGGGATCAAACATTTTTTGTTGAAAAATGAATGTAAATGGTAAAAAGTCGAGATTCTTGTCACACAACTGTTTAATCACTGAAACAGTTATTTCGTATCTTGTAAGTGCGGGCTGGGCACAACAGAATAAATACCACACTGAACTTCTAGAATGTAAATTTAAAAAGCTTGCTTGATGAAAAAGATGAGAAATCGACGCAGATAAAGTTTAAATGTGACTCAAGAATGAAACTTCCCTCTTGACTTTGGATTGACCAAAAAAATTCACCCTCAGATTAAACTTGTTATTTGTGTATAAGCTGCTAAACAAAGTTTTTATTGTTTATTTCTTTCTTCTTTTTCTTCTTTTGTAAAGTTTTTTATTTTCTTTTAATTTTCTTAAGATATTAAAGTCAGACCAGGGCTGCACGATATGGTAAAAACATAATCATATTGTGCAACACTAACCGATTTATTGAGATATGATTTACGATTAGCTTCCATTTGCATCAAAATTTTCAATTTCAGTGACATTTCATGCGACATTTGTTGGGTTCTGTTCCAAGCAAACATGTTCTTTATATTGGGAAAATGAGATGTGTAGACCAGGACATCTCTGCAGTGCTACTGTACTTTAATATAATGCTGTTTTGTCACACATTTTACCTTTATCAAATAAATTGCATCTTGCATCTGGCCATTTTGCAATTTCGATAATAGTATGAGTAATTGTGCAGCCCTAATTTTTCTTTTTCTTTTTTTTGAAGTAGTCTGTTTTTTTCCCCCAGTATTTTCTGAGAACTAAAGCAAACATGTGACAACTACACTTCTAAAAAAGAATTGTGGATTTTTAAAATTTTCTTATGATGACTGAAGTGAACAAAATCTGTGCTACAAATGAGATGCATGAAGATACTGATGTGTTGGATTATGGGAAATGCTTCAGCTTTTTTTTTTTACCCTAAACTAATGCGAAAAGTCAGAATATCTCAACTGTCTCCCCCAAAGTCCCTGAACACCATTACTAAATTGCTGGAATACTCCTTTAAACCTCCACTAATCAGGTGCATCTCATTTTAATTACCTCCACCAAGGAGGTTATGTTTTCACCCATATCTGTAAGTTGGTTGGTTTGTCAGCAGGATTACACAAAAACTACTGAACAGATTTCCACAAAACTTGGATGGAGGATGGGTCTCGGCCCAGAATAGACCACATTAGCTTTTGGTGCAGATCTCAACAAACATTTTCTTTAATATATGGTAATGCATGGATGTTAAGGTGTAGTTGACTGGTATCTATGAGTGAGTACAATTTGATATGGATCATATGGATTAAATTATGGTTAAGTAGAGAGTTTCAAATTTAGAGTGATACAGGGCTATCAAGTTCAATATTGGGTCTTGATTGAATTAAAATTGGCGGAGGTATGTACTCTACTGAGTGCCATTCTAGTTAAAGGGTCTGTCCTGTCATCTCTCCTATTGTGATGTTTTTTGTGTTTTTATCAGTGATTACCTTTTTAGCTCAACTGCATTCATATGTAAGCATCATTCAGGACATATTTTTCATATTCTGACCATTGTATTTAAGAATAAATACATGAAGTGTATCAATCCGTGTGCATGGAGGCGTTGTCAGAAGCATCAGTCTTGTTATTTACTAGCAGCAGTATTGTTGCTCCATATGGGGAAAGCTGTTGGAGCTGCTTCTATCAGAACCACCAGGAGTTCATTTATTTAACCGTCAGGGTGACTCCCTTTCCCCCGGGGGAAAGTGGGTTCCCATGCGTTCCAGCCTGGGTCCCACCCCTGATGGCCCATCTGAGGCTCCGTGATCCATCACACAGCAGGCGGCCATGTTCTCTGAAAGGGCCGTGAACTTGTTACCTCCCTCAGCCCGCCTGCCTGAATGTCAAACCCATTTTTCTTTTCTTGTGTCCCCTTTCTGCGGTCTTCCCCTTCCCAGGATCACTGGTGTATTCAAATAATTGGGCTGCATTCAGTCCGACCAGGTTGCCAGTGCAGCTTTTGAATAGAGATATCAAGTCTGGTGCCACGATTTCCCTCTGACCTCCCTTTCAGAGCCCCTTCTCTGCCTCTGCCCACCTCCCCTCCGAGGTCATGATGGGTCATCATCATGACTCTAGCCTCTCAGTACAATGACATGACATCCATGGTACATTATCTACAGTGGGTCAGCTGGCCTGGAGCTCTGTCTATAGACCATTCTTCCCTGCTCCGTTGTCTCGGTGATCTCTGGATCCAGCCCGCTCAACATGGCACACATTCAAAATGGCAACCTCAAGGGGCTTTTATTCCTCCAGCAGAATTCAATCACTTTTCTCTCTCCTCTTTCTGCCTCTCTGCTGAGTTATTCAGAGTTTAATGAGGGTGGGAAGATAAAGGGAAGCTTATGGTTTGCCGGATGATGGAGAGGCTGTCTTTTTGTTTCTGTTGGAGGAGCCACACAGCGAGCGTTCATGTGAAATGAGTTTTTTTTTTTTTTTAACCAGAGGGGAAGGTGATTGAGATGTCTGAGAAAGAGCCAGGGAGTCTGGAGAAGCAGGGGTCATTAAAGTGTCAGAGGAGCTCTTCAAATATTCCGCTGCATTTTAGAGACAGTCAAGGTTGTGGGACGTTGATTTTCGGCCGAGTATGGAGGTATAATCCTAAGTGAGGTATTATGATTATCAAACATTAATGCACTGATGTCACCATAGGCATCGAATAGTTACGTATGTGCCTCTACACCTCCAGTGCAGTGCATCACTTTAATGACTGCACAGGATTATCCCCTTACATAAGCAAGAGTGGGCGGTTTGGAGACGGCTCCTGACAGTGTGGGAGGGCATCAGACTGGACCGGGGGACGCGCCAAGCTGACGCTGGATGACGGGGCTGTTGTTGTGAGGTTCGGCGCAGGTCAAAGTCCATACTATGTATCAGCTGTCAGAGAGTGTGTTTGGTTTACCGGCTGCACGGGCGTCAGCAGCAACGTAAGGCTCTTCTGTCTGACATCAGAAACAACACTCAGAGTGGAGAGGTAGAGGAGTTCAGCTGCCTCGCACACTCTGTCTCTCTCTCTCTCACACACACATACACACACAAAACGACCCTGTCACTGAGGTCAGCGCTGGTCTATCTCTCCAGAGCTGTTTGTTACTTTCCCCCGAGCTGTTGTACCAGCCACCTGCTGTGTACACGCAGTTCCTGGAAAAAAAAAAAGACATGTTCACGGTAGGCGGACAGGACGGTTTTAGTTCATCCTTGAAAGGATTTTTGTCAGGTTGGCAGGTTTGTTAGGGGACGTAGATTATAATCACACCTCATTACGTGTAAATTTGTCATGAATTCAAAACAGTCAAAATTTGGTGACATGAGCCTTTGCAGCAGAACATAGGAATCAAAACAAAAACTACATAAAGAGGTTGCAGAATTACTATTTGCTGGGCCGGCCCAAATCTTTTTGAGGCCCAGGGTACAATATGATATACAGTAATACTACAATCAATACTAAAAATAAGCTAGAAAATCCAAAGTTCGAAAAGAAATGTGTGCAAACAAAACACTGTTTAGTTTGGAGCCTCCTGGTGGCAGTAGGTCCTTTAGCGGAAGTTTACTTATGTTTCAGGCTGCACTCGGGGCCAGGATTTTAGTTTTGGCTTGGCCTTTTAATTACAG
The DNA here is from genome assembly GCF_040436345.1 of Pagrus major. Lineage (NCBI taxonomy): Eukaryota > Metazoa > Chordata > Actinopteri > Spariformes > Sparidae > Pagrus > Pagrus major. Next base: position 30,812,498 of record NC_133216.1, on the reverse strand, counting down.
AAGTTAATACTGTGTGCCTACCTTTGACAGTTTCCAGTTTCAAGCAGAAATGACTGATATCATGCTGTGGAAGGAGCACCTGGTTGATTGTGACACTTTCAAATAGGGGTAGACTGATTATCGGGCTGGTATTCATCATTTTTCAAGTTATCAGTATCTGTGAATTTTCACAAATTGCTGATAAAATCAACTAATTTAAAAATGTGCTCAAATGTCACAAATATCTGTTTGTAAGTTGTAATTGTGTGTTTAAATGTTAATTTTAATAAAAGAAATTCTATGTTCTCCTGGTCATTTAGGATTGGCCAGTTGGACAAGTGAGTGGGGTCAGGCCCATTAGGCCCACCCACCAGGCTGCGCCAGCACACATCTGACAGCTTTTAAGAGCTTTAAAGAGCATAAAACAACCTTTCTCTTAGAAAGGACAAGTTGAATTCATGAGCAATAAAAAACACACTTACTGAAATCAGTACATACCTTTGCTGCAACCTTAGTTGGTATGGTATGACCAGTAGCTTATGGAGGCTAATGCTTTTTACACTGCAATTTAGCATTAAGCGCTCACCTGTACCTGCCACAATGGTTCTAGTTGCCAAAAAATATTTTCTCAATTAGCTCGTAATTATGCAACTATAAAATGAAAAGGTTGGTTCCTTTGCTTGAAACTTCTTTTTTGCCTCATATTTTTGTATTTTTGTTTGCTCTTTTCACTGGCTTGAAGTAGGCGGAGCCTTGTTAGAAAAAGGTGATATCACATACTAATGTGCACCAATCATAATTCAGCAGTATTTGATTATAAGTGTAATGACAGGTGCAGGGATGTTTGCTGATGTTGCCAGGCGACTGTCAATAAAAGCTGATGAAATCACCCACACAGTCCTGATAAAGCAGAGCAGTTGATGTCTGACTGTTAAATTCTAAATGAATCTTATTTAAACGTGTTTCATTCTGAAATTATACTTTGACTGTTGCTCAAGTAGTCATGTTTATTTAATGTTAAAGAGAAAGGATTTAAAACTGAAATGTGCAGTATTTTTCATCAATATATCCATGTCAAATTTATGACGCCTAGTCAGTGTCAAAGGAGAAAATATTTGGCTAAATCTTTCTCTCAGATTACTCATCTATGCCCTCAAGTTACAAATCCTGGCTTCACATTACAGCTGGCATGCACTGCACTGCACTATGCTCTGAATGTAGTAATTACAACCCTCATTCATCTTGATGAAAAATCAGGTGTATTTAGGTGGCTGGTGTGAGCGGATCTTAGATCGAGTTCGGTATTTGATTAGGCTTGATTGAATCATAGAGGACTGTTAGGCTGTGGCAGAGGTATGCGCTCTACCGAGTGCCATTACAATCCACATATCTCAGTCCAAGAACAAAATAGAACTGTGTTAAAGCCAAACAGTCTGCAGCAGCTGTATGCAGGGGACGCATGGAATAAACTTCAAGGGATCACTTCAAGGTAACTAATCAAGCAACTGAAGGTACAAATTATTACATTTATTAAACAAAGTCTGTAAATTGAGTGTCTGAATTAGTATTTCGAAACATTTGCTAATTTAAGTGATTTGACTAGTATATTATGAAAAACGTCCTGACTCATATGTAGCTCTGAACAAACACTTCAATCAGTCAATCCAAGAGCTCGCACAATACCTCCTCCTTCAAGTGGCATTCAAATCTTTGATCCGTTATGGGGGTCGTTGCTGCTCATACAAAATCTGCAGGTCTTGTTCTGTTTGTTGTAAACAAGCAGAAATGTAAAGTGCGTCACTTCCTGTGCAGCACAGAATTTTATGCCAGGGAAGGCCTTTGAGCAGCAAATGTAAAGGACGGTGATGAACTGGATGCAGGTCGTCTCAGGTGAATCAGTGATGGAGAGGAGAGAAACAGACTGCTATATGGAAATGTCACAGATTGTTTCTTTAAGTGCTGAAAGCTTTTATTTGGAAGATGATTATTCTCAAGCTGACCACTGTGACTCTTCTCCAGATTCAAGCCTCTAAGCAGAAGGTATTGTCTGAATGTGAGTGTGTGTGTGTGTGTGTGTGTGTGTGGGTGGCAGCGGTGGGTGTGTGACTCCTGCCCTCTCTTTTTAACTCTCTCTCGCTCTTCATCTCTGTCCGTCTCTCAGCCTCCCTCCACCTTTATTCGCACCCCTCCGTTGGCTCTCAGCGGGGGTGAGAGTCGCGGGTTGACAGCCTCGCAGGTCTCCTCATTACGCCGTGTCTGAGCCAGCAGAGATTTATAGAGATGATAAAAGCAGTCTGGAGGGCAATAATGACCACGGGCTCTGATGCACGAGGAGGAGGAGGAGGAGGAGGAGGAGGAGGGAGGGGAGAGGCAGGGCCCTGTCTGGCCACTTGCTTTGCCTCTGATCACTTGCCTAAATGCCTCATACGAAATGAAACAACAGAAACAGTTGATGAAGGCTCTCAGTCATCCCGGTCATGGTAATTCTAAATGCTATATGGTAGGCAACTGGAAAACTCGAACACGTCCAGTTGCCTACGATACAGCACTTAGAACAGTAACAGTTAGCTTGAAGTCAATATATTCATATATTTATACATTAATAACACATAACATTCAAAACATATCTTTTTATATCTTCTATATGACCTCATGGCAGTCGACAGCATGAGGTCAGCCACCAAAACTTAATTCACGTCCAGTTTCAGTTTACTTACTGAGTCGATTGTATCATCTGCAATAATGTACCCAGTATTTAAGAAGTGCGATTCTCTAGTGTCTAAGATAAATCTAATTAACCCTATTATAAATGGGTGTTGCTATAGGTGTCATTTACACTGAGGACCTGTGGGACTGGGGACCTTTTTGAAATGGCCGATTTTGTCCCCACCACTTAACTGGTTAGCATAATTGGTTAAAATTGTTTTGAGAAATAGCTTGTAACAAGAAATGTTAACTAACATTGAGAACATGTTTTTGGTCAGCAACAAAATGAACCCAGGAGCAAATAAGCAGGCCTACAGCACACCATACACTAAGGCTAAGAAACAGCTTCAACATGTAGTCTGCAGGACAAGTGTTGTTGTTCATTAGATAATAGATGTGATCAGCATTTACTGTACAATCAGAATGTCATACATTAGGTGGACTGATTAGCTGGCTGCCTGTGGTTTGCAAACAAGATCCTTTTGTCTTATTGGCTGGATGTTTTAATAAATGATAAGAGAGTTATGACCAGTGCATTGCTGATTGATTGCTGAAGTAGTATGTCTTCTCTGATCCTATAGTGGAGAGGTTGACAGGGAATGAATGAATGAAATGTATGAATTAATTGAGTGGAGTTTTAAAAAGGATGAATAAAAAATGAAATTATCGATTTGAGTTTGTTTTGAGATTGATATACGCAAATAAAATGTAATCCCTGATCCCTCATATCGATATTTAAACCTTATGTCATGATTGGTTGAACCAGACCCAAGAACTCTGGAGAAGTCTTTGTTTCTCTAATGTTAAAATATGCATGATGTCTGTTACTTGTGCAGTCAATGTGTCAATGTGCTGTCGGCTCTGTAGTAGCCCAGGTCAGCCCTTCTGATGTGCCGTTTGTCCCCGCTGTAACTACACTCTGGCCACATATGATCCCCAATTATTTTGCTTAAATAAAAAAATAAAAAATTGAAGTTGATCTGAGCCCTTATGTCCTTAACAGTTTTGTTGGAAAATACTATCTTAATTTCTACATAGTCCGTAATTAAACTTAGACTGTTACCCACATAAACCTTGGGTACTGCAACTGCAACCTCAATTGATGAGTTTAATTATGATGTTTAAGAATTGCTTGCCCGCTTTCCTAGGACATATGCACTTATATCTGAGTAATTACCAACAAAAACTAATCACAACTACATGGTAGGTTGAATTGATGGGTATCAGAGTTTTGTCTTCATATGTCAGCTGTGGTTTCTCTGTAATATCCTACTTACTGGCAGTGGTAATAAAACCATTAATATACTATAATTTAAATTAATTTGATATACTATAATTTACCATATATTTACTATAGGTGTCATGATTCTCCAAATCCTCGATTCAATTTGACTTTCAATTCTAAGGTAACATAGGATTCAATTTTTGATTTAAACACTTTCTTTCTTTCTGCCCTGATGGCTATCCCATTGTTAAGACTATCAAATCTTAATTTGTAAAGATCAACAGATCATTGGTCTTATGCCCTGACAACTGCCATACTTTTGTGGGGAATGTACTACGCCAAAGGCCATAGGGCCAAACAAAAAGAAGAGTCATGAGTCAACAACAGTTTGAGTTTCCTTGGCTGTAAAACCCACCAGGACACGTGCAAGTAGGAGATTTCGAAAATTTAAATTGAATGCTCACTTCGATTGATTTTTGATTTATATATTTATATATATATATATATATATATACATATATATATATATATATATATATATATATATATATATATATATATATATATATATATATGTATATATATATACATATATATATTTATATATATATATATATGTATATATATATATATATATATATATATATGTATATATATATATATATATATATATATGTATATATACACACACACCCACAAGGACACCTGCGAGTATGTATGTATACTTAAAAGGAAAATAGGAAACTTGTATGTGTCAGAATTTTTGAAATTACAGTTAGTATCTAACCCCACCTTATCTTAATGTCTTAAAGTGTAAATAGCTGTTGCAACAATTTTTGTCATTATTTCACTAAAGTGGACTTTCCTGGACTAGTCTCGAAAACTGGGAGTTTTTTTTTTACTGGGCGTGATGTGATATGAATACTTGTGGTCTGTGAGTGATGAGCTAAAGTGAAAATCTGTTGCCCCATCAGTCTGAAACTGCTCACTGTATATATGTGGATTCATGTTAACAACATTGACTTCAGCCTTTAAAGCAGAACAGGAAGGATCATTTGTACAATTTAAAATGGTACACCCCGACTACATCCCTGCACTCAGCAGTCATTTTGATTATTCAACTGGATGCGTTCTTGCTTAGTGAAAGAGACTGAAAGTATGTGTGCTTTACTGGACTGAATCCTGGCAGCCGGCGGCTCAGCAGAGCAGATAAAAGAGAGAAGAAGACATGAAGTGACACAGGTGAGAAATGGAGCCAGTTGACAGTCCTGTGTTGCAGATCAGAATAATAAGAACATATGGTGTGTCCACAGTGTAGGTGGTGCTGGTCCTATGACTGTCAGTCCCTTACCTTTAATCTCAGTTATAGATCAAGTGTCCCTCTCAGGCTGCCACACTTGTGGCCTCACACTGAAGGACAAAGACAAGCAGCTCATCTTGTTTCAATAATGGTTTAACATGTGGCTCAGAGCTTAGTCTTTTATTGAACATCAGTGAATACATACTGCACACACACTGTGTAAATAATCAGTTGTTGTATTATGCTATTATCCATTTATCATTATTGTTATCAGTTTGATTGTTGTTGGTGGTCAAATTTTAGATTGCTGAATATCCACCTCAAATGTATGTTTTTTTTTTGACATTTTCCTAGTTTAAATAAAATAATATTAACATTGCTCTTTAAAAATGTATGGTCAAATCCTGACAACAAACTTGTTATTTCACTTCAGTGTATCTCTACATGTACAGTCTATTCTGTTTTATATAACTGTAAGCCCCCCTGATGCTGCAGCAGTGAGGTTACAGAGCATGCTCAGTTCTTCCCTGGGTGTGGCTGCAGCTTCTCTCAGGCTCTCTCTGCTGTTTTTCTTCTTACTGCTCCTCGGCCCTAAACCCCAGCACCACAACCTGCACTCCTCCCCCCACCCTGCCTTCATATTCACCTCTCCTCGTCTTTCCTCCATCTGTGCTGCGAGGTTAAAGGAGGACAGCACTGATACTAACAGCATCTAACTGCTGTGTTCGGATTAAAGCTGGCTGCTATAAATAAAAGACAACTTCTTTAAAAAATGTCGACTCAAAGAAGACACATTTTTGGAAGGGCTGACAACAAATATTTTTACTAAAGCTGTGACATTATTTACTCTGTCCATCAGTATTAACAGCACATATCTGATTTGACCAATCTGTGTGAAAAAACTAAAAGAAATTCCATAGAAATTGGCAGCAGAATGATATTTTATATATTATTGTAACTGTTTTACATTATGGTTTTAAAACTCCAAAAAACTTGGATTCAAATCTTAAGTGTTAATAATTATCTCTAACATTAAGTATTCATGACACAATAATTAACAATCAAGTTAAAATACAAACAAGCCAAAAACTCTTTTTATGAAGAGTTGAACACTCTGGACTGTGTGGCTGTGGTCTGATCAGATTTGTTTGATTGGGACCAAACAACCCAACAGCTGTGAACATGTTCTGACTAAATCCTGACTGTTGCACTGAAGTACAGAAACACCTTTTCTAACTGAGACTCGCCTGCTCAGAACCAGTTGGAAGAGCACAAAAATAAATTAATACGGAAATCAGTCAAAACTCTTCAACATTTGTCAGAAAGCTGTTATCGTGTTGATTTTAATTGCTCACGGCAGAAGCTGATTCAAAAAACATGTTTTCATTCATTCGTTCAACCGGAATTTTTACACAACTGATCATTGAGGGGTAACCCTCATCTGCAATGACACTGAGTCAGTTACAAAAAAAAGAAAAGGAAAAAATACAAAATGATATTCTGACAAAGAAAAGGCACATTTAGCGGATAAAAAAACAAACATTAAAAAGTTAATTTGATTGATCTGATTACAGATGTTAGTTGATAGATAAACTGAGGGAATTAAAATGAAAAATAAAACACAGTTATGTAAAAGCCCTAAAACTTTACAACAGGTAGATCATTTGATTATAATATCAGGGCCTTAACAACACCCCAATTTACAAATATTCAAAATAGGGCTGGGCAATATATCAGTATCGTATATACAGTACATTAGCGTGATATGAGACTATATGTGGTGTTAGATTTTGGATATTGTTAAATGGTGATATGCCATAAGTTTTCCTGGTTTTACAGTAAAGTGATTGCATTTTCTGACTGACAGACTGTTCCACTTGTTCTTATAATTGTGTTTACCCACTGAGTCATTATATCCACATTACTGATGATCATTGATCAAATATCTTACTGTGTTCAGATTTTGTGAAATTACCAAAAGTAGAGCCTGACCGATATATCGGCTGGCTGATATTATCTGCCAGTATAGGCCTATCAAAGATACATCAGTATCTGTGTATGTTGTTCCATATGCACTGATATAAAAACTTTTATTATTATTATTATTATCATTATATTTTTTTATAAATTATAATGCAGAAAAAGATGCTTGGGGTTTCTGTATGCTTTTAGACAATAACACTGTAGAATATGCTGCCTGTGTTAGATATCTTTGTCACAAGTGTTTGATAACCACATTTAGGGATCAATGCAAAAAATGTGTACTGTATATTTTGGCTTATATATCCATATAAAACGTATTGTTCCCTAATGTTGGCATCGGCTCCAAAAATGATAATCACATATTATTATTATTATTAAAATTATTACTAATCGGTGAGGCTCTAAACAAAGTCATACCTACAATGATATTGTCACAATATTGATATCAAGAAATTAGGTCAAAAATATTGTCACATTTGATTTTGTTGTCCAGTCCTAGAATTTATGAAGTGCTTTTGAGGAGATTTCAAAATATTGAGATATATATAGTGTATTGTATATTATTTTAAGGCTTCATCACTCAGCCCTTATTCAGAATTATATTGTCTTGCATAAAATGTGTGATGGGCTGTTTCTAAACTAAGCCATATGTGTTAGGTCTATTATCACAGCCTTTGCTCTTGTCTGATACTGAACTTTAATGATGTGTTTCCACAATTTGGCAGAGACTGCCCTTTTTTCGGTATTTTTGCTGTGGCTTATTTTTTTGCTTTCCAGTCTTTCGTGCCAGTGGAGCACATTATGGTTGAATAGAGAAGCGTAACCAAGGTTAAACACTGAGTTCTGGCAAAACCTAAATGGATCTAAGCTATAGTGAAAGAGAAAGAAGTGCTGAGGTGATGCGAGGAGTCAGAGGCCTCTAAGCAGCCACAAAGGTGTTGATTCTTGCATTGATCTGTTGGAGTTTTTCCTGTAGTGGATTTAGCGCAGTTGATGTTATGAGCTAATGGCCGAGGATGCTCAGTGTACTCAGCCTAAGAGTGGGTGAGACTTATCAATAATGTCACAGGCTTGGTTTCAAAGCTTCAAAACAATGAACAGCTATAACATCCCCTCTGGATGACCTTTGGGTGACATCCGTGCATGTATGTTCATCTCAGAGAGACATGTAGAGACAAATTTGTACTGTCAGCGAACGTTAAAAGGTAAACCAAGCACTCTAAAAATGAGCCATTTTGCCTGGACTGACTCACTCCTGTGGCTCCCTCTGTGCTCCCAGTTCCATTTTCTGCTCCATTCATTTGGTAATAGGGGTCAGGAGATGAGGGGGTTCTCACGTTCAATGTGAAACTTGGCCTTTTGTGTAGCCACGGCTCAAGCTGCTGCGACGGAGGCCAGAGGTGAAATTGAATTCAGCTGAAATTCCCCAGTGAGTCTGGCCTTGGGCTGGACTGTGCTAGACTACACTGGACTGGCCTTGGTGCAGGGTGCAAGCCGCGGTGCTGTGTTTGGCCAGAGTTCCTGGTGTTGGGAGGATGTTGGCTTGGTAAAGCTGTGGCTGAGCCAGGGCTGAAGGGAACTATGCCATCTCCAGCCTGTCATTAAGATTTGATTGGAACAAATACCACAAAGAATTTGAAGATGCCAGTCCTTGGTATGTTGCAGTGGTATCAGTGTCTTTAACTTCAACCTTGTGGTTCCCAAAACACTAATTTTCTAATCACTCATTGTTTTTGCCAGAACAATTTTGAGCAAAGTGAAATGGAATTTTAGGCTATCTAAACCTGAACCGAAACTAAAGCAGACAAAAACATTTGTGCTGGAAAAAGAACGCAGGTAAAATTCAATAAAAACACCTTTTCACTTCCTTCCTATAACATCTGGACATGGGGACTATATGTAGCGGTTCAGGATAGGGAAAGATTGTGATTATAGCATGGCTTTTTTTAAGACAAGATGAAGAGTCTACAGTCGAAGCACTGCTGAGGCCGATGGGAATGTTATTAGTTTTTCAGGAATTTGGTCATAAAGCCAAAGGACAAATTAAAATTTTGACCTTGGATGGATTATGGAATAAGCTGAATTTAAGGGTAAACTACACGTCATTGTGAATGTCTGCACCACATTTCATTGCAGTCGATTTGATTGTTGTCTAAACATTTCACCACCCACCAAAAATGTCAACCTCACGGCGGTTCTCTCTGAAGAGCCAGGGTGTCAATCCCGGATGTGAGTCGCTGTCCAATTTTAATAGTTCATGCCCAAGCATGTCCCCTATCTTGGAAAGCTAGGTATGGCAACACCAGGACAAACCACATGTGGAACTGTAGTGAAACTAAAGTTTGTTATTTTTAGTTATGATCATGGTCAGATTTGCAAATGATTCTTTCAGACAGCGGTGCATGGTTTCTGGTCATTGCATAGCATATCTTTCTATGTTCATATGGCTGTTATTGTGCACTGTCCTTTGAATTGTGTTTGAATAGAATTGAAAAAAGCATAACAATAAAAGCATCATAAGCTAACTACACAAACTGCCTGTTTACTGCAGTTCTCTGTGTGTTTGTCCAAGTGGTGTTGCTGTACCTAACAAGATGGTGGACGCACTTGCACATGCGTTACACAGATCAAGTAGTGACAAGGGGATCACCAAAGCCATTACAACTCTAACATCAACTATGAATGTATGTTCAACATTTAACGGCAATTTGTCGATTAGTTGAGACATTTCATTCTGGGGTGGAAAACCTTGACATGACATTGCTAACCCTACAGCCATGGCGCTAGCTAGGCCAACAAAAAAGACTATTACTAATGCTAATACTAAGCCGACCTCAACGCCTTCATTTCTGCCTGCCGCCTGTACTGTAAACTCTACACTGCCACAATGCTTTACAACTGCTTTACAATGCTTTGTACTTTGGCACTCAGTGTAAATTGTGAAGTATTGAATTGTCCAATATGAACTTAGTTCCTTGGGATCGTGCTCTGATTTAAAAGCAGACTAATGAAAGTCTCCTAGTGTGACAGCTTCACTGCAGGTTTTACACACTTACGCCCTTTGAGGGAAAAAAGTCCTATTTCTATTGACAAACCAATATATTGTGAGATTTTGGCTGACCCCAAGCTCTGACACCACCACAGGGCCTACTGAGTAACATTAAAAAAGATCAGATCCTCAAAAACCCTCTTCTCTAGAGGGCTGTCTAGTCTTTATTTGGGTCATTTAATTTTTCCATTTTAAGTGATTTCCTAAGGCTTATAGCTTACTTTACAAAATAGAGGTGTCATGATTCCCCCAATTCAATTTATTTTTTTATTTAAACACACGTTTTTCAGCAGTGACAGCTCTGCCACTGTTAGACTATTCATTTGGATTTGTAAAGATCAGCAGATTCTTATGCCCTGACAGCTGTCATTTACATTTTCAAATTATTTTTTGAAAATATAGGGGTATTTTATAACAGGCTTTATCCAGGTTTAAAATAATATTCACTGAAAATAAAGAATCCAGAGTTGAACAAAAATAATACCACCCTCTGGATATTAACAAAAAAACAACAAAAGATAGAAATTGAGTTTCTTACAAGGTTTAGTTTCTTATATCTCTCCCGAGTAAACCGTGTTTCCAGATAAATCAATAAAGGATCTTTGAAAAAGAAAATAAACCAAGCTGGAGGGGGGATCCCCGATACTGCGTTTGAAATTGAAGACAGAAATTGAAAGTTAATTGTAATCGATTTTTGATTTGGTCGGTGATGCTTACATTTAAAAAAAATGCATTTAAATAGCCAAACAGCAAGTTTCAAATGCAACAACATGGTTATGATGATAATCTCGAGACCTTGTTGTGAACAATTCTACTATTTTCAACCAACCTTGAAGTGTCTATCAAACAGTGTTCACAGCAAGATATATCATATACAACTTGCTCTCATGCATGAAAAAAGACAAATTACATGTGAAATCTCAAGCCAAGTGATCATGCAGGAGTAACCAGATACAGAAGGTTGAGGGAAGTTAAGTTAAAGGTAATTTGGAGCATGACCTTGTTAAGGAAGAGGTGATTTTTTATGAATAGACACTCCATTCTGTGTGTGTCGGCAGCGAGAGCATTTACTCTTCAGAGAAGTGAATTCAGCCCTTTGCCATCCCCCTGTCCTTGGGGCCTCCTACAAGCACGAGTCAGAGCTGAATCTGTCACATTTATAAAACATGTTGTTCAGTAAAAAAACGTATTGATATGTAGAGTGGTAAAGGAATGTGGAGAATGTTAGAATGTTAATGCAGCTGCAGGAAGCTGAAATACATAATGACAGAATTTCAATAATTTATTAGCAGTGAAAGGTGTCGGGTGAAGTGTACAAATTTCAATAGCAGTTACTCTATTTAACTGTGCCACATTTTCCTGTTCAGTGTCTTGTTTCAGGAAAGACAAAGAAATGAGAGGTGCTGTTTTTCAAACTGCTTTCAACATCCACCCACGGCGGTAATTCTGGGAAATAGGAGACGGCTATTTCCAGCCAAACTAATGTTGTTGAAGGCCCCAGAGAGAGCAGCAACATGCCCTCAGATTGATACAAAAAAAGACAGAAGACCAAAGTGTGTTGGAAAATTCATAGGCACCTTGCATCATAATTCAATCATACTTGTTTATTTCTTAGTAAAGGGAGTTATGTTCTGGGTAGAATCCATCAAGCCTCTCAAAGCATTCCTCAGACACACACACACACACACACACACACACACACACACACACACACACACACACACACACGCGTTATATATTAGGTGTCAGGGAGGGAGTTTGAAGGGAGCATTGGGTTCAAACAAAAAATCCTGTTTACAGTAGGAGCCTGTGTTTTCTATAGGAGGAGCCCGAGCTACCTGCCATTCTAACGTATTTACACTTGCACAGTGCGGGGGGGTGGGGGGTGGGGGTGCAGTATGGAAGCAATTACAGGGCGGTCACATTTGGCTCCTGGCGGAAAGGAAAGTAAACCAGCAGTATTGTTAAATATGATTAAACTAGCCTGAATCCCAAAGGTGGTGTGGGTGGAGGGCTGTGTAGGCTGGGGAGGCCCAAGGCTGGATCCCCTGGGACTGCAGAGGTCTGAGCTGCTAACCAGCCACCTGCACCTGGTTTGATCTATATGGGTCTTTGAAAACTGGTGTTTTTAGATATGATACTGATACGTTATGATAAAATAATTTAACGTATCCTGATCATGTTTATCACTGCGTCAACACAAGCATATTACCACCCTATAAAGTTGTTATAGTGACCGTTTTAGAGAAACAATGGCAAATATACATAGGAGCAGACACAGAGCAACATAAGTGTTTTTAAAGTTCCCATGAAGCGGCTAGGTTTTTTTGCCAGGTTCAGCTCCTGGCCCCTCGGAGCTGAGTCAACAAATACAAGTGCTAGCTGCTGGTTAGCAGTAGATAGCAGTTACTTTACGCTCTGGCAGTGTCCTTTTTATACTTCCATGGTAGCGTCATAAAAATTAAGAAAGTGATTATTGGACAAAAAATGATTACACACCAAACAGCAGACAAAGTTTCCAGCCAGTTAGTGAAGAAGCATTAAAATTCCCATGAAGTCAAAATCGACGATTTTGACAAAAAAATCATTTTGTAGGCATTTTAGAAGTTTTAGAAAATGATTAAACAAACATGGCAGGTTGGGTTTTGTAAAACTGTTTTGTAGTGGAAACTACAGTGTACTGGTGCTGCTGAAAATGATGTGAATAAAAACAGTGATAATGAGTCACAGCAGCAAAGTTGTGGGCAGAAGCTTAAAGCTGAAAAGCTCAGCCAAACTGAGACTTACCTGCTCCGTCACTAGCTCTACAGTTAGTCACTCTGAGCTTTCTAGCCACAAAAAAAATACTCAAATTCACAAACAATCATGTGTTTTGTATGTTTTTTCGATTCTGTTTGATTAAGGAGAAGAAAGAAAAGCTAGATAGTTAGCATGAGCAGTGGTAGTCACCACGTCCAGCCCTGCTCTGTAGCAACTATACTGTCATCATCAGAGGTGAAATGTTTAGTCAAAAGTGTCGGTTGAGTGAAACTTTATTGACGCAGCCGGATGGCGTGACAGGGGCTGATGGAGACGGATGGATTTATTTATTCTTTTTTTTTGCTGGCTGTTTATTCTTGAATGCTGGCGCGGGGCCAAGCACCGCAGATAATGTTTATTTTGTCATGAGGCGTGTGAGAGGTGCATGTGAGCTGGTATGAATGTTCCCTCTCCTGTTCCACTGCTCCACCCTCCCTCCCCCTGCCCGTCAGTCAGCAGGACTCCGCTTTGACAGCTCAGGGAGGCTGCTTTTGATCTGGAATATTCTGCCTGAAGAACATTTGTCTTGATTTTTCAATTGGAGCATTTTGAAGGTTGATAGTGAGAGTTTTGGACTGCACTGTGATGTAGCTCATATTTTCTGCCAATCATCAGTATTTTTGAATCAACTGGAATTTTTTAAACAAGATAGAAAATCTTTTACATCATACATCACACTAGACTCTTCACAGAAACAGAAAGTTTTACTCTGATTCTTTCTTAGTGTTATTTTTTGCACCTTATTTTGATTTTATCTTAAACTTGACTCATCAGACGACCTGTCATGGGGGTCTCGTGTGGCGGCTTTTCGCCTGTCCATGCAGCTAAAATGTCCGGTAACATGACATTAACACAGTAATAGTCCCTGAGCGAACATCAGCCGACATTAATCCTGCACTCCTTCTTCAACACCCAGATCATGAAATCTAAATCTGTCTAGAAATTACTGTAAGATCTAACCAACTATAAATAATGACAAAGTGTAGCCATGGATAATGTCAATGCTACCTTGATGTTTCGTAAATGTGGGTGTGCTGAGCTCGTTAGTCCACTAAAACTTGTCACCTTATCTGACATTATTGGCCGAGACATTACATGACCAAAAAGCTTGATGCTGCTCATTAGTGTAACAGGGCAAGCAGCTAAGTCAACTTCTCAGAAATAGAGATTTGCAGTGGAGATATTTTGGTACTTTTGCCAATCAGGAGTACACATTTTGTGATGCCGTAAACACTTGCAGGTCATTATCATTAGATATGATGGCTACTTAGTTCATATGTGTCTGTTTCACATTTATTATTGGGTAACGTTGCTTTTAAAAGTAACTCATTGTGTTACAAGATTACTGCCATTAAAAAGTAACTTGTTACATTACTGCGTTATCTGAGAAAAGTTAGACGTGTTAGAGTACTTTAGAGTTACCAAAAATGGTGAAACCTTTTTGTGACTTTGTACATGAACCTTTGAATGTACTGACTCTACTGTCATTTTGTAGCCTTCTTTACGGCCCACAGTCAGGAACTCTGCAGCCTAATAATAAAGTGACAGACACAATGTAACATTTACAGCTCTTTATTCTGCTAACAATCTGACAGTGAACTGGGCAGAGGCAGACAGTATTAGGCACAGCTGTGAGAATGAATAAAATACAACACAGCTCTAATAGTATATGGTATTTAAACATGCAACTAATGAACCAGTAAACTATGAGTGCTCACATAGAAACCATAAAAGCACAAATACGATGAAAGTGCATGGGCAACAACAACAGATTCGTACATACGAACGATTAAACTTTTATTTCACTGTGATGTTGTTCTTGTTCTTTTTGCCCAAAAAATCAAAATAATGTGAATATTTCCATGAACTTACTGGTGTCCTCTCTGCCATCTTGTTACATCCAATTAGCTAGCTACGTGCGCACTGACACAACTGTAGGTTTACCTTCCGCCGGCATGCAGCCGCCTGCTAGGCAACAGGACAGAAACAGAAACAGAGACAATGCTTCAGGGATTTTATTTTATTTTAGTGGCCACAAAAGGAAAGGGAAAGACCACATCCAGTAACGGATTACTTTACCATGAAAAACTAACTAAATAACGTATTACTTGAATTGCAGAACTACTGTAATGCGTTACTTGTTACAACAAAAAAGTAATCTGAGTTTTATAACGGATTACTTTCACTGACAATCAGTCAAGTATGAATCAATGATATACAGTGTTTATACAGTCAATTAAACAGCATCATTGGATATCACTGACTGAACCAGATGTCATTTTGGATGAAATGCTGCTTTAAGTCTGAAGATCCAGCAACACAAAATAAAGTCTGACTCTGTTCCACAGATGGAAGCGGTATGTGAGGTTTGTTTCATATTACACACGAGGCTGGGAGCATTTATCTGGCCATGCTCTGTCCTATTTTGCTTCTTGTTAATCATACTTCTTGCCTGTAGTTGCTTGAGAGTTTCATGTGTAAGCCTGCCTAGCTGGACAGATGATTGACAGCTGGTAATGAATAGTGGAGAAATGTGAGAGACCAGCGCAGCAAGAGGAAGTGCAATGATTAAAGATAGGCGAATGAGAGCGCAGTAAATTAAAGCAAAGCTAGAGAGGGTGGATAAGAAGACTATCCCCAAGACTACTTTATTTCATGGTGTAAAAATGACTGCTTCTCACCACAAACTATCGCCCCGTGTGACAGGTAATTATTTTGGCGGCCAGCAGACCTCCCCAAAGCCTCCCTGCCAACTCGATATCTACACCTCTCTCAGGGGGCCATCTGTGCTCAGCTACCCCAGATAAGTGAGAGGAATGTGGGGCAGCCATGCTGTGATGTGAGGGGCTTGCCTGGAGCTTAGATCCTGGAGGCAGGGGCTCCACCCGGACTTTATTCATAATGGCAGAAAGGAGGGAGAGGGGTTTAGGAGGGCGTGGCAGACAGCAGGAGGCTTTTGGAGAGGTTGGATGCAGGTGGTGTGTGTCTGTGTGTGTGTGTGTGTGTGTGTGTTGGACTGGGGACTAATACAGTCTCACAGAATGTGTGAAATAAGCACCCGCTCTGAAATGCAAATTTTTGTTGCAGACACAGATTTCATAAAGATCATGTTCAACAAGCATTACCTGAATATTTCACGCTTTGTCTTATTAGAGGCATCTGTTCTACAGTTATGTTAAGAAAGTAACCTTCCTTTAGGATATAATCCTTGAGATATAATATGTAACATTTCTGCATTAAAATGCCTAAAAACTACTAGACCTTTGTGAGGAACAAGCATTTTGTACTTATATTTTCCCAAATGTTTCCAACAATGTTCAGAGAAATACTTTTTTTTGCCTCACCGTTCGGGTGTGTTTCATTCGTTCACCTGTCGCCACAACTTCCAGAGAGAATCAGAGAATGAGAAAGGAAGACAGCGAACGTGGCTAAACATAACGTAAATAAAACGTATAAACATTACCTGGACGGTATCCTCTTTTCCCTGAGTCACATAGATAGTTTTTATCAGAAATGCTGGTTGAAGACAAACTCCTCTGATCCCACGCCACACATCTATAGTTTAGTTTTGATTGAGAGACCTCTAGTGGTAGAAATGATATACTGTGCATTTACGAGCCATAGCTCAATAATTTTGAAATGTTTAAGAAATAACTTTTTCTTAAATTTATATTTCACATATATGTAAAAAATTAGACATGCTCTTATATAAGTCATTTCCGTGTGTCAGGGCCTAATTACACTAACAAGTGCAAATCAATTGAATTTGCCAGGACAAGTTAAGGCACATGTTAGTTAATGACATTCGTAGGATGTTATGTTGTATGCATTTAGCATGTCAAGCAATCACAAATGATTTACAGTGGATGACTCTTTACTCTAAATGCTGCACTTGCTGCTGCTGCAAAAAAGGTTTATCGAGCTACATTAATTGCAGTAGTTTGGTAAATTCTTCCAATGTAGAAACCTCTATTTATTTGACAATCTGGAATTATAACACACTGCAAAAACTCAAAACTTACATGTGTATATGTGTCAAAATATCTCATCACACTTATTAATGTAAGACACAATCACCTAACATGTAACATCTCAGTGTGACTTGTTTTTAGACAAGTGAATAACTAACAAACACCTTGTACTGATTCTTTCTTGATGTGCTTTTTCCAGTGCAGTTGAAGATTGAATTTGTCTGTTGTAATAAAGACACAGAACTGCCGTTATTTAATCATGCAAGATCAAATATTGGTTCAGAAATCCAACGGCAAGCTGAGGACTCTCTCACTTCCACTGATCGGACACTATAGTGAATGTGTGCATTATTTTCAGGTTCACTGCATGTCTCCTTTTCTTTATTTGCCTGCTAGCTTTGATATGTAGTACTTGGATGTGCACACATACACGCAGTAACGCAGGTTGGGTATAGACATGCTTCAACACCTGCAGCTGGCCTCTGTCTGTTTATCTTATAATACTGATTGTTAGGCACAACAGGTCACCACTGCATGGAATCAGCACTCGATGGCCACCTCAGTGGTTTCTCATGCTAATGATTGCAGTGCAGTGCAGAAAACACTGGAATTAATGAGGGAATATACCTAAAAAATGAACTTGCGTGACCGTTAAAGTCTAAGGTAGTGTAGACACTAGTACTGTATACAGTATGAGAAACAACTTGACAAAAGGGAAAGTAGCTACTGTAGATTTGTATATAAATAACCTTTATTTCAATAGGGTAGTGAGACCCAGCCAAAACAGGGAAAAAATACCAGCATGAAGGAAATAATGACAACACCATCAAATCAAATCAAATCAAATCACAGTAGCAGCAGCATAACAATACATTTTATGATACAGTGCATGTGAAGGTGAAGTGTTGGTACAGTTTTTAGGTTTATAGCATATACTGTATTTGCATCTGTCTGATGTCCTCACTACTGTAAAACATGCACTGATGTCTGTTTCAGTTTGGCAGAAGTTATGTATAATGCAAATAACTAAACTGATATGCATAGTCAAACAACAAAGGCAACGGACAAAGTCAAACAAGAAAAAAAGACAACACAAGACATGCACGGGTAAAGAGAGTTTAGAACAGGTGCAAGAATGTGTGTAAACAAAGATGAGACATGACAGTGAGGTATGGTATTTTAAACTGACAGTAAACATTAGAGGCTCCATGTGAAACACTGGAAACACTTCTCTTCACTGGTGGTTCCCGTCAGTCCAGTCACTTGTTGAGGAGGTGAATCTGAATCTGTGTTTGAAGAAGCTGAGGGATTCTGCAGGAGTCCTGTTGAAGCTCCACTCCAGGGGGGCAAAAACACAAAATAACCTTGATGCATGTTTTCTGGCTGTTCTGCCCAAATAGGATCTTCTTACTTGCAAATGACTCTTTATTTTAAGCTCATGAGTAGAAGCCAGCTGCCAGTTGAAAGTGTTGATGAAT
Source organism: Pagrus major (assembly GCF_040436345.1). NCBI lineage: Eukaryota > Metazoa > Chordata > Actinopteri > Spariformes > Sparidae > Pagrus > Pagrus major. The sequence goes on along the minus strand of NC_133216.1, from coordinate 30,794,008 downwards.
GAATTGGACTGACTCATAGAGACATGATGTAAAACAATGGAAGGCATCCATCCTCTTGAGCTTTATCTTCCAAAAAGTCAGATTTGTGAAGTGGAATAAAAGTTGAATAAAAACATTCTTTAAACTGGACCCTGACTTGGCCATTTTCTCAACACTAAACCCTGTGTCTAGTTTTAAGAATTAATTGGGTGAGGTGACACAAATAAAGTGTTTTTATGTTTAATGGACATCATATACACACTATAATGAGATTTTTTGCACCTTTGTATACACATAACTCTGTGTGTCCTCCACCAATTTAAGGCCCTAGATCAATATACAGCTTGTCAGTCCAGGCTCGTGCCTTAATGAAACAGTGAAACTGTTTAACTGTGATTTACAGCAGCCTATTAAGGAGGAATGTAGGAGACAACTGGGATAGCTTAAAGTGAACTGAAAAAGAAAGGAAGAACAGAACATGTTTGAGTGTTATTTGTACAGCTGATCTTTGAATCATATCATTGTGTAACTTATAACAGCGACAGCACTAAAAATAGGTGCAGTATGAGGCAAGAAACCCAAATGGTCAGACAGCGTGACCTGTTTATTTTGTCTTCCTGTTTTGTTGTTTACATCCTGAAAACCTGTTCTTACATTTTGTCTTTGTTTCCCCAACACTGTTTTTAATGATGTTGCCTCAACATTTACATTTGTGAGTTAATGTGCTGATAGAACAGATGGCCAACATATAAAAAATATAATCCACATTTGTCACATTTTTGACCATATAGGATAAAATGATGAAGTAATAACATTTTATATCCACGAGGTCAAAGGTCAATTTCACTGTGTCATCATAACACTTTCTGGCCATTATTCAACTTTTACATTTGGTCAGATACTGAATTGATGACACTAATCTTGGACGTCCACCTTCAAAGTGCTGCGGGGTTCAACGTGTGTGTGAAGCATCCGTGTTGTAGAATTCATCCCTGCTTTGGAGCGACGTCAATATATGAAGCGTTGTAGTCCAACACAGGCTCATCGGCTCTGCTGATATTGATCTTCGGGTGACTGTCGTTGCTCCGTGTGATGAAGCTCTCTGTCAGTCCTCTGTACTCCGCTGTAAAAAATAGTCTCTGAGTGACGACAGCATGTTTCTCACTGGAAATTCGATACACTGAAAACTTCCATATGACCGAGAACTATGTTTAATACCTTTTATTAAAGTCCTCACTCCATATTTCAAAGGGGTCTGGACTGGTATGGATGTACACTGCAACTTGACACTTAAGTTAAATCATGAATGTATCGTAAGGTTGAAAGTGAAACCTGTTTGAGGACACAAAAGCTTGTTGAAAATATATTATGTTGAAATGATGCAGAGCGCTGTTTGTTGACCTCCGGTGTCTATATGATTGACAGACAGTCTCAGAAGCAAACAAACACCTTTTCTTTCAGTGATTCAGTGTGAGGCAGACAGGTGTTCCCAACTTGCTATCATGCATCACACATCAGTCAGTCAGTCAGCTGGCCATCAGGTCATCCAACCAGTCAATCAGTGTTTCATCTGTTCACCCATTGAGTTCATGATTCAGTCAACCAGCCAGCCAGCCAGCCAGCCAGCCAGCCTGGCAGAGAGCAGCAGAGGAGAGCATAAATAAAACATACTGTACAAGTGAAGGCTTTAGAAGTATCGAGCTCTTCAACTCCTCTGGGCACCAGACAACTCTTTATTTTCTCGCTCCTCTCATTTTTTCTTCTTTCAGACAACTTACTCTCACTGCGTTACTTTATCTTTGCTCCTATATCTCTCTGGCTCCATATTCCGCAACTTATATTCAGTGTCTTTGCAGGTTTGAAATCAGAGGGCATCATTTTTGCTTTTGAATCTGTTGAATCACGTTAAAGGGACAGTTCATCCAATAATGAAAGTTCAGTCATCATCTCCTCCCCCCAAGTTTTGTCGCCCACGAAACATTTCTGGAGCTTCACAGCATTCTCCTAAACAACTGAAGTAGCTGGAGATTTGTAAAAAACAAGCTGCTCAGCTAAAAGTAAATAACGTCTTCTGCAATCAATGTAGTTTGAGGGGCTTTCAGAGACTTGGATTATGCTGATGTGTCACAATTTGCTAATTTATTAAGTTGATATAGAGATCTACTTTGACTTATGAAGTGACGCCTAATTAATGTGATTAATCAAATGATCAGCTGTGATAGAGGGGTGAATCTTTTGTCTCTCTTCAGCAAATGTGAAGAATGGAGCATCGGTGCAGTCTTTGACCTCACATTAGATGAATAAAAGTGTTGTTATTTTGTTTCAAAGTGAGAATAAATCAGTTGGATGAAGGCAGAGGCACCAGAGACTGCAGTGCAGTGATTTGGACTGTTTTCAACGTGTGAGTGAAGAAGTGGAGACCTGTTAAGATGGCACATTTAAAAAGACTTAGAAAGAACAAGCCATCACATTTGTTGTATTTTTACATTTTAAAACAAGTCTCCAGCTACTTCAGTTGTTTAGCAGAATGCTGCGACGCTGTTTTACTGTGAAGCTCCAGAAATGTTTTGTGGACTATGAAACTTCACCTGACCATTAGCATGGAGGGAGGAGAAGATGACTGGATTTACATTTTGGGGTGAATTTATACATGACAACTTATTACATCAGTTCAGCAACGCAAACTTCTGTCTCAACATATTTTACAAACCAGATCATGGACTGGAAACAGCCACTTTCCACTTGAGGTTCATTGGGTTCATTGTTACATCTCTATTTATTTACCGCCTTCAGTGGAAAACGTCGTCTCTTGTCCCTGTGCCTGTTTCACACACACTTCCTGCTGGCTTCCTCTCTCGGCTGAGCCGTTAAAAAACACGGGCTGTGCTGCCCTACATATGTGCCCCAGCACAAGGTGCAGTATAGTGTGGCCACTATAGCAACTTATGAGTTATAGCCCTGCAAGAGAGCTCGGGGCTGGAACACACTCAAAGGAAGGGGAGGGGAGGGGAGGGGTGTCTTCCGTCGGTGGTGTACTATCGGAGGTGACACAGCACTGTGTTTGTGTGAGTGTGTGCAAGTAGAAGGTGTAACATTGCCCTGTGGACCTCATGCGTCTGTCCTCCTGTTCCCATGTCCTATAGGACAGTGCTGATTGATTTGAGAAAGCTAATGAACAGGTGGAAACATCTCCTCCACCCTCAGCTCACAGTAAATCTACTTTACTGTTTTAGACAAAGTGATTGCCCGTACCTCCTGTCAGAGCTGTGTTAAAGTTTTTTTTGTTTTTTTTTTAATGATTAATGGTTTATTGTTTACACAATGGACAAAACATAGTCAAACATTTAAATAACCGTTCACACAGAGCACCAAAATAAGGTGGAAACATGAATATATACATCCAAGACACAGATAAATTGCGATCTTTTTTTTTCGTCAGTGATATATATAGCAGACCGAAACCCCTGAATTTTTGGGAAACTCCAAACTCAAAGCATGCGTATTAAAGTTCCATTGGTGTCGAGACACCTCCAGTACTCTGGACCAAACCCACCCTATGCAGCTGAGATGGAGTCCATTATATTCTATATATAATACATTATATTATATTTAAAATTTTCAATCGGATCAATCTTGTTCGCAGTTACCTTGACATTTTTTTCCCATTCCTAAGAGTTCTTCCCAATTGTGCCTGTGTAAAAGTTACCTTTAAGTCAGTTTCCCATGTCGATTCAAGGGACAGGGAAGTGGCTATTTTAATCTGAGGCTGCAAAAGATCATGGAGTCCAGAAGCTTCATGACCAGGTCCCAAAATGTTTCAGATTCACTTTAGATTGTCAGCGCCAGATGGGACCATTTAGGGAGGGCCAAAAGTTTGTACCAGCGTACTACAGTGTCTTAACTTATAACATTTGATTGCATGGAACATCAAATTCCTGTCTAAGTGCCTCAGTGACACCTGTGAAACCCTTTTTGAAACCAAGACTTCCAGGTAAAGGGTGATTTATCCATTCGGAGCCTGGGATTAAGCCAGATCCCGGCAGACCAGAGAAGATAGGGATTTGAAGATCTGAGCTTTTCTTCTCCAGAACCCACTGATAAGGCACAAAATAGGATGTGACCAATATATGATGATCTATCAAGAGGGGTGCAAGAGCTGTTGTAAAGTCTTGAAGTCCAATTCAAGTCTCAAGTCAATGAAATGTGACTTGTTTTTCTGGTCCATCAGTGCATAGTATGAAAATTACAGTAGCACAATGGCCAAAGACACACCAAATAACCAATCAAAGTATCTGAACGTGTCGAATAGTTCAATGAAAACGCTCAGACAGAAGGTACACTTGTGCTGATATGAGCACATCTCTCACATCCCACATTAATGCCTGGATCAGTGTGGATCCTGGATGTGACCAACATTTCAGCAAAAGCTATAATAATGAGGCTGCGTAAGGGATCAGGCTTAAACTGCTTCGCTTGTGAAAAATATTAGCATGAGGGTAAGTCGAACTTAACTAGCAGCTCTCGTCAGCACTCAACTGATCTTAATTTAAAGTTTAGTTCAGTTTCAATAGTTAGATCACGCTTTGAGGATTATGACGCACATAAAGGCATAATAAACACAGCTGTGTTTATAAGATGCATGTACCAGTGACAGGTGTAATACACTCATTTCAAGCAGTCTTTTCAGTGGTAAAGCTCATTTATCATCAAGCTGTAGGAGCATTTACACAGAACACATTTCATTAGATATTTTTATCAATAATTCGTCACACAGCAGGCGGTCGCCCCCCTGACACCTTGTTTGAAACATAAAGAAGACGTGGCTTAAAGAAACTGACTCTCTCTAACAATTATTAGGTCACAATAGACAAGTGCACATATAAATATCAACATATGAATAATAATCCTAAATATTTAACAAAAATGAAAAGGAGCTCTAAATAACTACAAGTGGGAACTATTACATAATAAATGATTGTGCGTCACAGTCATTTTCACAGCTGCAGGGAGGAAAATAGGCGACATGCCGGATATGAAGAGGGGAAACTATTAAGCTACTCATTTATGTGTATTGACTAATTCATTTTATAATGAAAGGCTAATTCCTTCCATCTGAATTTAGAGTTTTCTGCACTTAATTCTGCTGCCAGCAGCTGCAGCTGAAAGTGTGCATTAGTTTGTTTTATTAATTATTCATGACACTTTCATTCATGCTAGTTTGGCAGAGCTCCTGAAGGCAAAACTACACAAAATATTGCACTTTTTTCAGGTCTCGTCGGATTTTTCCCTTCAAGTCAGGTCTTTGGGCATTCAAGTCTCAATTTAGTCCAAATCGAGTCACAAGTCAGAACATTCAAGTCTACAGCTCTGCCTACTACTAGCCTGTCACTTTGTGTCTGATACAATGTAAAAATGTTAGCTTGCGTGATATCACAGCAAATGTTTGAGGGTGAACAGCTATATTTGTTAGACACTGAAGTACTGCATAAAAAAGCCTAGCTACTACCAAAAAAGTAAAGATACTTGCCACGCCATTCTAAGTGCCTAATGGCATTCTTAGTTCTCAAAGGAACATCAGCATTAATTTACTTTAATGCTAGTCTACTACTGTATATTAGCTAAATATCACAATCATAGTCAATTACTTTATGTGATATTTTGGTGTACACCTGTTCTAACTGAAATGGTATTTTGTTAGCTTATGGAAAAAAAAATTGCCAGACACCAAGATCACAAATATCAAACATGAAAAAAGTTGGGAGCTGTCCAGAAAAAGCTACCAAAACAGCTGGTTTCGAGCACGTAGCTAGCTAGCAAGAGGTTGCTACAGGTGCTAAGATGTAGTTAGCTGAACTACCTGTGATCCTACACAGTAGATGTGGAGCAACCTTAGGATTCATTTGGAGTCGTGTCATTATACATGACGATGTTAGGCTAATATTCCCTCGGGGACGGCCTTCCATTCTGAAACACCTCCATTCCGAAACACCTCCAGGGGTCAGGGGTTCCCCAATAGCTTTTTTGGAACAGCGGGGTTTTGGAAAGGCGGGGTGTAACCTATTCCCTCTACCTTAGCTCTACCTTCAGACCTAAGTTTAGGTCTTCAGCTGCTGGATGTGAGGGGTTCTCCCTTTGCTTTTGGTGCTGAACAAGTAGCCTGGCATATGGTGGGTTTATCTTGGCTGCTGGAGACAAATGTTGATCGGTGCTGTGAGACTGAACTAAACAGTATGCCCAAAACAAAGTGCTAAAAGAGGCTAACAGGCTCAGTATAGCTGCAGAGTTGGCTGATATATGTCTCTGTGTTCAGAGCTGAGCAAAGCATTCACACTTACGAGTGACTTACTTTGTTGTACTGTGTATTGAAAAAGTATTGATTATTGACAATTCAAGCAATTTACATTCCAGGCAACTGTGTGATACTTACTTTACCACTTATTTGTGTGTATCTATGTTGTTGGAGTGAGGACCATCACCATTCTCTGACACAGTTAACATACCATAGTGTCCTGTGAAGGTGAAAGCACTACGTAAAATAGGAAGATGGGGGCGAGGAAACTTGATGATGTAACTGGGTGGTAAAGCAGACAGAAGAGTTCTGAAACAACAAGCGACATCACCTGACTCCTCTCCTCTGTTCTTAATGCCATCACCAACCAGGACTGAAGTGGACCACACTGGACTCAGCAGACAGCATTGAGGAGGAGGAGGGGGGAAAGAAAAACATTTGACACGGTAATGAAAATACCAAATTATTAATTATCGCACTGTAGGCGTTCGTGACTCTCACTTAAAAAAGAAAAAAAACCTTTGTCGCTGGAATGCCATGCAGAAATTTGGAAAAATGAATGACACACACACACACATTTACACACACACACACAAAGACAGAGAGAGAGAGAGGGAGAGAGAGAGAGAGAGTGTCGGACAAAAGGTGAGCACGGTTTGCCAATCTTACCCCTTCCATTCATCTATCCCTCCCTTCATCACCCCCCTCCACCGTCCCCTCTGTCCGCTCTGTCATTCTCTCTGTCCCCTCTGTGCTCCTGCCTTTGTCTGGGTTCGGCCAGAGTCTGGCGGACCCAGACAAAAGAATGCTGCCTGTCATGGAGAAAGAGCAAAGGTCTTGGCTCTCTGGAGGGAGGTGGGGGGTGGAAGGGTGGAGCGGTGGCCGGGTGTCAGGGTTGGAAAGGCATTGTCAAAGCTGCGGCCATCCATTGTTGTTTCTGGGCTCGCTCCTGATCCGACGCCTACCTCGCCCATCTCTTCTGTCTCCGATTTCCTTCTCTGTCCACCTTTTCCCCAGGCCTCTGTGTTTTTCCCGGAGCGAGGGATGGGAACGCAGAAGAAGGGAAAAGCGACAGATGTCTGGCATGAAGCTTGTTCGCCCGTTTAGCGCCGTGGCTGCTTCAAGCTTGGTGGCGTTCGGCACTATCTGCTCCTCCTCTTTTGGCGCTGGTTGTTAATACCCCAGGGGAGGTGCTCATGCCTCCAGTGAGGGTGCAGACTTTGGAGCAGTTCAGGGTTGTTGCCCCGGTCTTTTCTTACAATCCCCTCCACCTTTTCATCCACCTGCTGGTGCATAAACTAGCATAAAGGGCATGATGAAGTCCTTCTAGAGTGTGTTTCTTTGTTTTTGAGTTTGTGCCATTTTGTTGAAAGTAACTAGGTACATTTACTCAAGTACAGTACTTCAGTGAAATATTGAGGTACTTGTAATTAATTAGATTTTTTTTGTTTTCACTTGTTATTTCTACATACTTTGAAGGAAGTATTGTAGTTTTTACTTCACTACATTTATTTGACATTTAACATGATAATCTGATAAAATACAACACAATCAAATCAGTGGTTCCAAATCTTTTATATTAATAATCACGGTAATATACAGTATGATTTACATGGGCCATTTTCCTGCAGAACGAGTACTTCTGATATCTTAGGAACATTTTGTTGCTGATGCTTCTTTGCTTTTACTCAAGTAAGGTTTTGAATGCAGGATTTTTGTTTTAGAAATACTGGACCATACACACCTGAGAATTGAATGACCATAGACTCTAAGTATTTAAAGAAAAAACAAAAAATTTTTTTAAAAAAGATGTATGTAACTGTTCTTCTTTTCTATAAATTATATCTCCAAAGTTTGAAAGAACTCAAGGTCCACTCACTAGATTTTTTTGGATCATAATTTTTCAAATTTCAGATTTTTAAAAAATATTTATATTATATGTTTATGTGCCTGTATGTTACTAATTGTTCTGGTGCCAGTTGTATATTTTGGTGTACATACTAAAAGTAAAGCACATTTCTACCTTGATTTTTTTTTTTGTCTAAAACTCTTTTTTTTTGTCCTTAAAATATCACAATAAGTCAAGTAAGTAAGTAAACCTGCCAAGTTTCCAGAAATATTAATACTAACACTTGTACTGATTTTTTTTAACGTCCTTTTTCTTTGACAAGGCCGCAGTAACATTCTACTGTCCAGCTGTCAGTGTTGCATTTGTGCAATCATTTTCTGATTTGAACAGTTTGGGGAAATCCTGGTCAAATGACAGTCAGCTGCATGACTCAGCCTCTTCCTCATCTGACTGGAGACACAACCAGAGTTGACACCTGATGTCAAACTGTAGTTGATGTGCTCTATGTTTGAATGATTAGTAGAATATTGAAGCTGAAGCTCTTACCATACATTGATGATATTCAGAAATGAAACGCCTGCTGTGCCAGGACTGAGGAAACAAACACATGGAATAGAGGCCAAAGGGTTCAGATTTTAATCAAGTTAAGAGTCTCACATCCCTAAACTTTAGTCTGCTGTTGATGCTTCTGCATATTTTGCTCCTTTGCGACGAGTGTTGCTATGCAGCAGTCTCGGGACAAATTGATTATTCAGTCCGGAGCCCAGACAGCCAATTGTCTCCTGCTCTGCTTTGATTCGCTGAAATGTCATTCTGACTGATGCCAGCGGTGATAATTTCCTCAATGGCACAGTAAACACTAAATATTTACTGAGTCTAGTCACCGGCTAGATCTGATTTAAATGGTAATATTTGTATCAAAGTGGTCTGGAAAATAACTGGCCGGCACCGCGTGGAATACAAATGGAAAAACCTTTTCTGTGTGATCTAGTTTCTTCATCTCATCTGGATGTGTCTGGAAGAAAGCCTGCTTCCTGCAGCTTTAAACCAAGAGGACTGTTGGTTTTAAGTGCCACTTTTATTACTTACTTTAATTACTGTATTGTCCCAAGTTAACACGTCTGACAAAATTACACATTTTTTCAATTATAAACACAATGAGCAATTTAAGAGAGATACCAAATATCCCATTTTCATTTAATACTAAAGGTTATATGGTATAAATACAGACTGAGGTGATTTTCATAGACTTCTAAATGTCTCGGAGTGTCTGTGTGTCAGCAGTGTGTGCACACGGGCCACACTGTAGTTTCTCTGTTGTACCAGCAGATGGGGAAAGGAAACATCTTTATAGATGAATGAAAGTATGTGCAGGAGTATAGTAGGAGATGATTGCAGGGCTCACAGCCTGCGCTGTGACCGCTCTCTGGTTTGCTGTTGTTTGAAAAGACAAAACTTTTTGTTGGTGTGGTCGTCATCAAAATTGAGGATTTTTGAAAGTTTAAAGGTGCATTAGTTCTTTTAATTTATCAGTTTCTGTAATTCGGCTGTTGCAGGTAAATTATTAATGTTTTCAGTAAAGAAAAAGTAGAAAACCAATATATCATTTGATTTTGTGGTGACTTATAAAACACTTACATATTCTTATTAAATTATTGTTATGTAAAACTTCATGCTAATTACTTTGTGCAAACAGAGTTTCTCTACAAAAGATTCTTTTATTCTTTTTAAAGTAAAGAAATGTTTTTTTCTTGTCGACTTTTACATTTATTTCTCATTATTAGATACATTTTAATACAATATAAATTAATTAAAATCTTTAAAACACAATAATTGAAATTATATTTGACAAAATATCAAATTACAGCAAGTTTGCAAGCTTCTTTCTGAAAGATTAAAGAAAAGTCAGTGACTCTTAAATTCTGAAGTTGCATGTTATTTGGTATGAAATCAGCTCACTCAAACACAGCACCGTAATTATGAGATTGTTGCTGTTTCTTAATGTTCATAATTAAATCACTTTGTTGATTGTTATCTGATTTTAATCTTGTAGTAATTCTCAGGTTAATCTCAGGAGGCAAAGGAGCACTCTCCATTCCTGTTCTTTATCCTTTTATTTTAAAAGCTCCACACTCCAAATTCCCTCTAATAACAACTTGTAGATGTATTAATCATATTTTCATTTTTATATATCAAAAGCTTATAAATGACATACATTATTAATGCAGGTGTAATCGCACCAGAGTGATAACACACTTTTTCTGCTTTAATCCTGTGATTTCTAGGACGGACGCAGCACACGGCTCTCCGCCGGCGTAGGTGGACCAAGTTTAAGGTTGATTTAAGTGGCGTCGGATGGAGGGGGTGAGGGGGTGAGGGGGGTGGGGTAGGCAATGAGGGGAGTTTGGAATCAAGTTACCCCGGTGCTTTAGAAACGCACTCCAGCTACAGGATAAGCGACACACACACACACACACACACACACACACACACTCTCACACATACAAACACACACACACACACACACACACATACACACACAAACGTTCCCTGAAAGGAGTGTCTCTGGGAGATGATTTCCTTCCCTGCGCGTCGTCCCCCTCGTACCCCCCCACTCCTGGGCCCGGCCCCCTCCTCTCTGCTACGCAGTGTAAACACAGTGTTCCAGAGGAATGTTGGACTCCCTGACCTCCACTGCAGTTCACTCGGTTCAGCCTGGCCGCGCTGTGCTCCAGCATCAGCAGCAGCAGCAGAAGCCCCCCACCTCCCCTACCCTCTCCCCCTCAGCTCCCCCTCCAGAGCCCCTTCACTCCACTCTCTCTATTTCCCCCCGCCTTGCCTCTGCTCCTTCTCCTCGTCTCGCCTCTCCTCCTCTTCTTCTTCCTCCTCCCTTTTTCTTACCCCCTTTTTTCTTTCCTGTCCTTGTCCCTCACCACCACCACGACCACCACCCCCAGCCTTTTTTTCCTTCCCCTTGTTCTCTCCTTTCTCCCCTTGTTCTCTCCTTTCTCCTCACTTCTTTCTTTCTTCCTCTCCTCATACCCACTTGTCTTTTACCTCGCAGTCATTTCACAGCGCAGTGGTGGACTGCGTCTCTTTTCTGCTTTCTTTATGTCTGGTTCACTTCACTTGCTTGATTGACACATCAGAATGCAAACTGACATGATTTGGACTGAAACCCTGCAGCAGTAGTGAAACCACTGGTTACAGGCATGGCAACATGTAGTGGGTGTCGTAGTATCATATTCTTCATGCAAACATGCAAAATGCACGCATGTTTCTTGTGTGCTAGATATACACGCACACCTTGCTCGGACGCCATTGTGTGCAGAGCCTTGCACATGCACAGCCCACCTCTGCACACCGAGCCCACCCTCCCGCCCCACTTACTCTCCTACTCCAACCCCACCCCCTACACCCCCACCTCAGCCCACAGTGGACTGCGGTTCCTAGAAACAGGATACCAAGAGCCAGAGGCTTTAGTGTCTCTTTTAGTGTCTCTGTGCCGCGAGGTGTCTGAGGGAACAGAAAGCAAAGGGTTACAAGTGCATCTGGCCGCTCGTCGGTTTGATTACTGAGGTGACAAGATGGCCAGAGCAGACATGTGCTGCCTGCAGTTCTCCCTGACTGTGGTGTTTGCAATGTGCCGAGGTTCAGGGGGTTTAATTGCCGCAGGATAGAGCGGATTATAAATACATGCAGCCGGTCATCGCAGGTCGCGCTGAAGAGACTGTTTGTGTATTTGTAATAGATGCTGCTAGTGCTGCAGGGGCTACACGAGGGCAGACGCATCCCAGCCGGCAAATCAGCCAGCCAGTTTTATAGCCAGTCAGCCAGTCTGTCAGGCTGCCAGCTAACCTGAGCAGCAGGGTCAGCAGCCAGCCAGCAGAAAAACACAGATAGCATGAATATAGATAGATCAGAGGAGAGAGCATGTTTGTGTGTGTGTGTGTGCGGGGCATGGGGTCTCTTTCAGGTCATGGTGGGCCATTTTTAGCACGCACACTCAAAAGCATTAGCACAAATTCTTGCCTTTATATTGGAATGGTCAGTTTTACATCCTTCCATTTGACTCTGTAACTTTGAGAACACACACACAGCAAGGTGTGGACCAGTGTGCCTCAGTGCAAGCAGTGCTAGAACGAGTCTACACGTCTTTTACTCAAGTAAAAGTAACAGTACCAGACTGTTAAAATACTCAGTTACAAGCACAATTCCTGCCTTCAAACTTTTACTTCAGTAAAAATACACAGTTATTAAGTGTTTTTCATGTAATACGTAATATATTTTATCATCAGATTATTATTACGCAGGTTTTACATGTAAGCGTATTTTAATGTAGCTCAACCGATTGGGAAGAATAAACCATTGAATAGACTCATTTCAGGTTTTTTTTAACTTTTTTTTAATCTAAAATGTAACAAGGAACTGAAGCTAATATCTACTTCCAAAATGTAGTAGACTGGAAAGTAGCATCAAATAGAAATACTAAAGCGAAGTACAAACACTTCCAAATTCATCCAAATTAAACTGCTCTTCTCCCGAACACCATGCTTCATCAAGAAAAGCAGAACTAAAGTACTTGTTTAAATCATGTAAAATCATCCAGTCTCTGCCCTTGAATGTATACTGCAGGAAGTGAGATGGTATGTTTGTCAAAGAAAGAGGCAGATTGAGAGAGGCTGCCCCTGAAGATGGGCACTTTAAGGGTAAAGTGAGGAACTACACTTACATTTGTTCTCAAATTTCAAAAGAAATGTATTTTACTGTAGAACGACTGAAAAATGTAGTTAATTAATGCTTTGGCAACATTGTTGTAAAACTTTCATGCCAATAAAGCCCCTTTGAATTGAATTGAATTGAATTGAATAGATGCGTTAGGTAAAACATACATTGACTGTGACGTTGGTCAGGGTTATCCTCGCACTAAAAGCAATTTGAGCCATTTTTGGGTCAGCCTACGTAGCTCATCACAATCCTAGGCTATCTCGACCTGGTACTAATAGCTTGTTCTGACCCATAATTAGTGCGATCTTTCATATTACTGTTGTGGTCTGCTCAAACAGGTTATTTGGATCTACTCTAAGACATTACAAGCACAGGTTTTACCTTCAAGGTGTAGCAAAACAATATAAAGAAGATATTCAAAAGTGCAAATACACATTAACAATCAGTAACAAATAGTGACATGTGAGGAGCCAGAGTAGATTATAACACTTACCAAGCTTTTCATATTTAAGAAAATAACCCAACAGCAATACGAAAAGTAATGCTAACACTGGGTCCAAACAGCCCTGTGTCTTTGGTAGTTTCAATGGATTCTGGTAAAGTTATTGCATTGGTGTTATGTATATTGATATTGATATAGATATCTGTGCACACAGTGACTTTTAATGTGCATAAATATGTAGATGGAAGACATTTGAATAAGGTGGGAAGGATAGAAAATGTGTTGCTTTTTATTTTAAAAAATAGTGCCAACTCAAATACTAGATACTCAAACCTGATACTGATCGATGTGTGAAGAGGAAAGACTTGAGATGCTAAAAAAAAACCTAAGAATATTTTAATATTTCAAATTTGGAATTTCCAATTATTGCCAGAATTTCTATTAGACTTTTTTGTATCCACAAAAAAAGCCATTGTAGTTTGTACATAGTATTTTATAAAAAAAATGATATCGTCCTAATGCTCAGTGCACTGTGAGAACGCAAACTCAAGTGATTACAAAACCTGAATGGTTATCAGAGCACTCCTGACCAAAGCTCATCAGCACAGATCTACGGTCTGTATTGTAGGACCGCACGCCTAGTCCTGGTTCTGTTTCTAATGTAAGGGGAGAATATGAGAAGTAACACAAATCTGAAAATCTCTCTCTGCCCAGTGTTGTTAAACTTTCCACCCTCCTCTTCTTCCTCATCCTCAGCCTGTCTGTCTGTCTGTCTGTCTGTCTGTCTGTCTGTCTGCTGGGCTTGCGGCTCTTCCTCCCAGCCTTCTCCTCAGTGAACTGAGACCATCCCTGCATTCGCCCCAGTTACTTTTATTTGCTTACATAAATTCCTGACACCGTGTAATCAAGCAGCTCCTATATACAGTATGTAATCATGTATTAATTTGCCCTTTAGATTGTAATCCTCGTACTGCAGCTGCGAGCACGGGAGGACGGTCAATTACTCAGGTGGCGTAATTGTTGCACACAGATAATGAAAACGATGGTGGTGGAGGAGCATGTGGTTGCTTGCTCATTATGCTGACAGGAAAGAGGAACTTGGCTGACCTCTGCTGGGCTCTGACAGGCAGTGTTGCAGATGTTGATCACAGTTAATGATTTAATCCAGGATGTATATGTATTGTCAAGGCTTCCTCTGGCTTCGATTAGCCAGAGAATGGCTTTAGGGATCGTTAGAGAGGTGCTGCTGCATCCTGCTGTTGTCCAGCAGCAGTCAGCAGCAGTAAATATGGAGTCATGTTTGTGATTAAACCACAGCGTTCTTAAAATTATCTCAGATCACAAACCACAATGAAAATGCATTTTATTTTGACCATGAATGAAGAGATTTTTTGTTGCTGTGAATGTATAATTCAGTCATATAATGGTGAACTCTCCAGCAGAAGCAAAATAGTAGTGACGAGAGGTGGAAGCTCTGATTTTGAAGATATATATTTTGCACATTTTCTTACTGTGATTTTGCATGTAACCCCATCATTGACCAGACACATAAGATTGAGAGCAGAATCCGAACCGAGAGACTTTTACTGAGAAGGGAGAGCAAGTGAGAGAGTAAGTGAGTGAGTGAGTGAGTAAGAGAGAGAGAGGGGGGGAAGCAGATGGCTGGAAATATAGCCTGCTAAATTATTCATCTAGGCTGGAGTCTGGAGATAGATAGATGGATGGGAGCTGGCATGGACACTTTTATTAGGATTCCAAGAGCTGTGAGGAGAGTGGTTCAAAACACTGTGATTGCCTTTTGAGACTAAGAAAAGTAATTGCATCAGGTCTGGGAACAGCTATTTGCTGGGGGAATTAAGTCCTGTATTAAATTAAACTGTGAAATAAGGATAGATATGTGCATATACCTAACTTGTGAAGGATAAAAAATAAATTTCAGCCATCCATAGATTGGATTGTTTCAGCTGCAGTAATTTATTTCCCACAGCCAATCCCTGCAGAGTGTAAAAATTAAGAAAAAAACAAAATGAAGATGCATCTTTTAAAAAACGCCTCTAGCTCTTAATTTGACCGATACTGACTCCATATGAGGTGATTCAGGAGGCAGAGTGTTGTCTGCAAAACGCTGGGAGCCCAAACGTCCCAGCTGCCCTCGACAGTTTGGGCTCCAGAACAAGTTGTCTTAACAGTGAGGTTGAATTAAAATGAAAAATGGTTAAGAGAGGAAACGACCCGGTTCATAAAAGAAGATTTGTTGTAGACATATGTGGCAACCGTCTGCTCCGGGAGGTCCAGGGGTCCTTGAGTGGGTTTCAGGGTGTGTGAGCCCATGAGGAATGGATAAAGTTCACTACGATTCACCAAAATGTCTTCCTCTACAGATGATTTAAAAATGTGACTATTCAGTTTGTAGTAATTTCCAGTCGGAACACTGTTTTTAGACGTGTATCTAAAATATTTGCTTTCTCTGCCTTGAGATAGCCGCTGTTTGCTTTATTTCCCCCTTGGTTCAACATATAGAGAAAGTAAATATTCCTGCCCCATGTTCTATTTTTCCACTTAGCTTCGTGCATCATGTGCATCATATATGACTCGCACAGATTCATAGACACACACAGACACAGTTGCACACACACTCCTGAGTGGAGGGCTCCGGGGAAATAGAGCAGAGAGGAAGCTACGTGCCTTCG
The DNA here is from genome assembly GCF_040436345.1 of Pagrus major. Lineage (NCBI taxonomy): Eukaryota > Metazoa > Chordata > Actinopteri > Spariformes > Sparidae > Pagrus > Pagrus major. The sequence continues at coordinate 30,778,031 of NC_133216.1, read as the reverse complement.
CCAAGCAAGGGCTGTCTGGTGTCATGGCAACCGGTGCAGATTACCCCACCCTCCATCAGTCAGAGAGAGAGGAGAGGAGAGGAGAGGAGAGGAGAGAGGGATGTGCACACATACACAAAACTGAACTTATGGAGACACACACTTACACATCATCCAAAATACTCTTATAGGGTTTTAAATGATTTGACATCTAAAGTAATCAGTTTAAATGAGTAAACTGGTGCTTGTCGGCTTTTAAAATGTTTTCTTTTCTGGATCTGCGGTGTTGTCTCCAGCCACAGCAAACGTAAAAACCTGAATCGCCAGGCGAGCACAAGGAGACAGCAGGGGTAGAACGGAAGCAAGAAAGAAAATGTGTAGGGAGGGAGGGGAGTGGAAAGGCGAGCGATGATGAGAGTGGTGCAGGGAGAGGTTGAGATGTGTGGAGGGGCCATAAACATATAGTAGAGCTAAATACGTCTGGGGGATATACTGTTATTAAAAGCAGTAAGGTTATCCGACGAGCAGCTTTACTGTGGGGGTGGACAGTTTGCAACGTGCTAACGCGTTTTCACGCCGCCAGAGTCCTATTGAAGTGAATTTAGCGGGAGATATTGTTCTCTTAAGTGTGTATATGTGTGTAGGTTAGTGGTGCAGCCTGAGAGGAGAGGAGGGATGCTGGGCAGGAGGAGAGCAGAGGCAGTGAGGCATGGACGAGCTGACAGCAGGAGAGGGGGAAGAGAAGGGGAAGAAGAGGAGAGGAGATCATATTAGAGTTTGCATGAGGGTAGAGCAGGGTAGTTTGAGAATTTTGTAGCAAAAAAAAGGGGTGTGGGAGAGATGGATGGCAGCAGCATGAGGAGAGGAGGGAGGGAGGGAGAGATGGAAGGAGGAGGGGGGAGTCGAGGCCATTTGAGGATATCGCCTCCTAAATTGACTGCGGCACAGCCATCGTCCACAGTTACATCACAGCTGAGCTCAAACTCAGGATGAACCCCCCTCTCCCTCCCTCGCTCTTTCTCTCTCTGTCTCTCTCTCTCTCTCTGTCTCTGTCTGTCTCTCTCTCTCTGTCTCTCTGTCTCTCTCTGTCTGTCTGTCTCTCTCTGTCTCTTTGTCTCTCTGTATCTTTGTCTCTGCTGACCTTAGAGCACCTCAAAGCCAACTTCTAACCGTATGCCAATTAATCAGAGTAGACTGAGCGTGTGCGATGGGATGTATCATATTTTAATGGGTTACTCAGATTCAACCGAAATCCAGAGCAGCCGCTTTCTCGTTCATCATTGGTTTTTGTGCTACATTCATCGTCAGTAGCACCAAAATGGTTGTAATCAGCCTCATTAAGGTTCTTATATACATTGTAAACAAGGCACAGTGCTCAATTGAAAGGCTGCATCCTCGACAGAGGAAAAGTCTGTGATAAGAAATCAATTAGCATCACTGGTATGACCACAGAGCACTGAATTATCAACTACTGCACACAAAGTAACTCAGTCTTAAACACAATATCATCTCAGTGTCAGCAGGTCGGGGCTGAGTACCAACAATATTCGTTTTTTTACAACATTTATTTGTGCAGTGAAAGACTAAATGACCTGCTCTTTTCCTGCTCCATATATAGCTGCACTAAGTTACACTATGGGCTGAACATCAGTATTGACCGATTTTAACCTTGTTGACTGCTTTTGGCCAATCTGCAAATAGAATATTTACTTATGTTTATCTGTTGTGTCACGTTAATTTTGTGCCGGCACATTCATGAGCTACTGACCGGTGACATCTGTGCCATCAGTTTGTGAGGCTATGTGCTGAGACATTCTTCTCATTGAGTACGTGGTTGTATAGAGAGCTGGAAAGGCTTTTGGAGCAGTTACTCTTCAAGAAAATAATCTTTTTCATGAGAAAGAAGCTTTAAAAGGTTGTTTCAGAAATTTAAAGTATGAACAAAATTATGCTCTTTCAAAGTGTAATGAAGGGCTGAATGACTTTGAAACAGTCCAGTTATATGTGATGATGAAGATTTCACTGTTTCCCTGACAGAACAGGGTGACACTTTAATAACCATTATTGATAATTGGTAAATGTATAGTGTATTAAACTTAAGTTAATAGTTATTTCTATACATGAACCAGTCATTAATCATGTTACCAAAACAACAACAACAAAAAAACATTGAATATTGGCCTAATAGATATTTTAAACTCCAGTATCAGCCTTGATTGTCACAATGTGTGCATCCCTAACTCACACAGGGCTGTCCAGCAGAACCACAGTCTGCAGCAGCTCTACAGGAGCAGTCGGGGGTTCAGAGCCCTGCTGAAGGGCACCTTGACGGCATATGTTAATATACGCTACTGTACCTTCATTGCTCATACTTGTATCTAACATGGGGCTCTGAGTTCACTTAGCTTGCCTGTAACCTTGAAATAATTCCACACGAAGCTTTACTGCCTTTTAAGGGTTAGCTTGCTTTTCTTTCATTTGCAGGACACTTTGAATGTCTCGTCCTTCAGTTAGACAGCTCAATTTGTAGGGATGTCCTGATGTGACTTCCGTCAAGATACCTCATCTCATCTTCCTGTACCTATAACTGATCCAATACCAATGCTTTATTTAAAAAGAAAAACAATCTATATCTCTCTGTGTGGAACTCATCGGAATAATTTTTAAATGAGGTTATATGAGGCAAGAGTTTGCTGTGGCACTAAAAAACTGAGGTAGCAATCTCCATGACATGATGAATTCAAATGATTTCATAATGACAATGATGAAAAAGCATCATTTAATTGTAGCTCGGTCACATCTGACTCATACCTGATACGTGCAATAAGGTCAGTCTCGGCCCTGATCCCGACCGAACAGACTGGATCAGTGTGTCTCACAGCAGACCTTTTTACTCCATTTGAACGAACAATCAGTTTGTATCTGGGTATCTTATGTAGATAAGGAAAAATCATTTTTATTTAGGTATAAATTCACTCAGAACGTCTCAGTCTTCTGTACCCCTCTGTAAAATAGTCTCTAAATGAAGTCAGCATGTTTAATGGTAGAAATTATTCACTGGAATCATGCATGTCAAAATAGCAACACATCGTCATACCAAAATAACTGAACAGGTTGCCAGTGACTCCCCACACGACACATGTCACCATCTCCAAAACAACATGACTGTTGCAGTGGACCAGCGAGAGGCGAACTGGACCGTCATTGTATGGTCACAGTTTGGTTTAGGCACTAAAACTACTTGATTAGGTTTAGAAAAAGATATTGGTTTGGGTTTTTATAGCTTCTTTACTCAAGTAACAGAAATGTTACATATGTCACTGCAGTACTGTTATGTATGTGACGTATCTTCAATAGTTTAAGTAAGTAAGTAAGTAAATTCAATTTATATAGCACTTTTCATAGATAAAATCACAAAGTGCTTTACAACCAGTGTTGCCACAGTTACCTTGAAAAAGTAATCTGTTACTGATTACTCCTTTAAAAAGTAACTTAATTACTCTACTGATTACTTGTTTTTAATAGTAACTAAGTTAGATTACAAGTTACTTTCGAGTCAACCGTGTTTAAGGGCAGCATTTCCTCTACAACATACCACCCAACCAACTTCTTCAACTCTCCCTCACTTACTTGTTTTGCACCGAAGTCCAGCTTTTGTTGTTTGGGAGGTGGGGGACCTCCTGCAGAAGTCGAGGCCGTGGCTTTGCTCGCAGCTCTCTGCTTAACACCACCTGGTGGGACTTGCTCTGTAAACTTAACTGTGCTGCGACTCCAAATTTTTCTTCAAATTTGACGTCGTGTTTTTGAAGCTTGATAGTACTTTGTCGCCAGCACAGAGTGTACAACGAACCTTAATATTCTCAACTTTAGCTGACACGAACTCAAAATTATGACTGTATTTCCAGCTCGAAAACGCGCATCTCTCACCTCCCTCCATTGCTGATGTGTTTGTGTTGCTGCGTGGTGTTACACGTGAGTTGTCGTCATGCTGAAAACGTGACTTGTCGCATACGTGACATCACTCCCCGAGATGCAAGAAGAAAGCAAAAATATATATTTTTACTAAGGAAAATGACAAAAATAATAGTAACGCACGGTAACTTGAATAAGTAACTTTAATCTGATTACTGGTTTGGAGATATTAACACGTTAGATTACTTGTTACTGAAAAAATTGGTCAGATTAGAGTAACGCGTTACCGGCATCACTGTTTACAACAAGGATAAAATGCAATAGAATACAGAGATCACAACAAAAAACACACAACAGCACAAATCCAGGTAGCTTCACAGAGGCCCCAGAACATCAACATCGGTAAAAAGCCTGGCTAAAAAGATAGGTTTTAAGTTCTCTCTTAAAACCTTCAGTGGACTCTATGCTACGTAAGGTCAGTGGTAGTGCATTCCAGAGGCCAGGGGTACTGGCCTGATTAAAAGTCCTGTGCTTGTTTAACACGACCGTCTGCTCCGGACTCCTCCCTTTGCAGACTTTTTCACTCTTTATACTACTTTGACTTCCTCCTTAACAGCCGTTATAATAACAACAGCCGCTAGATGTCACTGCCTGACAAGATGTAAAATGACTTGTAATAATCTGCTTTCACAGTCCTCCTATATGGTTGTTTTTCTGATGGACGATGAACTGCAATGCAGTGATAACTACACCTAATACCTTTTTATGAAGTTACTTGAAAACACTCAACTACACAATGTTATATGAGTCTGCACAAACATGGATGTTCACTGCAACTCGACGGATGTCGATGGCATGCAACCACAAGGCGGTAATTCTCGTTTACTCATGAGACACAGAATCTGAGCGGGCAGGTCAGCTGACAGTTAACCTCCACCCATTCAAGTTCACGCTTGACTTCAGAAGATACTTTGCAGTTGCCTCAGTTGTAATGTCTATGATCATGTAGATATTAACCAGTCCTATCTCTTCCCCTCATCAGGAGCTCCCAGGACAGCAGACTGGGACCTGCAGATGACACCTGGCAGTGATCTGTAAGTACTGATGTGTCATGCAATGTACAGAGATGAGAAGAGTTTGAGGTTCTGGGAAGACAGACTGTGTTACAGTGTGAGGTGTATTATTGAGATTATTATCAAATCTCTTGGCTGAGGAGAAATGTACATTTCTCTAGATTTTATCTTCATTGAACTGGATGAGACTGATGATGGTTCTCACTCCCAACTCATTGAATACAGCAGCTCGGTCAGTGGTCTTAAGCTGTTAACTATAATGCTCTACCTGCTCCTCCAGTGTCAGTTCTGGATGTGCAGGGCTCCATGGTCAGTAAGCAATAATATGTCATTTGCAATGTCTGGTTAGACTTTCAGAATAAAGCTTGCTGACAAACAGGTCACATACTACGACTGCTGGACTGTTATTTACGTTGATAAATGGTTGCAGTTTGACAACATTAACGAATTGACGTAATATAACTTAAAAACAAGTGACTCCTGACACTTGGTCTCAAACAGTGAGCAAACCCCAGTCTCTGGTGGGAAAGTTCAGAGTCAGGCCTCTGACAAGGCTTCTGTATTTGATGCACTGGCTGTAAGAACGCTCTGGGCAGTTGCATTTTTAGAATCTTACTTTGAATCTTGATTACTGAATCAAACAGCTTACACTTGGTTCCACGTACTGCCACTGATGTTTACTTTCATAAAGTGTGTAGTTTTGTGGTTATATTTACAGCTAATATATATATTTTTTACAATCTGTGGAAGTAATCCACTCATAATTAGTAATACACACTTTTCACCTCGGGATTGTTTGACTTTAAAGTCAACGCTTCACTTACAAAGACCTACACCAAGATGTGACACCATGACATAGAGCCAACAATTACATGGCGGGCCACAGCTGTGCCGAAGGTTTTTCCATGATCCCATGCAACAAGTCACCAAATCAATATCCTCATGAACTGTCAAATCATCCAACATCTACAATGCTTAACACCAAGGAGAACTGTTTCCTAAATGTAGTACTGTATTCACAAGAAATGGGTCAAGTCCATTGCATTCAAATGACGAATCCTACAACTCTGAAGTCATCACATATATACAAACCAAAACACATTTTCAAAAGAATCACCATGGAAAACAAGAGAACAATGAAGAATCTGCATTTCATCACTGAAAATAATGTGGCCAAGGGTTTTATCATTCATAATAATCAAAAAGCCTCGACACTATTATCACTCCAAGTTGTGATATTTTCCTTATTGATGTTTTATTTGCAACCGACATGTTATCCTCCTCAGTGCTGCAGTGGACACGTCCCATTACTCTCCCCTGCTGCCACTGCCTTTGATGTGCCAGCTCGACTTTGAAATCCTGTGTAGATGCATAGTTTGTGCAGAGTTTCAAAGGTTCTACAGTCATTTTGAGCACTGGCAGAATTGAAGGGATGAGTGCTGAACATGTCTGGTTCCCTGTCTGTCTCTTTCTCTGTGTGATGCAGCTGTTAGTGTTCTATGGTCATCACCCTATAAATACAGCAGCTGACTGATGGACCCTGCAGCAGCTGTCTGTTGTCCCATGGAACATGGACACATAATGTACACACAGATACAAATGGTGCAAAAACCCATGTGCTGGGTTTGTTGTTGTTGTAGAAGCATTTCATTCCTCATTCCTCTGAGTGGGAAGAGTGCCGACACTGACCCAACACTAGAATATTTTAATGTTTTGTTCTTCTGTTCTTCCTTTTGTTCAAATTTCTGTAGAACAGACTGAGTAACAATTACAGTTTCACCTGTTTTATCAGTGGCTCCAATTAACTATATTCATGAGTTCAAAGAATTATGGGATTATTCGCTAGTATGATCCCATAAAACCCATCACACTCATTTAAACAATAGCCAGTTGCTTATCTTTTAGAATTACTACTGCCTGATGTCCAATTCATGAGTTTTAATTTTTTTTTTTCTTTCAGTCTTTTATTCTTGGAATGACTGTCATCCCTCAGAGAGTGTGTGTTCTTGTCATGGTAGAAAGGTGTCTGCAAATTTAATCAAATGAATGTGACAAAGTAACAATTTTACTGCAAGAAATTCTTGAAATCTCCACCACATGATTGAAAACTATACAAATCTGAAAAAGCAGTATTATACCCAGCATATCAAAAAAATACAAATATCATCCCGATATATCGATCGAAACCAAACATCAGACTTTTGAAATGGACAAGGTGTGGACAGATGATTCCATCGTTTCCCTCCTCTGTCTGCCACACATGACAGCAGAGAGTGGCAGTGAAACAATGATGCGGATGTTGAGGATCCCACATTTATCCTCCCTATTCAGCACTGCAGCAGCTGCACAGACATAAGGAGAGGCATCATTACAGCGAACTGAGGTCTGTTAATAGGCTTGCAACGTGGGGGGCCTGCCGGCTCTGCACGGGGCTCACGAGAGGGGAGAGCAGAGGAGGGCGGGAGAGCAAAGGGAGGTCAGGGGTTAGGGAGGAGGACACGATGTGGGAGGAGTGTTTGAGACAGGAGGAGCAGGGAGCTGAGGGAGAGAGGGTGAAGAAGTGAAAATGACTTTGTGTACAGTATAGGGGGTATTTTTATCTCTCCTGAATGAAAGAGCTTGAATGGGTCTGGGGTTTGTTGCCAATTGGCTGTAACCCACTGAACATTTAGATGGTAAATAGATGTTGATATGATGGCAGCCACAGCCCTGCTAGCAACTAATCTTAATCAAAATATTTTAACCAGACACACAATCTGTTTCTCTGGCCTGCACGTGGCCAAAAAAAAAATCGGTTATTGTTGGTTTAACCCCAAATAATTACCTGAATTTCAGATTGAACCTCAAGTGTACATTTCTTCATTACATTTCTGCAAACATCTGGAGAGTATTTTAAGCTGATCTTGATTTTGTGACAAAACCTAATCAGAGCATGAGCACAGCATCGGAACAACATAACACTGGAAATTTAACCTGACGAAAGATAAAGTTACAACATAAAGAAATGTAAAGTTTCAGCATATCAGTGGTTTGCAGAAATGTACAATGCCAACATTTATTCTGATGATTGGGTCGGTACTGTATCAAAAGCCTGACATATCTTCTTCCTATAGAGCTCCACTGTTGTCTGAAAAATATGAAAAACACATCACTGAGCCACACTGTTGCACTGTGTTCCTTCGAGCGTGTTCATGGGTCCACAATGCTGGACTGATCCAAAAGATGGAGCCAACGTAAGTATTTGCAATAAAATAGTCAGGTCAATTGAATATTATTTATGTAGCCCAGACTAACAAATCATAATTTGCCTCAAGGAAGAGCTGAAGAAGAGGGATAGGTATCCTTCTTCTTCAGGATGGCCAGACATGCAATAGATGTAGAGAACGAAACATATTTACAAAAATGTAAAATGGACTCGATTCAAAATGACCCAAGGATAATTAGACCCTATCCAAACTGTGGCTGACCCGAGAACCCCCACATACAGAGAGAGACTGGCAGCACTGGCATCAATACAAGCTGCCACATTCCAAAAGAACAGTAATACGTTACCAAAGTTCACATGTCAAAACCCACGATGATTATAACACACTACATGATCAGACCTGGATTACTTTGATGCTGAAGAAAACTTGATTGTTTTCTGGCGTCTTCTTTATCAGTGACTGTTTTAGTAGATTGGTGGACATTGGATATAATCACATCCAAAAAATGTGTATGTCTGTGTGTTCACATTTGACAAAAAGAGTACAAATTTCATGAGCTGTGTGTCACAGCGACTGCTGCAGCCTCGAAACTGATGTCTCGTTGTTTTAAGAACACTGTGCACGTCTTTCTCAACTCACACAGTATCTCTGCCTCTGGTTTATCCCACTTAACCCCAAAACTGAGCCACCCTTTGTCTTCACAGATGTGATGGCAATGTATTGTCAATAACACATTTTTTTGTATTGCTGGTAAAAAAAAAAAGGTGTTCGATATGATGTCATATCCTGCTTCATACCTGCAATCTTTTTTCATGTCAGGACTCAAATATCTTTTTGATATCATTTCAAAACTGTTTCCAGTATTACAACTTCCTAAATGATTTCCGCTTTTAAAGAAGTGAGTAGCACTTGTGTTTCATGCCCCTGGCAGCCTCTGCAGTGTGTGTTTGTGTGTGTGCATGTGCCATCAGAGCCTCTTCTTGACCTTCAGAAAGTACCGTCATGCCCACTTGCCACACTTCGTGGTGTCGTTCTTCCATTGTGAGAATTTGAGCATTGGCCTCTGCAGAGGAAAGGTGGAGTTTGGGCGTGGCCTGCAGACATTTTGGGAAAGAGCGTGATTTGCAAAGAAAGTATGCACAGCTTGTATTTGTGTGTGCATGTGTGTGTGCATGTGTCTTTCTCCTGCTGGTCTCGGCCGTCTGAAGGTCATGCCATCCCCATGCTCAGCTTCATGGAGAGCTGCCAATGCTGACGGCTGCTGCTGCTGCTGCTGCTGCACTGTGTGTCTGGCACATGCTTCCCTTACTGCAGGGCATTGATTAAGTGGCACAGCTATGCCTCACCTGCTGGAACCAGCCAATACCAATACAGCAGATGCTCCAGCCAGCCAATGCCAAAGCAGGGAAAGGTTTGGAGAGGCTGGAGACAAACGGGCAGCCAGCAGACAAGTGTTTGTGTGGGCTTTTTTTTTTCCTCTCATGAAAAAAAGTATCATGGAGGAGGAGTAGAGGAAAGAGTGATAAGATGGAGGGTGAGGAAAGGGGGGAGGGAGGTGGCTTGTAGAGAAAATGATTGGAAGAGTGAAGGGTAATGAAGCACGGTGAGATGGATGATGGAGAAGAGAGGGACAATGGATGTGAAGGAGGGACATATTGAAAGAGAGAGATGGGAAGAAAGAACTAGAAAAAAAACGGCTTTTGAAATATCGTCAGGGACGAGCAGACTTGAGGGAAATGGGCAAGGAGACTGTATTCGTGATCACACACATACCGACACACACACAAATATTTTGAGCTTTTTCAGGGTGCTTTAATGAAGCTGTCAAGATGAAAAATGAGCTAGTCAAATCTAATAACTCGAGAAGTTAAGAAGCAAACTTTTCATGCAGAACTGTGGAGGAAAGTGGATTCTGTGCTGATGAGCGCGAGCAGAGCAGACGTACAGTGTTTGTTAAGAGCTGAATCACTGATCGTATTGCTTCAGTGCGGTAAAAGTATGAAAGGGATTCAGCAAACCATGGATTGATTTGCTGTTCAAACTGTTCGACACGGTTTGAAATAGAATCATTAAACAACAATAATTTGTCATGTAAGTTCGTGTTCCTCGTCAACTGGTGGTCCAATCCAAGTTCAATCTCTTTTTTTCTCTTCTTTTGGTCTGCTGACTAAAATATCTGGCTCTTAGGCTGGCATATGCTCCTCTGTGTTCACCAGCTACTCGCTAGCTTTGTTTGTCTGCCGTTTGGTGCTGAGTAGGTAGTTTTATCAGAGCTTCCTGCTGGGCTAGAAATGGGTTTGATGAGAGCAGAGTCTGCTGGCTGGAAAACAAAACAATGGGCTGAAAGATGCTAAAGCAGTCCTGCAGAATTAGATGATAATTCCCTGTGGATTTGTCACTACCAAAGACCCCATTTAGATTCAGCGCACATCATTTGATCTACTATTCACATCAGAAAGTTAAAGAAACAAACCCAGATTAAAATAGACCAAACAATAAGTGAACAATAATAAACAATAATAAAAACTATAATAATTGAGTTATTAGCATAATCTGGGGAAATATGCTTGGCTACTTCTTGCCTTAGACTTAAGGCTCATTAATGCCCCCTTTATGTACAGAAACAATTATGTCCATCTCAAACGATGTTACCATAGCTGCGTGCTTTATGTTAGCATGGATGATAAGCAATACATCCAGTAGGGGGCAGCTCTGAAACAAGAAATCCTGACAACAACCAAGATAGTGTTTCATAGTCTGATAGTGTTACCTGTTAAGAAAGAGGCAAAAGCATTGTAGATATTGGTCTGTGAGGCCATTTAATACATCCCGACATATGGATGGATAATTATTTTCAGTACTGTCACCGATGAGAGAGACTTTCTGCTGTCTGCCATTTTTTGGACTTCTTCGATGTGTCCTTATCTTACTTGAACTATCGGCTATACTGACACCCACAATCTCTGGTGATACTGCAGTTTGGTCTGCATCTGTAAGCTTTGAGAAAATATGTTCATACACAGAACAAATGAACGCAGAGGTCTCTCTCTATATCCTGATCTATGTGGAGCATAAATGAGCCTTTAGATACAAAGATTAATGCCACTCGCTAGTCTGTACGCTATATGGCTATTAGCTAAGCATAGAAACATAGAAAATGCATTGAATTGCTATTGCTGGAAAAAATTTGAGCCATCGATGGCATCACATTTGTTTAACTTTAACATCAAAGCATACAAACACGTTATGATTGCATGTTCAATGTAAAGTGAATGAGAACCAGTCTTCATCACCTAATAATAATTAGATCCAACTGTTTAATTTTAATAGCCTGTCTCCATCTGTCTGCCTGACCTTCATTGTCTTCCTTACATCTCAGACATTGGAGCTGGCGGCTGATGCTGGATGCAGAGTTGATGTGCGTGTATGTGTGTGTGCTAGAGTGTGAATGTGTGTGTGCACCTTTGGTTTGATGCATATGGGTTTGTTGCCTGTGTATTTGTGTGGGCGGGCGCGAAAACATGCAAGCAAATGCCATCTACTGAGTGTCAAATAATTACAGACCAAGAACGGCCGCCCAGAGCACAGAGTACTGTGTATTTGAATGTATGTTGGTGCACAGCCATGTTAGCCTTTTTTTCTAAAATGTGGCACATCAATAAACATGCATACAAGAATATTAGGTTGTTGAATATCGGGTTTTGTCTTAAAGACGAGAGACTGTGTATGAACGAGGAGGGGCAAGCAGCTGAGGAAACAGACAGAGGAGCAGACAGAGTCAGACAGACAGTCAGACAGAGAGGCGTTACCTCACACTCCTGTTGTAAATGTTCTTTCTTTGGTTGTCAGTAACTCACATTCCCAGATGTATTATACCATCTATATTATTAGTAATAGCTCACAGCCGTGCTCGCACTGTTTTGATTCGCCAACAGGGACTAAAAGCTCCAATGATTTGATTTGTGTCTCTCTGTAAAGCGCTGATATTACTATATATGCTTATAAAGCATATAGCCATTTATCACAGTCACAGTATGGATTAGATGAAGTTGGAATACAAACTGAAAAATAGATCTGGAATTATTATCACAGATCTGTTCATCTTTCAGGCAGTGCTTCTGTCCTTGAACTGACTATTGCTCAACATGATAGTAAATTCAACAATCATCTTAACTCTCAGTTATGGTTACTGTGCCTGAGGCTGAGCTTTCCCTTAGTACAGTGATAAGTGACCGATTGAATTATTTCCAATTATTTGTTATTTTTGAAACACTGCCCTGACAGAGGTAGACAAAAGCAGCTTTTCATTTCAAGGCAGCAAGCATTGATTTTATTGTCTGAAATGGCAACCATCACTGGAATATTTTATCAGCTGATACTAGCAAACTAATTGAGATAACGTTAGCTAAACGAGTCAGTTGGAAAGCTTACTTTTATTTTCTCCAGCAGACCTTTCTTAAAATGTTAGTTTGTTAAAATGTTAGTTAGTTTCCTCACCTGTCAGTGATTCATGTTCAATACATGAAAATATAGGATGCATTTGTAAATAGTCATTATGAGGTCCGTGCACTCTCTGGACACAAACTGGACCATTCATAAATCCGAAGCACTGCTGAAATATTATACTGTTTGGTCATTCAGAGTGTCTACTTGTTAACAAACCAAGCTTAATCCAGTCCTTACACGTTTGTTCTTGTGTTGTTGGTTTGAATAGGCTTCAAACAGACACCCTCTACACTTCTGAAAGTATCATTCTTTACACATGCACACTACCTCAGCATGTGGACAAATCCAAAGCAATGGATAATCACTATTCAGAGCAGAGTTTAATGGTCAATAACTAGCATTAAATTCACATTCAAAGTATAACATCAAAGGTTTGGAATTTATGAAGGTTGCCCATGAAGAATGCAACAAAAAGCTGTTTTACAGTCATATAAATAAGTGCTTTAACTCTTTTAGGAAAGGACGATACTGGCAGACTAATGTCTTGATCTAGCACTAGTAGAAGAGCTCTCACATCTTTTTAATTTTTTAAATACTTTTTAGTCACAGTCATTTCTGCTCTGTCTGCCCTTGTAGGCCTAAAAATCAGTTAGTGAGCTCTATCTGTCTTTCTTCTTATCCATTCAATTAGGTTTGGGCCTTGACCAAGTGCTGCCTCTCCCTCTGGTACCCCTCCCCATCTGTTCATATTCTACGCTTTTACCTCTTTCCTTAAATACATGTTTTTTCTGCCTCAGTATGCCTCAGAAATCCACAGCACACCCTGTGTTTACTGTATGTAAAATATGTTTTTTTTAAAAGCAGCCGAGCAGCCCTTATGGCTGAGATATTCATTGCATAAGCATTGTTGGAATGAACACAAAATTTCTGCCATTTTGACAGCTGTATAAGTTGTCTCACTAGAAATGTAAAATGAAAGGTCATTGGGTTATGAAAATCCAGATTGTATCCACTATGGAGCGCTATGGCTCACTTTATTTTATGCCCAGTACACTTAGAGCTGTTTTGGTGAAGATTTTGGTGGCTCACTAGGAAAGGTCAGGGGGGGAGCAAAAATTAGAATTAGGGGTATAAATCACAAGTTTCATCACAATACGGTATTATATCGATTATTTGGACAAAGATCCGATATTTGCCAATATCACAAAGTCTGCCATGATACGATTTTGATTCAATTAGATATAGGCGCCTACGATTGATATTAGATGATTTCATTTGCCATTTGACTCTTCAGTGGAAATATTATTGTATTAATGGTTCCAGACATTTAAATGGAAAACAATCGATTCCTTTTAATAAAAAGAAAGCACTGTGTAGAAAGGAGTTGCACATGGACAGAAACGGTGACACAAACATGCTGTGGGAATTTCAAAAATAAAGGTGTATCTTAACGATAGCGGCGATATGAATTGACGTTTTCACTCTGCATCGATGCTATTGGATCGTTGATCATTGAATCGATATATCGATCCCGATCGATGTATCGTTACACCCCTAATAAGAATCCAAAGTGTTGATCAAAAGGAGGTTTTAACCTAGTTGTTTTGCTAAATAGGACAAATAAATGACATCAAAATAGATGGATGGATCATCTACCATCCTGCAGAACAGGGTTGAAACATTGAAAAAAGAACAAATCTTTTATTTTTCAGAAATGAAATAAAAGAAATAAAAGATTTGTTCTTTTTTTTGAGGCTGATATGCACCCAGTCTGAATCAGTTTATAATGTGTGTGTGCACCAAGAGTTCAGCAATATTTTCACCAGATCTGATCACAGGAGTCAGATTGTTTCAGCCTGGTTCCAGATTGTTTGCTCATTGACAGGCTGTTTCAATCGTTTGAGAAACTGAGCCAACCCGAGATTTGCAGATGGGACATCTTCCTGTGCATGAATGAGAAAAATGGTGGCATCAGTCATGGATGAGATTGACGCAACCCGTCATATTTCTTCGAATTACATGAAAAATGCTGTCACTCCTAACTGCTTGTAGCAATCTCTACCACAGTGTTGACTCATTTCCAATGTCCACTGAAAATGATGTTGGTAGGAGAAATATTTGACTTTAAATGTCTCTATGTTGCAACTTCCATTTCTCTAGGTTCAATTTTCAATTTTATCAAGGCAGAGCTTATGTTCTGGTTCGGTTTAAGCTCAGAAACCAGTTGGTTAAGGTTAGGAAAACATGTTATGGCTTAAAACCTGTTTTGGTCATCAAATACACAGCTGGTAATTGCCCCAAGATCTCATTAATCTAGTTTGTTGCCCCACACACAGCAGGAAGTTGTCACAAGGTCACCTTAAAAACACCCGGTTTTGTCACCACAAACATGGCTGGAGATGTCCCAACTTCCCATCAAAAATATCTGTTTTTGGTGCCAATAATGTAGTGTCATACTTACAAATGTTGGAACATATTCTCAAACTGTGGTTGTGAACATGATATGACAGGATTTGTAGAAATGTCAGTATGGTACATACTAGATCATGACATGTACAAATGTGAACTGTGATACGCAGAGACGTTAACTGCCAACATTTTATCTTGGCCGCTGGCTGCCTTGCAAATCTAACTCACACAAAGTAAAATGTGCTGTATTGGCTCATATGTGCTGCTAATCTGATTACTGGGGGTCTAGTTATCTTAATTGTTTACCTGTATGCTGCAAATTTACATTGTAATGACAAATATAGTTTTTTTTTTTTTAAAAAGGGATATTTTCTACATCCTTGCTTATTTATGTGATGTCTCCATATTCAACTAAGTTAAATCAACTTAAAAATGGAGTGTATGTGAGAGACGTTAGCTGGCAGGGTGGAGGAGGGGTGAAGCTGCCAGACTGAGGTACTGACACAGAGGGACATTTCTCTCCATACACTTCATCTTCACCTCCTGACAGGACCTGCCGTCAGGTGACCAGACACACTCAGTGTCTTATCTCAGTGTACACACACATACACTCACACACTCTAACATGTAACATTAGATGCATGTACAGGATGATATGCAGTGTAGCTGTACTCAAGTGAGACAACACAGATGTGTAAGACACATGCAACTTTCAGACTTCAACAGTCCCGACAGCCTTGAACCTGCAGCCTCTCTCTGCTCTGTCTGGTTTGCATGCAGCACTCATGTTTTTTTGCTATGTGTGCGTACATTTTTGTGTGTATACTGTATGTGTGTGTGTGTGTATGTGTGTGTGTGTGTGTGTTTTGCAGTAATAGAACA